>NC_069502.1:433486635-433839135 GCF_027579735.1 Bombina bombina | reverse complement strand
AAATTAGCATATGAAACTGCTAGGTTTAGGTTTCACCTAAGAATACCAAGAGAACAAAGCAAAATTGGTGATAAAGGTAAATTGAAAAGTTGTTTAAAATGTCATGCCCTATTTGAATCATAGAAGCTTATTTTGGACTTGACTGTCCCTTTAATAGGCCTATTTTTACTGCTATTTAATACAGTTCCATTTCTGTATTAAGTAGATTTATAGAATAATAATATAAAATTATATTAATCAGCATTAAGTTATAATTCAAATTTGTATATCTTTTTTAAATAAAAATAAGTTTATTTAAATTTTAAGGTTTTAATATTCTATTTCATATAACGCAAAAATGATATTAAAAGGCTGTGAGCTAATACATAGATGTTTTCATATCATGGGATAAATAAATAAAAATTAGGTCAATGTTTGCTTGGAGAATATTGTTTAATTTAACATTCATTGCATAGCAAGTTTTCAGATAACTAATTTCTATAGCTGTGTCCGACATTATCTTAACAACAACATATCATTTATTTACCCTTTACCTGAAGGGGAAGTGGAAGACACACAGGCCTCATTTCCTTTGCTATTGTAAACCACTAAAATGAATCAGGACACAGTAAAGTTAAGAAAGGTATGCTTGAGGACGAGCAGTAAATAGATATAAAGGATTGATGAGATTCATCTTTAGATGCAATATAGAGGCCAAGTTTTTAATAAGGTAGTAAAGTATGGAAACTGGAGGTAATATTTAAAATCTTCATAGACTTTAATGGAAATAAATGTTTTTATCATCCATTTACACAATTTACAACCTCAATGGAAACTAGGCCAAAGTTAGGCCTAGTTTCCATTGAGGTGGTAAAGTGTGGAAACTGCTGATAAAATCATTTATCTCCATTAAAGTCTATGGAGAATTTTTATTTTACTACCAGATTCCAAACATTACCACCTCAATGGAAACTAGGTCTTAGTATCCTTCCTAGGGCTCAATTCCATGGAGCCGTAGATAGGCATGCGTGAGGTCGCAAAGCAATAAATAAACTGTCGGAAGCAATTTTGTGTATCAAATGTACTTTTTACCTCTGTGATTACCTTGTATATAAGTCTCTGCAGACTGCCCCTTTATATCATTTCTTTTTAGGGACTTGCATTTTATCCAATCAGTGACCTCTCATAGGTAACTCTACGGGCGTGAGCACAATTATATCAATATGGCAAACATGAATGAACACCCTCTAGCTGTGAAAAACTTTCAAATGCATTAAAATAAGAGGTGGCCTTCAACGACTTAGAAATTAGCATATAAGCCTACCTAGGTTTGATTTTCAACTAAGAATACCAAGAGAACAAAGCACATGTGATGATAAAAGTGAATAGTAAAATTGTTTAAAATTGCATGCCCTATCTGAATCATGAAAGTTTCATTTTGAGTAGACTATCTCTTTAAAAAAAGTTAAACTTATAATGCAACACCAACAGCCAAAAGGGTTCATTTATTTTAAAATTAAAGTGGTCATGCGAGAGAGACTGAGAGTGTGTGTGCAGTGACAGTGAGTAAAAATGGTGGTTGGTTAATGCAATACCATGGTGTTACTGACACTCCAAGTGTATAACCACATTGTGCTAATTCAGCCAATGACAAGTATGTGTGGTAATTGCATAATTAACCGTGCATAATGAAAAGACGATGATTTAACACCTACTCTGAATTTCAAATAAGCAGTAGATCTTTTTCTGACAAATGTATTTTTTATCCCATTTTCCATCCCCCTGTATCATGTGACAGACATCAGCCAATCACAGACTAGTATACGTATACCATGTGAGCTTGTGCACATGCTTAGTAGGATCTTTTTCCCCAGAAAGTGTGTATATGAAAAGACTGTGCAAAATTTGATAATGGAAGTTAATTGGAAAGTGTCTTAAAACTGCATGTTCTTTCTGACTCATAAAAGTTTATTTTTAATTGAGTGTCCCTTTAATAATTTGCAACCTAAATAGAAAGCACCACAGCAACAACTATAGTTCCCGGGTTGAACATTGTTAATTCTTCATCAAAGTATATCAAGAGAATGAAGCTAATGTAATACTACAAGTTGTTTAAATCTGTATGTTGTATCTGAATAATCATAAAAGAACAAAAATTAGATTTCACTATGAAACCCTAATATTTTCTTTCATGATTCAGAGCATACATTTGTAAGCAACGTTTTATTTTATTTCTATTTTTTATTTTTTTATTTGAGGTTTATTTGAAGGCATACAACATCATAAACAAAGAGTAGATCCACATGACATATGAGATCAAATTTTAGATTCACATAAGGTACAAACAATAAAATATACAGAGATAAGGCTAATATAAATGTACCATGTGAACCTTATATAGGCGGATACCACTCACCTACCTTCCAAATGATGCAATAGGCCACTCTTGGACCTCCAGACGAAAAAGAAAATATACAAGCGACAGAAGGTAACTATAAATGAAAGACCACTCATGGATCTCAATGAGAAACCTCATTTTTATAGTATTTTAGAGTTCCCATTTTTAACTCAAGCTGTTTCTACAGTCTAAATTTGTATAGGTAACTAGAATGATTGAAAAAGACACAACGTTGTTTAGCGTACATACCTGCATATCAGTTAGGTAATAGGTAGTAACGCAGAACTTACTAACAGGGAGCTACGCATCCTTACAGACAAACTCCTCATGGGATATAAAGTGTAGATACAGAGCAAGTTTAGTTATTCATACAAATTAGAAGAAGTGATTCAAATCCGAGGTAGATAAAATAAAAAGGCTTTATTGAGATACATCCATTAAAAACACATGTTAGAGTAGGACTAACAGGTTTTACGCGTTTCGGCTAGGTGCCGTATTCATAAACCTGTGGGTGCACTAGCTGACAAAGTTTAAAAAGCATCCTCTAAGAGATAATTGGTTGGTGTGAACACACCCACCAAAAAATATTAACTCCTACCACTCCAAAAATACAATAGCAATTATATACACATATAAAGTTGTCAAGAACAGGGCTTAGATCCATAATGAAACATGAAAGAATTTTTGAGAGAATTTGAGAGAACTTTTTTACAGCAAATAAATGGAACATGTTAATTGAGGATTATACAGTATAGTATGTTATCTTAATTTTATCTTAATTACACACTTCAAAACCGTACTTAGAAAAACAGCACAGTTCCATAATGTAAAGTTTAAGTAAATTAGTATACAGCAATATATAACGTTTTGATACACAAAACGTATTGATAAACAAAACAATAATACATATACACCTGTATATATACACACAACCATCACTTGTGAATGTGTAGTAAATATCATGTAATAAATACATGAATGTATGTGTACATATATACAAGGGTATAGGAGATGTGTATATTGATGAATTTAAATGTAGATAATCTCAATTACAGATCATCAAAAATAATTTATCAAAAAATATATTAACTTACAAATGTAACTACACAAAAGGTCCTTTCTTGAGAGTAACTAATCAAAGAATCAAAAAACATAGTATAATGTATAAAATATACAAAGAACATAATATAGAAACAAAAACAATATAAAAACAATGTAAATGTGAAACAATGATAATATGACAATCGACTGACCTTACTATGTCTATATATGCAAATATCATATATCATATTACCTAACACTATATCACATCCAAAATTATTATTATTATATATTGTCCCTGTGCCAATATATTCTCTATATTTGAGATATTAACAGGAAGTAAAAGCAATTAATTTAATTTAATTTACTTTAATTTAACTTACTTTAGATCAAATTAGATGGATAAATAAATAAATAAAGGACAAATCAATTTAATTCAATCTTGATTCAACTTATTTCCAATGATTGATTATGTCATATTCTGAATTAAAACCATGTGGAATTTGGGTTTTAAGTTTCATTATCCAATAGACTTCTTGTCGTGCAAGGAGGTTATCCCTATCGCCCCCTCTTGTAGGCAATGTGACCACCTCTATTGCTCGCCATTTAAAGGATGAAACATCCTTTTGATGGATTTCCAAGAAGTGTCTCGATAAGGCTGAACACGGTTTTTCATATTTTATGTACCCTAGATGTTCACGTATGCGGGTTCTAACATCTCGACTGGTCATACCCACATATTGTTTTGAGTGTTCTGTACACTCAATAAGGTATATAACATAGCTAGTAGAACATTTTACACATCCTTTTGTAAGGAAGGATTCACCTGTTTTACAAGAGTAAAATTCTCTGCCCTCAGTCACATAATCACATGCTTTGCATCTATGGTTGCCACATTTATATGTACCATTTACAAGAAGCCATGAGCTAGCGCTTTTCGTTTTGTTTGGTAATTGGCTGGGTGCAAGAATGTTACCCAAAGTTAAATTGCGTGAATATACGCACTTGAATCCTCTCTCAACTGTTTCTTTAAGGCCATTATCCCCTAATAAAATAGGGAAATATTTTTTCACAATGTCACATACCGATGAATAGTCTGAAGAGTATTTAGTGATGAAAGAAAGATCTTTATCTTCACTATTCTTGTATACTTGGGTATATAAAGAAGGTCTACCATCTTCCCAAGTTTTTTTGGCCAGATGATTGAGCATTCTAGTAGGATACCCACGTGATTTTAGTCTTTCCTTTATATTTGTACTTTCTATCTGAAAATCTTGATCTTTGCTACAGATCCTGCGTGCCCTGAGGAATTGACTTTTGGCAATTCCCTTAAACACGTGTGAGGGGTGGGCACTTTTTTTGTGCAGGATAGTGTTAGCAGAGATCGGTTTTCTATAGAGGGTAGAATGAACCTTTTTATCTGTACAATTTCCACTAAGAGTGACATCCAGAAAATTCACTTGTGTCCTATGTCCTTTAGTTATTCATGTCCAGAAAGGGTGAGTTTCATGAAAAAATTGCCTCAAAAAGTGTTATGTGTAATTAGGGCCGCTAGTACTGCTATATTGTGGGGAATAAGATGCACATCCAACCTCTAGGGTTAAATAACTCAAGGCTTGCACACCAATCTTAAAGAGAAACTGTGGATAAAACAAGATACAGTAGATCTAATGTCAAATCCTCCACTGAAAACAAGGGACTATGTTATTTAGGGAACAATAGTAAGGGGATATTTCTTGCCAGGGTAAACAGTGTGTTAAATTAAAGAATGGGCTACAACAGCAGAGTGGATAGCAATAAATTCTTTTGCATGATATCCAGAATCTGGCTAGTATATATACTATAAAAAGTGACCAAAGTAAAATATTTTGTAGGTCAAGAGCCTCCATTATAACGGCTAAGGCAGCACATAGAGAGGGATCTAGTACTCCTGCATTTAATAATATAAGTAGAACTTATACACACAGATATAAAAAAAGACAAAACTAGTAAAGTGTGTACAACATATTCTGCCTACAATATGAGGATGTTCACTATTGCTAAAATATGACATGTATGGCATTATAGAATAGAAGTATTGTGATTAATAATACTAGAGCAGGTCCAGCCTGCACAGTGCTCTATGTTAATGTGTATATGGAAAAATATGTAACTTGATACAAACAATTTTAGATTAACAAATAGGATGGGAACTTAAGGCAAAAGTTAAACCCTCTGTCCAAGAAGCACCAAGGTAAAGTACATAATGGGAGCTTAAAGTCAATGCATATGAACTCAACTTGTCATACGCTAAAGAACAAGGGCATAGTTTAAATAATAAGCGTCCAGGGAGTGAGAGGCTAAAAATACAACATCTATAAGTTGCTAGCTGTCCCTTGTGTGATTGAGTAAGCTTTAAGGCGATTTTCATACCACAGGCTTAAAGTCAATACATACTAGCTTAGTAGTCTGCTGTTGGGGAATTGAAAATCAATATGCGTGTATCCAGTAAGAGGTAATCCCCAGAGTCCCACAAATCGAACCATAAGGCCCAAACACGGAGGGCAAGCAGGCTGCCCAGATCCCACCAAGGGGGCATTGCAATTATGTATAGGAGCAAATGGAGCCACTACAGAGCCGGCTGGAGCTGTTTTACACAGCAAAGGAGCAGAATTAGTTTTGTAGCAGCTGCAGGAAGGTATATAGCGTGCAGCCGTTGGTCTCCATAGTTGTGATCCTTTTTCTGAACTGGAAGTACTTGGGAGCAATACCCCACATCTCTCTGACTCTGCGGCTCGTCAGACCGAGGCACCTCCAGATAGATAGCGTGGGCTTGGGGAAGTCTGACAGAGCTCTTTAATGCGATTGGTTCTCTGTTCCCTAGCACTGTTTCAGGTTGAGCTGACATTTCCACAGGTCTCGACTCCCGGTCACCTACTGATGCTTTGAAAGCAGGGTGTGGACGCCGGGGCCCCAAAGCGCCACCACCCTCACCTTCTCTCACATAGGGTTCAGTTTGGATGGGTGTTTGGGTCAACCAGGTGCTGATGTGGTTAGGTATTGCGTAAAGCTTGTCTTCCAAAGCTGCATGATGAGAGGCAAGCAAGCTGCGCAGTTCTTCCCAAAAGTTTGGAGAAATCTCCATAGCAGGTATATAGTAGCAGGCATTAGTCAGGAATGAGGTATGCGATACTTTCTCAGTTGTATAGTGTGTCTTACTGGAAAAAGTATATCAGCACTATGTGCTGCCTAACGACAAGGCCCAGATGTGCCTCGCCGGGGGGGGGGGGGGGGGTAAATTAAAGGCCTCAGGTTTTGCTCCGGGTACTCAAAGCCGCATCTATCTCAGCAATTTTAGGCCCATCCGATGCGGGATCTTTAGCGAGTCATAGATCTGTTTGTGTAGCTGACAGATGAGCCATCTGGAGAGTAATATCAAGCAAAAGTAGATAAGATGCAGGAGCAGTGTGGAATTATGCAACCTATCATGGCTGCCACCCGGAAGTTCCCCCCAAATTTTTATTTTATTTCTATTATTAATTTTGCTTCATTTCATCCTTTGTTGAAGGTGCAGCAATGCACTACTTGGAGAGAGCTAGCTGAACACATTGTTAATAAGCCAATTACAAGAGTCATATATGTACAGCCACCAATCATCCTACTTCTTAGCCTCAGGATACCTTTAGGTATGTTTTTCAACAAAGGATACCATCCTGTCACTTTTGCATTTTGTATCTTGTCAGCATTTCTTAGCTAACACTGAGCTATTGTTGTTCTTGTTGTTCTCAATATATTTGCTTTTATTATTCTCAACCTTAGTCTACTGACATTTGTTCTTGCTTGCTAGTATAAACATGGTCTCACTATATTCCTTGTTATCGTATATCAAGGCCCAATGTCTACAGTTTTCTTGCCTTTTACATAAACAATTATTTGTCTCAAGTGTTGTTGTTTTCCACTGAGTATGTTGTAATAAGGGGGCGTGTATGAAGCCCCTCTGTGTCAATTGACAATGTATGTGATGTAAACTATATAACCACATTGTGGGCGGGCAATAAACAGTTGTTATACTTTCACTTGTGTGGGCTGACAGTCTGTTCCCGAGATCTCGTATCAGGTGTGTAATTCTGCTCCAGCTGAGGTTGGAATACTTGTTGGTGATATGTTGTATATAGCCTCGGTAAGCTCCCCTAACAATAAGTAAATTGGAAAGTTGTTTAAAAGTGCATGCTCTATCTGAATAATGAATGGAAAAAAAAATGTTTCATGTCCATTTAAGAATAGACACTTTCAGTAGAAATATACTAGTAGTTACTGTACCTTTAAGTAAACTTTTTAGTTTTACCAAAAATGCAGTACACAAAAAATAGATAAAAGAAATGTCTAAAGGAATAGGAACGTCAAAATTAAACTTGCAAGAATCAGATAGAGCATGCAATTTTAAGAAAATGTTATAATCACCTCTATTTTCAAATATGCTTTGTTCTCTTGGTATCCATTGTTGAAAATTAGTATGCACATATCCTACACTTGTGGGAGCTAGCTGGTGCAAAAATGTGTCTCTTGTGATTGGGTAACTAGGGGGTCGATCCGATAAAAATCGTCGCCCGCAAAAGCTGGCGACGCCAATTGTTGCGCGGGTTTGGTATCCTATATACGGCGTAACCTAGAAGTTACGCGCGTATATTTCTGCCGTCGCCCGTAGTTTTTTGGGCCATAGGCAGGTATACCAAACCCGCACAGTTTGGTATACAATATACAGCGTAAGGACTTACTTGGCGAAAATGGAGAAATCTTACTCCATTTTCACCTCGCCACAAAAAGCAGCCGTAAGAAGCCTTACGCTGACTATTGGAGCCCCGTAACTCCCTAAACTGGCTGCTAAATAAACCTAACACCTAACGCATGCGCAATGTCTATCTAACTGTCAACCGCGATCTGCTAAATAAAACCTAACACCTAACGCATGCGCAATGTCTATCTAACTGTCAACCGCGATCTGCTAAATAAAACCTAACACCTAACGCATGCGCAATGTCTATCTCCGTGTCAACCGCGATCCCCCGCCGCAATCCCTAATAAAGTATTTAACCCCTAAACCGCCGCCATCTACATAAACTAACCCCCTACTGTGAGCCCCTAAAACCGACCACCATCTAACTGATCTATCCCCTAATGTGAACCCCTTACACCGCCGCCATCTACCTTATCTATCCCCTAATCTGAACCCTTACACCGCCGCCACCTATATAAAAATTATTAACCCCATAATCTAATCCCCCTATACCGCCGCCAGCTATATTAATATTATTAACCCCTAATCTAATCCCCCTAAAATAATTATCTCTATTACCAGCCCTTAAAAGGGCCTTTTGCGGGGCTTTGCCCCAAAGTAAACAGCTCTTTTGCCCTATAACCTGCCCTCCCTACACCGCCGCCACCTATATTAATGGTATTAACCCCTAATATAAGCCCCTTACACCGCCGCCATCTATATTAAAATTATTAACCCCTAATTTAATCTACCTACCCCACCGCAGCTATATTATCTATATTAACCCTAAGTATATTATAGTTAATATAGTTATTACATTATATATATTAACTATATTAACCCTAATTATATTAGGGTTAATATAGTTAATATAGTTACTATAGTATTTATATTAACTATATTAACTCTATCTAACCCTAACACCCCTAACTAAATTCTTATTAAATTAATCTAATTCATATTATAAACTAAAATATTCCTATTTAAATCTAAATACTTACCTATAAAATAAACCCTAAGATAGCTACAATATAATTAATAATTACATTGTAGCTATGTTAGGGTTTATATTTATTTTACAGGTAAATTGTTAATTACTTTAACTAGGTATAATAGCTATTAAATAGTTATGAACTATTTAAGAGCTACCTAGTTAAAATAATTACCTAATTACCTGTAAAATAAATCCTAACCTAAGTTACAAATACACCTACACTATCAATAAATTAAATAAACTACAAATATCTATCTAAAAATACAATTAAATAAACTAAACTAAATTACAAAAAAAAAAAACACTAAATTACAAAAAATAAAAAAAAGATTACAAGATTTTTAAGCTAATTACACCTATTCTAAGCCCCCTAATAAAATAATAAAGCCCCCCAAAATAAAAAAATTTCCCTACCCTATTCTAAATTAGTTCAAAGCTCTTTTACCTTACCAGCCCTTAAAAGGGCCTTTTGTGGGGGCATGCCCCAAAGAAAACTGCTCTTTTGCCTGAAAAAAAAAAACACAATACCACCCCCCAACATTACAACCCACCATTGTAGGTGTATTTGTAACTTAGGTTAGGATTTATTTTACAGGTAATTGGGTAATAATTTTAACTAGGTAGCTATTAAATAGTTCATAACTATTTAATAGCTATTATACCTAGTTAAAATAATTAACAATTTACCTGTAAAATAAATATAAACCCTAACATAGCTACAATGTAATTATTAATTATATTGTAGCTATCTTAGGGTTTATTTTATAGGTAAGTATTTAGATTTAAATAGGAATATTTTAATTAATAATATTAATATTAGATTTATTTTAATAAGAGTTTAGTTAGGGATGTTAGAGTTAGATAGGGTTATTATACTTTATATATATATATAATATAATAACGATATTAACTATATTAACCCTAATATTATTAGGGTTAATATAGTTAATATATATATAATATAATAACTATATTAACTATATTAACCCTAATATAATTAGGGTTAATATAGTTAATATAGCTGGCGGCGGTGTAGGGGGATTAGATTAGCGGTTAATACATTTATTATAGGTGGCCGCGGTGTAGGGGGATGTAGATTGTAGGCAAAAGAGCAGTTTACTTTGTGACAAAGCCCCGCCAAAAGCCCTTTTAAGGGCTGGCAAAAGAGCTGAATTCTTTGGGGCATGCCCCGCAAAAAGCCCTTTTAAGGGCTGGCAAAAGAGCTGTTACTTTGGGGCAATGCCTTTTCAGGGCTATTTGTAGGGTTAGACTTAGGTTTAGTGGTAGGGATAGTTTAGTATTTTAGGGGTTAAATAATTTAATATAGATGGCGGCGGGGTAGGGGGATTATATTAGGGGTTAATAATTTTAAAATAGCGGCGGGGTAGGGGCTCACTTTAGGGGGTAGGTAAGGTAGATGGCGGCGGTGTTAGCGGCTCACTTTAGGGGGTTATAGATTTAATATAGCTGGCGGCGGTTTAGGGGTTAATAACTTTATTAGGTAGCGGCAGTTTAGGGGTTAATACATTGTTATTGTTAGGATAGTGAGGGGGGATAGCGGATAGAGGGTTAGACGTGTCGGGCTATGTTAGGGAGGCGTGTTAGACAGTGCGGGTGATTTAGACTTTAGTCAGGTTTTGTAGGCGCCGGCAGTTTCTAACGTGCCGCAAGTCACTGGCGACGCCAGAAATTTGTACTTGCGCAGATTTCTGGACATCGCTGGTTTATCCGATTTACGGCACGTTAGCATCTGACGGCGCCGTATATGGGATAGCTCGAGTTGCGAGCTGAAACTGCGGGCGACGCGGGTTCCCTCGCTTGCGCCGCAAACTATGATCTATATCGGATCGCGCCCTAGATGTGTAGCTGACAGTAGTGCAATGTTGTTCCTCCAGCAAAGTAAATTTGAAATTTGTTTAAAATTGTATGTTCTATCCGAATCGGTTTCCTTTCCCTTTTAGAATTACATAGAATGACAAATTAAAGCTAATATAGCTGATTACAGCTTCAGATAAAGAAGAATGGAAAAAATCTGCACTGTAGCTCAAAACTAATATTTTAGTTGGAAACAAAAATGTCAAAAGAATTTAGTTTGAAATAATGCATCCATGAAAGTAAATTAACTAAAATGAAAATGTTAAATTTAATGAAAAGAACATTTTGGATGAAAAGTAAATATTTCTGTGCACATCTCTAACACATACACACACACACACACACATATATATATATATATATATATATATATATATATATATATATATATATATATATATATATATATATATATATATAAATATACATATATAAACATATATACAGTACACATACATACATACACACATGCACATACCTACATATCTATACATACATATACATACACACACACACAGATACAATTTGATCATATTTAGCAATTACTAATATTGTAACAGTTGCCCCCTTGTGACAATGACTTTTTTTGTATTGGTCACACTTTATGTAATGTACCTAAGATGAATTATCAATATAATTAGTACGATAACACAGAACATTTGTACCATTAGTAGACATTTCATCCCAATTTTCACCCATGAATAAGTTGTTGCTAGTTCAAAATCTGCATCATGTAATAGTTCATTAAGTGTTACATCTGCCTTCTCAATCATGTTGCTAATGTGTATAATATGAGCGTCTTTTCCTTTCTAAAAGTTTTTCTAAATGTAAGGATAGGGGATCTGTGTGTACATTGAAAGTGGTAATGTAGTCCTCAGGATTGGGATAGAATTGCTATCCAGTATATTTTCTATTCCATATACTAGTGCAGGGGTAATTACAATATCAACAATGGTAGTGTACTTATGTTAAGTGAAATAACATCAGTAACGTACGCAATTTCAATCTATAAGTATTATTTATATACTATAAGTATTCTTTGAATAGAAGTAATCGTTAAAAAAAAAGATAAAAAAGACAAAACTCACTATTAGAACAACAAGCAGAATATGCTATGACTCTGTTACTGAAGCAGCCTAACACATCTAATAGCCTCATCATATGTGTAAAACATACATGCCAGATCTTATACCTTAATGGATATGACAAGTTTAATTACCCAAGTGGTCACCAATTATTAGATATATCATTGGCTATATTAATATTAAATATTAATGAAATGATTTGCTTGTGAGAAAGTCAGCTCAGTTCAACAATTTTATTAGTCACAGCACCCAAAATCTTAGATCGCACGATACAAAAATTGTATGCTTCCTTATTTGGTAACATTAAAATGAATTACATTTATTACATTACATAAAACCACAATAACATAACTACACACAATTTCTAACACTACACCCAAAACAGACACAAAACACTGTTATAGCTATAAAGTAAGTACATAAAAAGTACAAGAATATAATCCCCTGGGATTCAAGTGAGAACTTTCTGTCTTTATACTGCTTCTCTTATGATTCTCTACTGCTTTCCGTCTCCTTCCTTATTAACTAAAATAATTTATTGCATTATTCCTGTATAAACTGTTTTTGGGAACCTAAGTAGTTAAATTGCTCTACAGACATATACATAGAAACATACATACATATACACACACATACATATATACATACATACAAACATACATACATACATATACACACATACATATATACATACATACATACATACATATACACACACATACATATATACATACATACAAACATACATACATACCTACATATACACACAGATACATATATACATACATACAAACATACATACATACATATACACACACATACATATATACATACATACAAACATACATACATACATATACACACACATACATATATACATAGAAACATACATACATACATATACATATCTACAATTTGATTATATTTAGCAATTATTCATATTGTAACAACTGGTGGTAAAAACATGTATCTGCATTAAAGTCTAGGGGCATTTTCATGTTATCACCAGTTTCCAACTTTACCACCTCAATGGAAACTAGGAGGTCGAATTATCAAATGTCTGTCAGACCTGATCCGACAGTGCTTATCAGCTCCGACAGACATCGCTGAATGCGGAGAGCAATATGCTCTCCGTATTCAGCATTGCACCAGCAGCTCACAAGAGTTGCTGGTGCAACGCCACCCCCTGCAGACTCGCGGCCAATGGGCCGCCAGCAGAGAGGTGTTAAACAACCCGATCTTACTCGATCGGGTTGAATTGTGTCGATTCCTGTCTGCCTCATCAGAGCAAATGGACAGGGTTATGGAGCAGCGGTCTTTAGACCGCTGCTTCATAGCTGCTGTTTCTGGTGAGTCTGAAGACTCGCCAGAAACACAGGCACTCAAGCTCCATTCGGAGCTTGATAAATGGGCCTCTTGGCCTTGGTGAGGAATAGTGAAATGTTGATATGACATACATCAAAAGCAAAATATTCTCATTCAAATGTTTAACTATGAACAAAATATGCTCCTGCCCCTAAAATATGTTTTCCTTTTATGCTGGCATAGGCATATCCCTGTCTTCCAGCAAAATTGTGTGATTTGATCATATCAGCCAATGAGACATGATGACATAGAGATGAGTTACACAAACCAACAAAAATGGCACTATTAAAGGCAATCCTCTAATCCTAATATTTGTGATTCTGGTAATGAAAATACCAAATGATAGTCTCTGATTAGGAGCGTTGCTGTGCACAGAATATATAACACTAACAGTGTGGAGAAAGCAAGAGATTCCACCAAAAGAGTGCACTAACAGCACTCTGTGCCCACACTACAAGGCAGAAAATAACTATAAGAATTAAAACATAACTTTTATTGACTAGTTAAAAAATGGGCAGAACAAAATGGTTTAAAAATTAAGGGAAGTAAGTATGGATAGCATAATGTTCAAGTGGTATACATTTACTTTCAGGAAGGCCTTATAAATAGTATTTGTGTATACCACATGAGTAAATTCCTCATTGGATGAAAAGCTCCAATAGGTAATAAATATGGTAACTGGATAAGACAGCTATATTCTATATTCTAACGGTGATTCACACTTAAAATTCCATATTTATAATTGGCATATGGTTTCATATGGATTGTGTGCTTGTGAGGTGTCAAAGAGTAAAGGGTATGTTATGCTTGAACAGATGTATTAGAATATACCAAATTATATATATTAATATTGGGTTTGTAACACACCACTTTACATATATTTCATGATGCAATAAGTCTCTGCAAATTCAGCATTGCCATAAAGTATAGTGTGTGGTTATGTTATACACTAAATTACACTGTTTATACATCTGATGCTACAGAGTTGCAAATCATGTATATTAGATGAAGTGTAAGTGCAACAATAGTGTTGCTTTAATAATGTTGTGAATATTCAACACCAGGTAACAGCTAATAACTGTATGTTAGTTATAATAACAGATATTAAAACAGATATTAACATTAACATCTAAGTTACTGTTCCCTGCTGTGCAAAAGATATAGCATGCAATATAAGCTGTTAGTGGTCTATGCTATGAGCACCGTTTGATACAGCTGTCATATAATCGTTTGTAATATATAGGCTGGTATTAACTAGATATGCTAAAACGGCAGTTTATGCATATATAGATTTGTTAATTTATTAAAAGTATATTGTAAAGTTAGGTAAGAAATAACCAGTAATGGCCTCCATTACATATGCAGCGTCGCCCGCAAAATCCTCCGCCGCCAGATTTTAAGAGATTTTGTTATTACATATACGGCGTAGCATACAAGTTACGCGCGTATATTTCACCCTTCGGACGTATTTTTTTAAGCCATAGACTAAGACTAAGACTAAGCCATAGACTTTTTCAACAAAGGATACCATACTGTCACTTTTGCATTTTGTATCTTGTCAGCATTTCTTAGCTAACACTGAGCTATTGTTGTTCTTGTTGTTCTCAATATATTTGCTTTTATTATTCTCAACCTTAGTCTACTGACATTTGTTCTTGCTTGCTAGTATAAACATGGTCTCACTATATTCCTTGTTATCGTATATCAAGGCCCAATGTCTACAGTTTTCTTGCCTTTTACATAAACAATTATTTGTCTCAAGTGTTGTTGTTTTCCACTGAGTATGTTGTAATAAGGGGGCGTGTATGAAGCCCTTCTGTGTCAATTGACAATGTATGTGATGTAAACTATATAACCGCATTGTGGGCGGGCAATAAACAGTTGTTATACTTTCACTTGTGTGGGCTGACAGTCTGTTCCCGAGATCTCGTATCAGGTGTGTAATTCTGCTCCAGCTGAGGTTAGAATACTTGTTGGTGATATGTTGTATATAGCCTCGGTAAGCTCCCCTAACAATAAGTAAATTGGAAAGTTGTTTAAAAGTGCATGCTCTATCTGAATAATGAATGAAAAAAAATGTTTCATGTCCATTTAAGAATAGACACTTTCAGTAGCAATATACTAGTAGTTATTGTACCTTTAAGTAAACTTTTTAGTTTTACCAAAAATGCAGTGCATAAATAAATAGATAAAAGAAAAAGTCTAAAGGGATAGGAACGTCAAAATTAAACTTGCAAGAATCAGATAGAGCATGCAATTTTAAGAAAATGTTATAATCACCTCTATTTTCAAATATGCTTTGTTCTCTTGGTATCCATTGTTGAAAATTAGTATGCACATATCCTATACTTGTGGGAGCTAGCTGGTGCAAAAATGTGTCTCTTGTGGTTGGGTAACTAGATGTGTAGCTGCCAGTAGTGCAATGTTGTTCCTCCAGCAAAGTAAATTTGAAATTTGTTTAAAATTGTATGTTCTATCCGAATCGGTTTCCTGTCCCTTTAAGAATTACATAGAATGACAAATTAAAGCTAATATAGCTGATTACAGCTTCAGATAAAGAAGAATGGAAAAAATCTGCACTGTAGCTCAAAACTAATATTTTAGTTAGAAACAAAAATGTCAAAAGAATTTTGTTTGAAATTAATGCATCCATGAAAGTAAATTAACTAAATGAAAATGTTAAATTTAATGAAAAGAACATTTTGGATGAAAAGTAAATATTTCTGTGCACATCTCAAACACACACACACACACACACATATATATATATATATATATATATATATATATATATATATATATATATATATATATATAAACATATATACAGTACACATACATACATACACACATGCACATGCATACATATCTATACATATATATACATACACACGCACACAGATACAATTTGATCATATTTAGCAATTACTAATATTGTAACAGTTGCGCCCTTATGGCAATGACATTTTTTTTGTATTGGTCACACTTTATGTAATGTACCTAAGATGAATTATCAATATAATTAGTACGATAACGCAGCACATTTGTACCATTAGTAGACATTTCATCCCAATTTGTTGCTAGCTCAAAATCTGCATCATGTAATAGTTCATTAAGTTTTTCATCTGCCTTCTCAATCATGTTGCTAATGTGTATAATATGAGCGTCTTTTCCTTTCTAAAAGTTTTTCTAAATGTAAGGATAGGGGATCTGTGTGTACATTGAAAGTGGTAATGTAGTCCTCAGGATTGGGATAGAATTGCTATCCAGTATATTTTCTATTCCATAGACTAGTGCAGGGGTAATTACAATATCAACAATGGTAGTGTACTTATGTTAAGTGAAATAACATCTGTACGCAATTTCAATCTATAAGAATTCTTTGAATAGAAGTTATCGTTAAAAAAAAAAAAGATAAAAATGATAAAACTCACTATTAGAACAATAAGCAGAATATGCTATGACTCTGTTACTGAAGCAGCCTAACACATCTAATAGCCTCATCATATGTGTAAAACATACATGCCAGATCTTATACCTTAATGGATATGACAAGTTTAATTACCCAAGTGGTCACCAATTATTAGATAAATCATTGGCTATATTAATATTAAATATTAATGAAATAATTTGCTTGTGAGAAAGTCAGCTCAGTTCAACAATTTTATTAGTCACAGCACCCAAAATCTTAGATCGCACGATACTAAAATTGTATGCTTCCTTATTTGGTAACATTAAAATGAATTACATTTATTACATTACATAAAACCACAATAACATAACTACACACAATTTCTAACACTACACCCAAAACAGACACAAAACACTGTTATAGCTATAAAGTAAGTACATAAAAAGTACAAGAATATAATCCCCTGGGATTCAAATGAGAACTTTCTGTCTTTATACTGCTTCTCTTATGATTCTCTACTGCTTTCCGTCTCCTTCTTTATTAACTAAAATAATGTATTGCAGTATTTCTGTACATGAACAGGTGTGTTTTGGGAACCTAAGTAGTTAAATTGCTCTACAGACTTATATACATATACACACACATGCATATATACATAGAAACATACATACATATACACACACATACATATATACATAGAAACATACATACATACATATACACACACATACATATATACATAGAAACATACATACATATACATATCTACAATTTGATTATATTTAGCAATTATTCATATTGTAACAACTGGTGGTAAAAACATGTATCTCCATTAAAGTCTAGGGGCATTTTCATGTAATCACCAGTTTCCCAACTTTACCACCTCAATGGAAACTGGGCCTTGGTGCGGAATAGTGAAATGTTGACATGACATATATCAAAAGCAAAATGTTCTCATTCAAATGTTTAGACAGTATGTTGCTGTCAGAAAATGCAGCAATGAAAAGATTAACATTTCATAACAATACTATATGCTCAAAAAAGATCTGATAGTAGTCAAAGTCCATTTGTAAATACAAATTTTATTTTGAGAGCTATAAATATCAATACGGCACTAATGCTACATTTTTGTATGTGAATAAGTGACACATACAGTAAATTACAATATAGTACTCAAAAATGTTATTTTTTAATTATTAACAAAATATGCTCCTGCCCCTAAAATATGTTTTCCTTTTTATGCTGGCATAGGCATATCCCTGTCTTCCAGCAAAATTGTGTGATTTGATCATATCAGCCAATGAGACATGATGACATAGAGATGAGTTACACAAACCAACAAAAAATGGCACTATTAAAGGCAATCCTCTAATCCTAATATTTGTGATTCTGGTATGCCAAATGAAAATACCAAATGATAGTCTCTGATTAGGAGCGTTGCTGTGCACAGAATATATAACACTAACAGTGTGAAGAAAGCAAGAGATTCCACCAAAAGAGTGCACTAACAGCACTCTGTGCCCAGACTACAAGGCAGAAAATAACTATAAGAATTAAAACATAACTTTTATTGACTAGTTAAAAAATGGGTAGAACAAAATGGTTTAAAAATTAAGGGAAGTCTGGAGAGAGGTGGAACAGTCACTTCTCCCTCCAGATTTGGGTTTGGCTGACCTTCCATGGGTTCCATCGCACTATTGGAAGAGTCTTCTCACCACGCATTCGGTGATCCTAGATACCCTTCGGTTCTGGGATCAGACGAGACATTCAAATCTAATCGCCCCACACCCTTCCCCATGCCAAACCATCATTAGTGTCCTCTTCTGTCTACCTGATCCTCATATATCCGGCTGGACTTCCTTTGAAGCGGATCATATTGCGGATCTTTATGATCATACCTGAGGCATATCCCACTTAGCAATCTGCAATAAATTACGGATCCCGTCCCGGTTGAAATTCGAGACCTTCCGTCTCTGCTCCATAGTCAGGTCATGGGGATTCCCCAGAGAAAGGCCCCGCTGCAGGGCCGAAACGCGTAGAGATTTGTGAGGCTTCATCAGTACCAGGACATTTGGCTTTTGGGGTAAGTTTAATTACCATTAGACTTTATCCTATAGGCCCTTTATGTGAAGATTTTTTCTGTTTTTGTTTTCAGGTCCATGTTGTAAAGACTAGGATTCTGGATCAGGACAGCCTCTAAGGATATTGTTTGATTCTCTCCCCACAGCTTCCCACAGTTTGGATTATTCCCATTTGGACTAATCACTTGGACATTTTATAGAATCTGTATTTTAATTTTTTAATATTTTTGTATTTTGTGATAATTTATTAATATATCTGTGATTATTATCAAGTTTTTGCCTACAACATTGCAATCCGTTTAGCCTTATATAGGTAACGAGAATATTGTTACTATATTGTTTTTGATTAGTTTTTTGGGCCAATATTATTGTATATTCTATGAGACTCTTTTCCTAACAGGAGTCTGTATTAGGGTTGATTGTAGAAATTCACTATTGCGACATAATTGTTAAGCACATACACATATTTTTAATTCACTTTTTTGACAAACCGGTTTTGTCTTTCATTTTTTCATTTTTGATTTTTGATTTTTTCATTTTTTTGATTATTTAAATTTCTTGGGATTTTTCTACCACCTTTTTTGTTTGGTATGAATTTTTTGACCACAATTTTCCACATTAGCTTTTTAAACCACCGATTTCCACTACCTTGTCACAATTATATGTACCATATGTTGTGTACCTAAGCTTAGTTAACTTACTATTGTGATAAAGCACAGTGTTTGTTTTAATTTTTTATTGCGATTAAGCACAGTACCTGTTTTAATTTTCATATCTGTTGCAATCAGGAAAGAAACTGATCCAATTAAGCCTAGATCCTCTAACAAGGGTCCAAATAACTTGTTCAAATTAATGGTCGTACTTATTTTAATATTTCTGTTTTTTATTGAGATGGTGTAATAAATTATTAAATGTATTTTTAATCTTAGTGTGATTCCTGGCTATACCTAAGCCCTAGGCGCTCCTATTTATCCTTCACTGCTGATTCCCCAGAGAGAATCTTAGGCCAACTACAGTATGGGAACAGAGATGGTCACAGCCCCATAGAGTCAAGGGAACCTTGTCGTTCCACTACGAGATCTTACTTGCTCCGTTTTCGCAACATAAAGTTTCACAGTTTATTGCCTGGAAGACAGATCTGAACTTCACGGCTGACACGGACTCCTGGTATAGAGAACTTAAGGCTACGAAAAAATTATTACATTGCACATCCCTTTGGGAACTGCACTACAAAATCACAGTACGTTGGCACTTAGTCCCGGTCACCCTTCATAAGATCTATAACTCCCTACCTGCTGGAGAGGCTGTGGACAACTCGGAACCCAGACACATATCTGGTGGTTCTGCCCTAGAGTTTCCCCCGTATGGTTACAGATAATTGACCTTTTACACTCTTTAGGCATCATTATCAACCTTAATCCCCAAACTTGCCTGCTACACCTTGATTTTCCAGACATTACTCCTACACATAAAGCCTTAGCTATCTATGTTCTTATGGCCACTAAATTAGAAATTGCAAAAGCTTGGAAACAACCCACTCCCCCTACCACCCCTCAAATCTTAGCCACAGTTAACTATATATCTAAAATGGAAGCCTATTCCCACTCAGCCTTAGATAAACTAGACTTTTACTATGAAACCTGGGCTCCCTGATGGGAAAAATTCCCGAGCTGAACAGACTTGAATCTAACTGACCCTCGGACACCTCCCTCTGATGTACTACTTCAGTTACCTTCCTCCATTTCCCGTCTCCTTCCCTGACCGTACCTCTTTGTTTTCCCCACTCCCCTATTCTTCTCAGACTGTACTATGAGAGTTCACACACCCACTTATTTATGTTTGTATTTGCATACGCTTTATTATTCTAAAAATGAGAAAAGTCTCAATGGTAACAGCATGCAACATTTTAGTTTCCTTCATGTTGTTGTTCTGTATCTCTGGAATTGTTGCATACGTTTGATATTCTTGTATCTTGTGATTTTCTCTAATAATTTTTTTTTTTTTTTTTTTAAATTAAGGGAAGTAAGTATGGATAGCATAATGTTCAAGTGGTATACATTTACTTTCAGGAAGGCCTTATAAATAGTATTTGTGTATACCACATGAGTAAATTCCTCATTGGATGAAAAGCTCCAATAGGTAATAAATATGGTAACTGGATAAGACAGCTATATTCTATAAGTGTAAATCTAATGAACGGTGATTCACAATTAAAATTCCATATTTATAATTGGCATATGGTTTCATATGGATTGTGTGCTTGTGAGGTGTCAAAGAGTAAAGGGTATGTTATGCTTGAACAGATGTATTAGAGTATACTAAATTATATATATTAATATTGGGGTTGTAAGTTACAACTTGTAACACACCACTTTACATATATTTCATGATGCAATTAGTCTCTGCAAATTCAGCATTGCCATAAAGTATAGTGTGTGGTTATGTTATACACTAAATTACACTGTTTATACATCTGATGCTACAGAGTTGCAAATCATGTATATTAGATGAAGCTTAAATGCAACAATAGTGTTGCTTTAATGTTGTGAATATTCAACACCAGGTAACAGCTAATAACTGTATGTTAGTTATAATAACAGATATTAAAACAGATATTAACATTAACATCTAAGTTACTGTTCCCTGCTGTGCAAAAGATATAGCATGCAATATAAGCTGTTAGTGGTCTATGCTATGAGCACCGTTTGATACAGCTGTCATATAATCGTTTGTAATATATAGGCTGGTATTAACTAGATATGCTAAAACGGCAGTTTATGCATATATAGATTTGTTAATTTATTAAAAGTATATAGTAAAGTTAGGTAAGAAATAACCAGTAATGGCCTCCATTACATATGCAGCGTCGCCCGCAAAATCCTCCGCCGCCAGATTTTACGAGATTTTGGTATTACATATACGGCGTAGCATACAAGTTACGCGCGTATATTTCACTCTTCGGACGTATTTTTTTAAGCCATAGACTAACATAGAACAGCCGCGCAATTTGGTATCCAATATCCAGCGCAAGGACTTATGTGGCGAGAATGGAGCAATCTTACTCCATTTTTACCTCACCATAAAAAGCAGCCGCAGCAAGCCTTGCACTGAGTATGGGAGCACTGTAACTCCCGAAAATGCCTGCGAAAAATAAACTAACACCTAACGCATGTGCAATGTCTATCTACCTGTCAACCGCAATCCCCCACCGCAATAACTAATAAAGTCTATTAACCTCTAAACCGCCATAGCCCACAACGTAATATACCTAACCCCTAACCTAACCCCCCCTAACCTAGCATCCCCTAAATTAACTAAAATTACCTAATTTACAAAATACTAACGTTACTATTAAATGTAAATAAAACTAACACTACTTAACGCTCATTTCTGGACATAGCTAGTTTATCAGAACTATGGCACTTAGGAAATGCAGGCGCCTTATATGTAATACCCCGATGTGCGAGGTGAAATTATGGGCGGCATGGGTTCCCACACTTGTGCCGAAACCTGCACAGTATATATGATCACGCCCCATATTCTTAGTCCTTTATAAAAATATTAAATTACTACATATATATAACTGGATAACAGATATGTAAGGGTTAAAATAAATACTCTTTTAGTGACACTGTCACAGTCCACTATTGGATTAATATCTAAATCCCAATAGTTTAATACTAAAACAAATCCTAGAACAAAATGTAGAGAAAAAGAGAGGCGCCTGTGTGTATCAATAGCGAACAAAATGTGGATACAGATAGAAACCCTGATACAGGGTACTCACATTTCCTTGGAGCACTCAAACAGTGCTATTGGGCGCAGACTGGGTATTTATGCAGCAACCCAGGTAACTGATCTCCCAGATACAGGAACTCAGGAACCCAGGAACCCAGGAATGCTGGAATCTCCAAAGCTTGATACTCCCAGTGGAAGTGATGGTATTTAGTAGGCAGTGCAAGGTTCCAATAAAAAGTAAAAACGGTTTATTAAAATATCAAAGAAAGGGGGGGCGGAGCCATCAGCCGGTGCAGTCAGACGTCTATTTTCTAAACTCCTAGGCCTTAACTGAATAAACTGCTATTTAGCGGTAACAGGTCAAGCTAATTCTATGTGTGGACTATTGCTAAAGGGATGCTTTATGAAGAATTATCTGCTAGGGAAGAAATATGATTTTAACTCGAAGTTTAGAAACCCTTTCAGGTGGAACCTGCTACGCAGAGAGCAACAAACTTTCTGGGCCTTCCTCCACCACTACCGGTTCCCATCTATGCAGAGCGATTAAGGAAAATATTCCTAAAACTGATGACACTTATGAACTATTATATGCCCTGCTACAAGACTTAGATCGACAAATGACAAGCTCTTTTTCAGATGTGACCAAAGTTCTGGAGACAGCCTTGAGTGCAACACCTAGTAACCTGACGCCCCACGAGGAAACTGAAGAAGCACGGATAGATTTAACCTCAGAATGCTCACCCACAGCGAGACAGTCACCCCCTCTGAATACTGATGTATCTGGTGGTACAATGCAGAGCCGTTATAACGGGGACTTTACTGTCCATATTAAACCCGCAGTAAACGCTGCTGTGACATTGGAGCGTCCCCTACAAAGTGATGAGCTACGGCAATTGTCTGAGCCTGACTCTTTACTTATTGTATTGAAGGAGCAACACCTTTTTGATGACAGAGGATAGCTGTCCGGTTACTGCAACGGAGCTCCAGAACTCACCTTGCTACTGATATCGCAGAATGGGGTCTCCAAATTAGACACGCTTCCATCCCTGTGCCCTGACCGGGTAGATGTGGAGCAGATCGTCAGATTTCTTCTTCCACAAGTGGCGTTCTTTCACTCCATGATACCGGACGATAATCCTCACAAATTAGGCATCGGCTGAATGAATTAGGGTGTCTTCTTTATTTGGACAGAGAGACCATATGGCCTTACAGTATTTTTATTGTTCTACATGTTACGTTAGAGACTGAGGGCCTCTTGATGTTTATAGATTTCTAAAGTTTCCACTGTTTGCACAAATGTTGTGGTAAAGGAGTGTATATTGAGAATATTTGTTCTTTTTTATGCTTTACTTACTTAATATAAGATAGAGGATGTGAGTTTAAATGCTTAACCCCTATAGTTTCAGCTTAGTATTTGAGTTTATAAAATAGCCCACTATTATACATTTTATACAAGATGGGAAATGTTGAATTTAGCAATCTGTTAATTGGAAGTTATTCTGTTGGGCAAATGACTCATACCACTAGCTATTATAGATGTGGCTTTTGCAACCATACTTATAGAGGAGCTCAGCATTCAGAATTCATACTCTACAATATGAAGCCACTACTGCTCAGCCCCTTGTGCTTGTCTTGCAAACTAAGTATAATTCTTAGGTATAGATCTCTATCCCAGTTAAGTGTCAAAGTGCATTCTCAGTTACTTTATCTAGGCATTATGATCTCCTATTATATGCAACTAATAGACAATTGTAACCCTAACTCCTTCAGCTACACTGCTAGACTGCACAGATGGGGCTGGTATAGTAATATTATGCTTATGATTGCTCTTTCCACCGGATCGTGAAAGTGGGGATCCTCTGTTATATAGCATTTTTTGTAGACCTTTTTTATATAATGATAATAATCTGTGCTAGTAATGCAGACACAGAGTACTACCCTACCTTATTGTTTTTTACATACAAGCTTACTCGTTATTTCTGCTTTTAAATTCACATAATTTGTATATTTAAAGTTGGGTAATTGGGTCTCATGGATACATAATAGTAGACTACCTTATTATTTACCCTAACTATTGATTTGTAGTGCAAGTATTTGATATCTAGCATTTGTCTGACATTATCCTCTCTGGGAAAGTAAGGTACCCTCCCCATAGAGACATTATGATATACTTACGCCTACTAGTTCTGATCCTACACAAAGGCTAACTGATTAGCCCCTAGCATACTAGCGTTAATTAGGCTAGACCTAATGATAAGCCCCACTATATTCTGTGGTAGATATGTATATATGCTCTCTATATGCTACAACAAACTACTTACCTCTCAAATAAGCTTTATATTTATATTACCCTGTAATTACTATTTTAATTTGATCCTACTACTGTCAAGCCCTATAAAGTCAGAATATACATTTAAGAGAAATAAACATTTTTTTTTTTTATCTTAATATGTTCTCATACGCTATAGGGCCTTCCCCATATATGCGTAAAGGGGAAACTAAGTACATTTAAGGTAATAACCCACTGATTGCATAATTTTTTTTTATTATTATATATGCCCTTGTATTCCTAGACGCCAAATAACATAGGTTCTATATTGACTTTTTGATCTACCCCTAACTCTCCAGTAACTTTCTTAGAGGTCCCATCACATCCTTCCAGTCGCTTTTTTATTTGGCTCCGCCCCTCCACACTCCACACATCCCCATATTTGACTAGCGGTGCTTACCCGCTGAATATCCTCCCCCCCCCCCATATCCTGAAGCTCATAAAAAAGTTATCTATCTGTCCACCAGTTTCCTTTTCTTATATTTTCAGAGGCCGTATGGCCTGAGAGTCTGTTTCTAACTGGTCAGTCAGTTGCGCTACCTATCATAAAATAGAGGTTTCATTAGCCTACCTATTGTATATTTTACAATTTTTTGAATAATTCATTTAATTTTAACTGTAGTGACTTAAACTTCTTGTTATGTGCAAATAAGTAATATCAAACATGATGTGTAAAAATACATGTAAAAAAGGACCTTTGATGGTTCATTCTTATAACCCCAAATAGAGTTTTATATTATCCTCTAATGGATCAATAGGATGACCCCAAATAGAGTTTCATATCATTGCTAACAAATAGCTAACATTCATGGCAATAATATTCATTATTAGATGTCTATCATTATACACCTACCAATCAGCCATGGGGGGGGGGTGATGTATATATGTGCTTGTCCAACTCTAATATTATAGCCATGAATGTTAGCTATTTGTTTGCGATGATTTGAAACTCTATCTGGGGTCATCCTATTGATCCATTAGAGGATAAGAGTGTCTTATTGGGACACTTATCCATAGAAACTTTTCCTTTGTTCATATATACATATATTTTTCTATAATATACACACTGTGAACAATTCTTTGCTTCAAATGTTTCAAAGAAGTCTACGTATGCATGTGTGTGTTTTTATAGTTGTATCGATATACTAGTATTATCATATCATTTACTGACAGTGCCCCCTATTAGAAGTGTGCCTGTATTGGCCTCTCCTGTCTGATAGTAAAACAAATCCTAGTATTTGTGCAGGCTGTTAATTATTTAGGAGTAAACACTGCCGAGGGCAGCTACCGCATGCCTGCTTAGCCGGAGCTGATATCTGTGAGAGGTTCTAAATAATATTATTGAGATTACTAGTTCCCTTAGTTAAAAAAAAGATCCCCCATATGCTCTTGTGATCCCCTGACGTGTTTTTCCCCTCCAGGCTTTGTCAGAGACCATAGAGATAAGTTATGTGCAAACATTTGGGAAAGAAAATAAACTTTTATGACCCTTTTATGTTTTTTTTTTATAAGTTCTCCTGGCTTCGATAGCTGCGTTTTGCATATTCAATATTTAAAAATAATGCCACAGAGAATATTTTGCCATTACCTTCAGAAGTTCTAGATTACATTAAATATGCAGTCTATGAGTACGGCCAGCACGGCTGAAACGCGTTAGACTTACACCGTCTAACTATACACTAACCTGTAACCATTGTTTTTAACTTTGTTGGAATAAAGTTTAAATTTTTATATGGAGACCGCCTCCGGACTTTCTACTTTTCTACATACCTGACATTAAATATATCCCTACTCCTATTCCCAACATAGATTAGTCTGTAGTAAAATGTATCAGCCCCAAAACACATTATATGTAAAAGAGGTTAAACTAAGTGCTAGTCATCTAGTATCCTACAAAATAAAGCTTTAAGTCCAACATTAAAATTGGAACCTTTGAGTCCTGTGGATTGCTGCGGCTTCAAAATTGGATTAATGAGTTGAATGATACACCACAATGCATTAGAAGCTGTAACAAGTGGGAGATACAGAAGGGCTATCAGTTACTGATGGGTCTGTACAGAGATATAGTATGAGGGGTCTAATACTGGATCTCCTGGGTATAGCAGTAGTATTTGTCACACCCTTTGTTTTATTGGGCCTCATGCCATTATCCTGTTGGTGAGATCTAGGTGGTCTGGGAGGTATGTGAACATTGAATAATCTGTTTTTATTGACCGAAATTCCATCATATTGTGATTGAGACCTGTCTGACCGAGTTGTTCCCAAGAAACCCAGTGTGGTCATTCCACTGTGGCCCTCACCTTCTTTTTCTGAGCATGGGTCTATATTGCTATAGTGGTATTAAGTAACCTAGGAAAACTTTAGTTGTTGGTTATTATCATTACAATTTATGAGCCTTGCACAATCACATGTGGGGTAAAGTGTAGCTGACCTGGAAATAGTGTAATTTAAGGCAAAATCATTGCAATGATGTTTATTTAGGTAAATAAAGCTTTGAGGATAATAATATATTTTATATCCAGAGGTTAGGCCTAGGTCTCCTCACCACACAGAGGGGTCATACATACTGTTAGATGGATATGGTTTGTGTCCTCAGGAAAACACCATTTATTTTTATGTAATTTGGGGTTAAATTACCTACAAGTATATAAACACCAGTGTGTATAAAAGCGGATGAGATTTCTATTTTTGTTTTCAAGCTCAATAAAGAACGAGAGCTCCCTGACTCTGGAAGGTACAATTACAGTGTAATGGAGACAGTCTACTCCTTTATGAAGGCACTTCAGTATAGATGAATTCCCTAACGTGAAAAATATGCTCAGAAAAATAATATGTGTGGCCCTAACAAGCTCACGCTCACTGACTTTACAAAGTGAGAAAGTTAAGAAAGTAATTTTTGATAGTCAGTTGTTTGACAATCAGAAAATTGTGCAACCCTACAATTTTCAATCTAACATTTTTTAAATTCTGAAACATCCAGATAGTTCTGATGTTTCAGTAGTAACAAGTAGCAGCAAACATCCACACCTCTAAATAAATATCTTCTAGAAGGGAAAGGGATAATAACTTTTTGTAAATTTGGTCCTCAATCTAACAGAATTTCTGTAGGTAAACATTGTTTAATGGTGACTCACTTATATATTTGAACACAGGTTTTTTTGCTATACCTATTCATATCAATTTATGAAGTGTGCAATTGCATATGATTTTGTGTAATTATGTAATTAACATGTATACATGACTGAACAATTATAAAAGTCTGATGACTGTATTTAATGTTAGCCACAAGTTTCATCAAGTGATCTGAGCAATGTTTGCTACATCTATTAAATCAAACAACAATTGTGTTTATTCAATGTAAAACATTTGAAAACATTTTAACAGCAAAGATAAGCTGCTCTTAACAGTCTAAGGCTGTAAACCTTGGAAATTACAAAAATCTTGCAAAAAGCTGTTTATGATGCTTCTAATTTAAAATCCATCCCTTTACATGGGGATTCTGATGCATTGAAATGAGGGCCCTAGTGATTTGCTCACTAAACTTCCAAGAAATCACATTAAAAGGGACATTAAACTTTGTAATATACTTTCATTGTTTATTTTGTTCTTCGTTACTGTAATTTGATTCTGGATATTTTGGGTTTTCCAATTCAAGTTAAACATGGTAGTGCAGACACAGCTATATTCCACACAGTCATTGGTTGCACCCTCTAGTAAGTCATTTATACCATTCCTATTCGGCCTCAGCAGAAAAAAGTAACATAAGTTACAATATGACAGTGCCAACTGCTTTATGGACATTAAAGGGACAGTCTACACCAGAATTTTTAAAAAGATAGATAATCCCTTTATTACCATTCCCATAAATCGATATGCATAACTAACAATGTTATATTAATATACTTTTTACCTCTGTTATTGCTTTGTATCTAAGCCTCTGCAGACTGCCCCTTTATTTCAGTTCTGGCTCCTAGGTAAAACCACGGACATGTGCACAATGTTATCTATATGGCACACATGAACTAACACCCTTTAGTTGTGAAAAAAACCCTGAAAATGCATTCAGATAAGAGGCGGCCTTCAAGGGTTAAGAAATTTGCATTTGAGCCTCCTAGGTTTAGTTTTCAACTAAGAAAACCAAGAGAACAAAGCAAAAGTGATGATAAAAGTTAATTGGAAAGTTGTTTAAAATTACATGACATATCTGAATCACGAAAGTCTGTTTTTGACTAGACTTTACCCTTATTTTTTCAATATTTAAAGAACTAATATAACTATTGAAAAATACATGTACAAATTATTCTCAGGCTAATCTTTGCTATGGATACATCATTCAAGCAATGATTTATTTAGTGTTTAATGTCCCTTTAATAAGTTAATAAAATCTCCCATCAAAATAGCTAAACATTTTCTATCACAAATTGTCTGCTCTTTGCACCATTGTCTCTGGTTGTGTCTTGCTTGATATATGGAACTTAATAGATGATTATCTGTGCTTTGGTGGATGTCTACATTATTTTTGCACATCAGTTATTCCTCTAATCCACGCAAGGCTCTTGTAGACATTAGAATAAACCCCATACTTGTCATTCTCCCCACATCCTACTCCCCATGAGACTGTTCCTGCCAAAAACCAATGCTTCCTTTGCCGGCTTAGAGTGACCATTGGACCTCCAGAATCACCAGAACAGGCATCCTTGCCACCTGAAGAAAAAACAAAAATATGAGTTATATATATATAAAGGCTAATATACTTACAGAGGTCAAAGCAGGATATGTCACAGTTATTTAAAGGACCAGTAAATACAGTAGATTTGCATAATCAAAAAATGAATGATAAAAAGACAATACAATAGCACATAGGGGCCGATTTACTAAATGATGGACGGACATGATTTGCTGCAGCGTATGCTGTCGGCATTTATCATTGTACAAGCATTTCGTGTGAAATGCTTGTACAATGCCGCCCCTTGCACATTCGCGACCAATCGGCCACTATCAGGGGGTGTCAATCATCCCGATTGTATCTGGGCAAGATGATTGCAGTCCGCCACCTCAGAGGTGGCGGACGAGTTAAGGAGCAGCAATCTTACGACTGCTGCTTCTTAACTTAAAGGGTCATGATACCCAAATGTTGAAACACTTGAAAGTGAAGCAGCATAGCTGTAAAAAGCTGACTAGAAAATATCACCTGAACATCTCTATGAAAAAAAGAAAAATATTTTACCTCAAATATTCTAAGTATTCAAACCCTATTGCAAAGGACTTTAAGCAGCAAATCAGTATGTCTGACCTGGGACAGGCAAGGGAGGGAGCTTTGTGCACACATATTATTTCCCAATTAAAGGGACAGTCTAGGCCAAAATAAACATTCATGAGTCAGATAGAGCATGTAATTTTAAACAATTTTCCAATTTACTTTTATCACCAATTTTGCTTTGTTCTCTTGGTATTCTTAGTTGAAAGCTTAACCTAGGAGGTTCATATGCTAATTTCTTAGACCTTGAAGCCCACCTCTTTCAGATGGCATTTTAACAGTTTTTCACCACTAGAGGGTGTTAGTTCACATATTTCATATAGATAACACTGTGCTCGTGCACGTGAAGTAATCTGGGAGCAGGAACTGATTGGCTAGACTGCAAGTCTGTCAAAAGAACTGAAAAAAGGGGCAGTTTGTAGAGGCTTAGATGCAAGATAATCACAGAGGTTAAAAGTATATTATTATAACTGTGTTGGTTATGCAAAACTGGGAAATGGGTAATAAAGGGATTATCTATCTTTTAAAACAATAAAAATTCTGGTGTAGACTGTCCCTTTAAGTTTAAGGAAGTTTACTATGAAATCTCATGAGAGTTAAGTGAAATCTCATGAGATCACAGTAAAAGAGTTCATGACCTCAGCACTGCTGATGCTGATTGGCTGCTGTTCATTTCTTCTTTTTTTTACCTGGAGCTGAAGTATAACTTTTTACAAAGAACTTACTCTGGTGAGCTGAGGAAATTGTGAGGTAAATATCTTCTTTTGTTGCATAGAGATGCTCAGGTGATATTTTCCTGTCAGCTTTTTACAGTTATACTGCATCAGTTTCAAGTGACTTAGCATATGAGTATTATGTCCCTTTAAGTTTCCGGCGAGCCTGAAGGCTCGCGCGGAAATAGCAGCATATGCTGCATGATAAATCTACCCCTATGGCCGATTTATCATTGCGTCAATCGCGACACATTCGCTAGAGTCAATATGCTCACCAGACATCGCCAGACATTGCTGCCGTGAATCTACATACGACAGCCTTATTTTTGAAAAAGTCTGTCAAAAACACGCGCATCAAGAGTCATCAATGTCGCCAGGGCCGGTGCAAGGATTATTGTCTACATAGGCAAAGGTGCATTTTGACACCCCCCCACCGCCAACCCCCCACCATGACACCATAAACCCCCCGACATTAAGCTAACTTGTTTTTAATTTACAGAAAGAAAAAAAAAATATTTGTGGTTTTGTAAAGTGCATACAAAGTACAGACACATATAAACACTAACATACATAACACACATAACACATAACATAGTTACATAACACGTGTACAGACACTCTCACACTTACACATATATACAGGCACCACATGCACCCAGAGGCACAGACACCCACATTTGCACATATATACAGGCACCACATGCACCCAGAGGCAGACACCCACATTTGCACATATATACAGGCACCACATGCACACAGACACCCACATTTGCACATACATACAGGCACCACATGCACACAGACACCCACATTTGCACATATAAACAGGCACCACATGCACAGACACTCACATTTGCACATATATACTGGCACCACATGCACACAGACACTCACATTTGCACATATATACAGGCACCACATGCACACAGACACCCACATTTGCACATATATACAGGCACCACATGCACCCGGACACAGACACCCACATTTGCACATATATACAGGCACATTTCATGTGCAGCTCAGTTAACCATAATGCAAAAAGAGAGATTTACCTTCTGACTTATAACATCAAACTTTATGACCCCTCTTTATTAGACACAGTAGATGTGGAAGTTGCAGGCTAGTAAACTCTAATAGATTTCTGTACTATTGGTATTGTTATTAGATTATGGCATAAAGAACAATAAGGTTCCCTTTTATTTTATTTTACTATTAGGACAGCATAAAGATGAAGGCACATGTAGATGAGCAAAACTTTATGATTTAATCCTACCTTATTCCTGCAGTGAATTAGTTAACTGTGCTTCTGTAGTGATGAGGTCAGGACCGGCAGATAAAACGATCACTGAGGGTGAGGGGAAGAGTTCAGAGCAAGCTTCAGCCTTGCTCTAAATAACTGCCTTACTGCCTAATGTCTGGTGATCCTGCTAGCTGGATTTGGAGCACCCAAAGAACTTGATCTTAGTACAGGAGCACTGCTGCTAGCTAACAGGAAGTAATTTCTGCTGTATCTGATTCATGACAGTTTATTGTTAGGTAGACTATCCCTTTGAGCTATCAGTTTAAGATTATATTGAATCAAACATCAGTTGATTATTAAAATCATTGTCAAAAATATTACACTGTGTGGCCTAATGTCATCTTCAATGTTTACCTTTAATACTAATTTCACATATACATATTTTCAAAGTATAATACACAATGTATCAAATTGCACTTACAAGTTCTGATGTGTGATCAATGACTCAAGTATAGAGCAATTTGATTAATTAGTGATAGTAGAAAATGTATATATCAATCAGATTGGCTGATTTCATTAATCACGTGATTATGCATTTACCAATAAGAAGTTGTGGAAAACTTTACTAGTTTGTGGGTTGTTTAGGAGTTTGAATATTGCGTCAAATTTGGTGTGAAAAGTGTTGCATCAAATTTGGTGCGAAGTGGAGAGAGGTACTTGTATTACATGGGTTAAACATGGTGCAAATAGATTTATCCAAAAAAAAAAAGGAAAGGAAAAAGAAGCTGACTATATTATGTAATGTAGTCATTTAATTTTATCCCTATATCTACTAGTGCTTCAAATTTGGAGCAATACTTTGCACCAAATTTGGTGTAATAATATTGTCCCTTTGCTTTGTAATGAGAGACAAAGATGTAACATAATCCATAAGTAGAGTAACATCTCCCTAATTTACTTTTATCTAATATGCTTCATTGTCTTGCAGCATTGAACATAGCCTTTCTGTGTTTTCAGACTCCCATTGATTTCTATGGCATTCGCGGCCTCAAGGGTGGCGGTTTGAACAATAGCTTTGCTGCGTCGGAATAGACGCGTGCATATCTGTTGAATGTTTGATAAATTGGCAAGACAGTCGAATGAGTCGAATGTGACAGCTGATGATCAGTATTCCGCTCGAATAACACAAGCATATTACGTCACACAATTCAACAATTGACGATCTTGACGCTTTGCTAACTACGGCGGATCAACTTTGCGTCTAATTTGACGTGATATTCCAGTGTATTATCAGTTGAAGCATTGATAAATCCGCCCCCAAGTCTGAACTTCAAATGAGTAGTAGATTGTTTTCTGACAGATTTCAAAGTTGTGCCTATTTCAACTCATCCTGTATCATGTGACAGTCATTTGCCAATCACAGTGTGTATCCTTCTTCCTAGCTGCATTTCATGCTGTGAACTTCTACGACTGCAGCATTTTGCAGTTATTTAACAAATATGAAAAGTGTCTAGGGGGTAAATTCAGGGGCAAAACTACAGGGGGTGCAGAGGTCGCAATTGCGACTGGGTCCCTAAGGGTGGGGGCCCAGCTTAAAAAAAATGACCTTTTAATAATGAAAAAAGTTGACCTGCCACTGCCTGCACTGATATCATGTGAGTGTGATATGATGCTTCACTAGTGTCTCTGACTACAGGGGTTAGTCTTTCTGTTTTACCAATTGGTGTTTATGTGTGTGTGTATGTATGTATGTGACTGTGTGTGTATTTATGCATGTATGTGTGTGTGTGTATGTTTGTGGAACCAGCAAATTACAGACCTTGTTACTACAGCATGGGGGAGGGGATAAACAGTGTCACTATACAGTACCATTATATACAGTATGGGGGGCTGGACTATGTCACAGACTACTGTGGTCACTTTATAAAGTACCGGGGTGGGTAGGGTCAGGCCAGTCATCTCACCGGCAGATTACAGACTGTGTCACTGACTCACTATATACAGTACTGGTGGGTTAAACAGTGTCACTATATACAGTAATAGGGGGTCAGACCATCTCACAGACTGTGGGCACAGGGTACCTCCTTTTGCAGACATGTTATCTGATTCACATTTTTTTTCTGTGTTAAATGTTAAAAAAAGTATATGTATCAAATTCACTATTTTTGGGTGGGGGGGCTTCTTAGATTCTTGCACCTGGGCCCTGTGGTTTCTAGTTATGCCTCTGGGTACATTAATGTAAGTGCACTCCTCCTCCACAGAGTCAGAGAGCATGGGGCAGATAAGCCTGTAGAGCTGTATCATCAGCTCAGTGATCAGTATGAGGGGGCACCTGTACAGGGAGCTTGACTGCCAATACGTTTCTTTCATTAATGATTTGCAGCTCCTCACCCTGTCTATCTCCTCCACCAGCAACACAAAACTCTCTAAAGGCCATTGGTAGTTTATTGTAGGCTAGGGTTATTTTTATTTTTGGGGGGATTTTTATTTTGATAGGGCTATTAGGTGTAATTCTTTTTATTTTTGATAATTTTTTCTTATTTTTTTGTAATTTAGTGTTTGTTTTTTTATGTAATTTAGTTATTTTTATTTTTAGTAATTTTAGTGTTTATTTTTTTATAATGGTAGTTTTTTTTTAGGTTTTTTTTTCAGTGTAAGGCAGGTTAGGTTTTATTTTACAGGTAAGTTTGTATTTATTTTAGCTAGGTAGTTAGTAAATAGTTAATAACTATTTACTAACTAGTCTACCTAGTTAAAATAAATAGAAACTTAGCCGTGAAATAAAAATAAACCCTAAGATAGCTACAATATACTGTAACTATTAGTTATATTGTAGCTAGCTTAGGTTTTATTTCAGGTAAGTATTTAGTTTTAAATAGGTATTATTTAGTTAATAATTGTAAGTTTAGTTTAGCTCTATTTTAATTATGTTAAAGTTAGGGGGGTTAGGGTTAGGTTTAGGGGTTAATATAGTTTAATTTAGCTTGTTGCGATGTGGGGGGGCTGGCGGTTTAGGGATTAATAACTTTAGTTTTAACTTTACAGAATCACTAACCCCTGTAGTCAGAGACACTAGTGAGGCATCATGTCACACTCACATGATATCAGTGCAGGCAGTGGCAGGTTAACTTTTTTATTGGGAATTTTTTTTTTTAAGCCCTCAGGGGCCCTGTCACAGTTGTGACCTCTACACCCCTTGTAGTTTCGCCCCTGCTCCTCTCTTTCTACTCTCACTAATCCTCCACTCCTGGGCTGTGTGTTGTAGCTCAATGAACAATCCAAACACATGCAAGAAAATGGAGGTTACGCTGGGGTTTATATAGGGATTTTGAATACTTTAATTACGTGTCGCTTTTTTAATTTCATACCGGTTTCCTGTTTACGTGCGTTATCCTCATTTGCATAAAACTACTCTTTATTGACACATTATGCGGACATAATACTGGCACAGTTTGTCCTACTTACGCCAGTCTAGCATCTGACGGCGCTGTATATGTGATACCCTGATGTGCGAGGTGAAATTACGACCGGCACGGGTTTCAGAAGTTATGCTGAAGCCTGCGCCGCATATGTAGTCTCGCCCCCTGAATCATTATAGTTTATTTTTTACTAGAAATCTCAATTTTCACATCACATTTTTAATATCACACCTAGAGGGTGTGATACATTTTTTCTTAGTGCAGTGCATGCACTGGTGCATTTCTTTAAATATTTTTTCTTCTCTGACAACAGCAAGAATTTATTTATTTATTTTAGTTTCAATAATTATGAACATTATCAGTTTTACAAGCATTTTTTATTGCAGTGTAAGGCATTACTGAGCGAGCTCCTGCTTGAACCTTGCCTTTGCTATAGGATAGCCAGATAGCCAAGACTTTTTTCTAGCTTACCTTAAAAAATTTAGTGCCCTTAATGCACAATGAAAACTGCAAAGCATACAGTGCATAGTGCACATACTGCAGTGCATATATTTTTCTTATTCCTTACTCAGTTAAACTTTTAAGAAAATCTCAAAGGTTTTCAAAGTGAACACCAAAACCAGACCCCATAAAGCCCAACAACAAACAAAATGATTCTCAGTAATAAAATTGTCCTCACAAGATAGGAGTGTCCAAGTGGGGGGCAGACTGTATATGTTTCCTGCCACCACCCTAAGTAGTACCCTACCTACCTATACATATAAGATGTTAGTTAAAATTAGCTGCATATTTTGTTTCCCTTTGGAAATAGCAGTGAATGAATTTCATTAACAGGCAATTTTCTTTAACAAATATTCTGACAAAAGAAATGGCTCCATGAAGAAATTCACCCGCAATGAACTACACAAACATTTTGAAACAGTTTTTTTACAGGTGCACATTTCTAGACAACAATACCAAAGGTAGTTGATTAACACCAATTTGTTTTTGCAATATTAATTGTTTTTTAAAAAGCAAATAGCAATTGTTTTTTTATTGATTTTTAAATATTATTATGCAATTCTACTGTATTTAATGGTCCTTTAAAGGGACAGTGTAGTCAAAATTAAACGTTCATGATTCAGATAGAGCATGTCTTTTTAAACAACTTTCCAATTTACTTTTATCATCAAATTTGCTTTGTTTTCTTAGTATTTTTTGTTGAAATCTAAACCTAGGTAGGCTCATATGCTAATTTTGAAGCCCTTGAAGGCCACCTCACAGCTAAACAGCGCTAGTTCATGCGTGCCATATAGAAAACGTGCTCACTCACAAGGAGTCAGCACTGATTGGCTAAATTGCAAGTCTTTCAGAACAACTGATGTAAGGGAGCAGTCTGCAGAGGCTTAGATACAAGGTAATCACAGAGGTAAAAAGTGTTTTACTATAACAGTGTTGGTTATTAGCATTATATAACATATGGACTGTCACATACCTTCTTTTTCTCCTGCACATATCATATCCTCAGTCAATATCCTATTTAACTTCTTGTATCCAGCCTTGCAAACAGCAGCATCCACCACTGGAATTTCAATCTGAAACCAAAAGAGAAATTATATGGGCGCCACCAATGGAGAAATATATTATACATTAAAATGCAAAGATCAACTAAATTGAATAAATGTACTTCAATCTTCTCTTAAGTGATTCTGCAAAAAAATGTTAACACACACAGTCAAAGCCAAGTTCCTGTAATATTGTTGTGAAGCTCCAGATGGTCTCATGACTAGACCATGGCCCTTATTTATCAAGATGTCAACCGCAAATACGCTGGAATTCCGCAGCGTATTTGTGGCGATTCTGATTTGCCGTAGTTATCAAACCCTACAGACCGGCAAAAGTAGAATTTAGTGACGTAACATACGATCTGGCGGACTCAGTCCGACACAGATCGATGCTTACATCACTACAGATGTTCTGAATGCAAGTTTGGCACAATCTGACTACTTTTGGTAGCTATCAAATACCTACCAGGTACGCTCGCCACTTTTCCGTCCCAGCGTACCTGGTTTTCAATCTGCTGCCCTGGAGGCGGTGGATGCCATAGGAATCAATGGGAGTCTGAAAACAGTGAAAGTTCATGTTTGCTGCTGCCCGATATCCCATTGATTCCTATGGGAACGTCTACACCTAACACCCTAACATGTACCCGAGTCTAAACACCAATAATCTGCCCCCCCTACATTATACTTATTAACCCTTAAACCGGCGCTCCCGGAGCCCACCACAACTCTATTAAAGTGTTTAACCCCTAAACCGCCGCTCCCGGATCCCGCCGCAACTCTAATAAATGTATTAACTCCTAAACCGCCGCTCACGGAGCCCACCGCCACCTACATTATACCTATTAACCCCTAATCTGCCGCTCCCTATACAGCCACCACCTACATAAAGTTATTAACCCCTATACTGCCGATCCCAGACCCCGCCGCAACTAAATAAATTGTTTAACCCCTAAACTGCCACTCCCGGAGCCCACCATCACCTACATTATATTTATTAACCCCTAATCTATCTCCCCCTACACCACCGACACTATAATAAACATATTAACCCCTAAATCTAAGTCTAACCCTAACACCCCCTAACTTAAATATAATTTTAATAAATCTAAATAAATATTCATATCATTAAATAAATAATTCCTATTTAAAACTAAATACTTACCTATAAAATAAACCCTAAGCTAGCTACAATATAACTAATAGTTACATTGTAGCTAGTTTAGGGTTTATTTTTATTTTACAGACAACTTTGTATTTATTTTAACTAGGTAGAATAGTTATTAAATAGTTATTAACTATTTAATAACTACCTAGCTAAAATAAATACAAATTGACCTGTAAAATAAATCCTAACCTAAGTTACAATTACACCTAACACTACACTATAATTAAATTAATTAAATAAATTAACTACAATGAAATACAATGAATTAAAATTAAACAAAATTAAAGTACAAAAAATAAAAAACACTAAGTTACAGAAAATAATAAAATAATTACACTTTTCTTAAACTAATTACACCTAATCTAATCCCCCTAATAAAATAAAAAAGCCCCCCAAAATAATAAAAATCCCTACCCTATACTAAGTTACAAATAGCCCTTAAAAGGGCTTTTTGCAGGGCATTTGCCCCAAAGTATTCAGCTCTATTACCTGAAAAAAAAGTACAATACCCCCAACATTAAAACCCACCACCCACACAACCAACCCTACTCTAAAACCCACCCAATCCCCCCTTAATAAAACCTAACACTACCCCCTTGAAGATCACCCTACCTTGAGACGTCTTCACCCAACCAGGCTGAAGTCCTCAATGAAGCCGGGTGAAGTCTTCATCCAACCGGGCAGAAGAGGTCCTCCAGACGGGCAGAAGTCTTCATCCAGGCGGCATCTTCTATCTTCATCCATCCGACGAGGAGCGGCTCCATGTTGAAGACATCAGACACGGAGCATCCATCCAGACCGACGACTACCCGACAAATGACGGTTCCTTTAAATGACGTCATCCAAGATGGCGTCCCTTGAATTCCGATTGGCTGATAGAATTCTATCAGCCAATCGGAATTAAGGTAGGAAAAATCCTATTGGCTGCTCCACGTCGGATGTCTTCAAGATGGAGCCGCTCCTCGTCGGATGGATGAAGATAGAAGATGCCGCCTGGATGAAGACTTCTGCCTGTCTGGAGGACCTCTTCTGCCCGGTTGGATGAAGACTTCGCCCGACTTCGTTGAGAACTTAGGCTTGGTTGGGTGAAGACGTCTCAAGGTAGGGTGATCTTCAAAGGGGTAGTGTTAGGTTTTATTAAGGGGTGATTGGGTGGGTTTTAGAGTAGGGTTGGGTGTGTACATGGTGGGTTGTAATGTTGGGGGGTATTGTATTTTTTTTCAGGTAAAAGAGCTGATTACTTTGGTGCAATGCCCCACAAAAGGCCCTTTTAAGGGCTATTTGTAATTTAGTATAGGGTAGGGATTTTTTATTATTTTGAGGGGCTTTTTTATTTTATTAGGGGGATTAGATTAGGTGTAATTAGTTTAAAATTCTTGAAATTATTTTATTATTTTCTGTAATTTAGTGTTTGTTTTTTGTACTTTAGTTAATTTTATTTAACTGTAATTAATTTATTTTAATTTAGGGAATTAATTTAATTATAGTGTAGTGTTAGGTGTAATTGTAACTTAGGTTAGGTTTTATTTTACAGGTACTTTTGTATTTATTTTAATTAGATAGTTATTAAATAGTTAATAACTATTTAATAACTATTCTACCTAGTTAAAATAAATACAAAGTTACCTGTAAAATAAAAATAAATCCTAAAATAGCTACAATGTAATTATTAGTTATATTCTAGCTAGCTTAGGGTTTATTTTACAGGTAAGTATTTATTCTTAAATAGGTATAATTTATTTCATGATAGGAATATTTATTTTGACTAATTTAAATTATATTTAAGTTAGGGGTGTTAGGGTTAGACTTAGGTTTAGGGGTTAATAAATTTAATATAGTGGCGGCGAGGTTGGGGGCGGGAGATTAGGGGTTAATAAATTGAATGTAGGTGGCGGCGGTGTAGGGGGGTCAGATTAGGTGTTAATAAATATAATGTAGATGGCAGCGGGGTACGTGAGTGGTGGTTTAGGGGTTCAATATTTTATTTTGTTGCGGCGGGGTCTGGAAGCAGCAGTTTAGGGGTTAATACATATAATGTAGGTGGTGGTGGGCTCCGGGAGTGGCGGTTTAGGGTTTAAACACTTTATTTAGGTGTGGCGGGGTCCGGGAATGGCTGTTTAGGGGTTAAACACTTTATTAGAGTTGCGGTGGGCTCCGGGAGCGGCGGTTTAGGGGTTAATAACTTTATTTAGCTGTGGCGGGCTCCTGGAGCAGCGGTATAGGGGGTAAAACAGTATAGGATAGTGTGGGTGATTAGTGACAGGGTACCAAGAAAGCTGCGAATAAGCCGATGAGCAGCCAGATCGATAAATGATAGTTAACAACAGTCCGCTGCTCATCGCACCTTTTTGACAGCTTTCTTGATAATTTTGGCAAACGTATTCAGGTCCGCGGCAGCGATGTTAGGCGATCTTAGGCGAGCGTATTGATGCCGTTGAATGCAAGAAAGTCGACGGCTTGATAACTAGAGGCCCATATGTATGTACGTCTGCCATTGAGTGAACTGCTAGCTACACCATCACATTCTTATTCAATGTAAAACTTAGAAGAAACCTTTAATCATACTGCTTTTCTTGTGTCATTATACAAAGGAAACCAGATAAGGCTCTAACTTTAAAAAAAAAATAAAAAAAAATTATAGTCAACAGTAAGTGACAAGCATTCAAAGCGTTGTAATACAGAAAATAAAAATAAAACACATAATACAAATACACAGAGAAATAGATCTATGTACATACAGGCAAAAAAAAGGAGAAATAAAAAGTTTAGATTAATCAAAATAATAGCAATAGTAGGATCTCCACTAGTTCTATGTATTCAGTTATCCATGAGTTTAATAAAGAACGCTCGTAATAATTAAATGTTGAGAGGTACAAGGGTGTAAATGTTGTATACATCATGTCGAGATTTTTTCTGAGTAAAAATAAAACAAAAAAACAAAACAAAAAAAAGGAGGGGGGATTCCCTCTCTTCTCTCAGCCAACTAAGGATTCTTGGATAGGGTCCTAGTGCCAAGATGAAGGAAAAAGATTAAGGCTTCAATGGTATAAGTCTTGTGGAATTGTCTCGTGAGAATATATTGGATGTTTGTAGGACGGAGCAATATGATTTTTAGCCCCTTGTCAAAAAAGGCTTGACTCTGCTTAATAGAGGATATAGAAATATTGAATTGTTCAAAAATAATTTGAGAATAGATTGCCTGTTTAAATGCCAGTAGTGATGGTGCAGACTTTTTTTTCCAATTCTTTAGGATTAAGATGCGACCTATCATAATAGCAGTGTTTATTAATGTAATATGTTTTGGTAGAATGATAATAAGAGAATAAGAAAAGAATATGGAATGATTTTAAAGGGGCAGCGTATTAACTATTTAATAGCTACCTAGTTAAAATAAAGACAAATTTACCTGTAAAATAAAAACTAACCTAAGTTACAATTACACCTAACACTACACTATCATTAACTAAATTATTCCTATTTAAAACTAAATACTTACCTGTAAAACAAACCCTAATATAGCTACAATGTAATTAATAATTACATTGTAGCTATTTTAGGATTTATATTTATTTTACAGGTAACTTTGTATTTATTTTAACTAGGTAGAATAGTTATTAAATAGTTATTAACTATTTAATAACTACCTAGATAAAAGAAATACAAAATTACCTGTAAAATAAATCCTAACCTAAGTTACAATTAAACCTAACACTACACTATCATTAAATAAATTAAATAAATTAACTACAAATACCTACAATTAAATAAACTAACTAAAAACTAAGTTTAGAGATTGTATTTGTATTTAGAGTCGTGGCTGAAGTGAGCGTTAGAAATCTAATGACAAAACTCCAGCCGCAGAAAAAAGTCAGTAGTTAAGAGCTTTCTGGGCTAACGCCGGTTTATAAAGCTCTTAACTACTGTGCTCTAAAGTACACTAACACCCATAAACTACCTATGCACCCCTAAACCGAGGTCCCCCCACATCGCCGTCACTCGAATTAAATTTTTTAACCCCTAATCTGCCGTCCGCACACCGCCCCAAGCTACGTTATACTTATGTACCCCTAATCTGCTGCCCCTAACACCGCTGACCCCTATATTATATTTATTAACCCCTAATCTGCCCCCTTCAACGTCGCCTCCACCTGCCTACACTTATTAACCCCTAATCTGCCGACCGGACCGCGCCGCTACTATAATAAAGTTATTAACCCCTAATCCGCCTCACTCCCGCCTCAATAATCCTATAATAAATAGTATTAACCCCTAATCTGCCCTCCCTAACATTGCCGACACCTAACTTCAAGTATTAACCGCTAATCTGCCGACCGGATCTCGCCGCTACTATAATAAATGTATTAACCCCTAAAGCTAAGTCTAACCCTAACCCTAACACCCCCCTAAGTTAAATATAATTTAAATCTAACGAAATAAATTAACTCTTATTAAATAAATTATTCCTATTTAAAGCTAAATACTTACCTGTAAAATAAATCCTAATATAGCTACAATATAAATTATAATTATATTGTAGCTATTTTAGGATTTATTTTTATTTTACAGGCAACTTTGTATTTATTTTAACCAGGTACAATAGCTATTAAATAGTTAATAACTATTTAATAGTTACCTAGTTAAAATAATTACAAAATTACCTGTAAAATAAATCCTAACCTAAGTTACAATTAAACCTAACACTACACTATCAATAAATAAATTAAATAAACTACCTACAATTATCTACAATTAAACCTAACACTACACTATCAATAAATTAATTAAATAAAATACCTACAAATAAATACAATGAAATAAACTAACTAAAGTACAAAAAATAAAAAAGAACTAAGTTACAAAAAATAAAAAAAATATTTACAAACATTAGAAAAATATTACAACAATTTTAAACTAATTTCACCTACTCTAAGTCCCCTAATAAAATAACAAAGCCCCCCCCCCCAAAAAATGCCCTACCCGATTCTAAAATTAAAATAGAAAAGCTCTTTTATCTTACCAGCCCTTAAAAGGGCCATTTGCGGGGCATGCCCCAAAGAATTCAGCTCTTTTGCCTGTAAAAAAAACATACAATACCCCCCCCCCAACATTACAACCCACCACCCACATACCCCTAATCTAACCCAAACCCCCCTTAAATAAACCTAACACTAAGCCCCTGAAGATCTTCCTACCTTGTCTTCACCACACCGGGTATCACACCGATCCGTCCTAGCTCCGAAGTCTTGATCCAAGCCCAAGCGGGGGCTGAAGAGTGACGTCCATCCTCCGGCTGAAGTCTTGATCCAAGCGGACAGAAGAGGACATCCGGACTGGCAAACATCTTCATCCAAGCCGCATCTTCTCTGTTCTTCCATCCGATGACGACCGGCTGATCTTCAAGACCTCCAGCGCGGATCCATCCATCTTCCCGACGAATGACGGTTCCTTTAAGGGACGTCATCCAAGATGGCGTCCCTCGAATTCCGATTGGCTGATAGGATTCTATCAGCCAATCGGAATTAAGGTAGGAAAATTCTGATTGGCTGATGGAATCAGCCAATCAGATTCAAGTTAAATCCGATTGGCTGATCCGATCAGCCAATCAGATTGAGCTCGCATTCTATTGGCTGATCGGAACAGCCAATAGAATGCAATCTCAATCTGATTTTATTTTTTATTATAGGTTGCGGCGGTATAGGGGGGCAGGATATGGGTTAATTAATTTAATATAGGTGGCGACGGTGTAGGGGGGGGCAGATTAGGTGTTAATAAGTTTAATATAGGTGGCGGCGGGGGCCGGGAGCGGCGGTTTAGGGATTAAACAATTTATTTAGTTGCGACGAGGTCCGGGATCCGCAGGATAGGGCTTAAAAAATTTATTATGGGTGGCGGCAGTATAGGGGGGCAGGATAGGGGTTAATAGGTATAATGTAGGTGGCGGCGGGGTCCGGGAGCGGCGGTTTAGGGGTTAACATATTTATTATAGTTGCGGCGGGGTCTAGGAGCAGCGGTTTAGGGGTTAATATATTTATTATAGTTGCGGTGGGGTCTAGGAGCTGCGGTTTAGGGGTTAATAACTTTATTTAGTTGGGGGGGCTCCGGGGGCGCCGGTATAGGGGGTAGAACAGTATAGTATAGTGTGAGTGCTTAGTGACAGGGGTATTAATAAAGCTGTAGAAAAGTCGAAGAGCAGCAAGATCGATGTGTGATAACTATCACAGTCCGCTTGGTGCGTGGCTTTTGAACAGCTTTTTTAATAACTTTGGCGAGCGTATTCAGGTCTGCGGCGGCGATGTGAGGCGAGCTTAGGCGGGCGTATTGGGCAAGCAAATTACGGAGCTTGATAACTAGAGGCCAATATGTCACCTTTAGCCAAAATTGTTTGATTTTTGGGCATAACCTTGCGCAATGAAGCAAGTCTGCTAAAGCTCTATTGCATTTGGGACAGTTGCTTATACCATTTTCCGCCCATTAAGCTAATTTTATCGGTGTATATAAGCATTATTCATTAGCTTTATATGTGACTCTTTCCATGAACAAGAAAGGGGAGCCTCTTTAACCCATTTAATACTTGCTTGGATATTCTCTAATGTTAAAGTAGATCCTGCAATTTGACAGCATTGCATCTAAAACTAGTTGTCCTTGTGTGGCAAGTAGTATTTTATACATTAATGAAATAGAGTGTATACCAACCCTATGTAAGGTAATATAGTCACCTTATTTACCGAATTGCTTTATTTCCTGTATTGTGTCTGGATATCCTGCAACAAAGTGTTGAAAGTTGAAGATAAGCATATAAATTATTATTGGGTATATTATATTCTGTAGAGATAGACTCAAAAGTTCTCATCTTATTAGTTCTATCTAGAGCTTGCACTACATACACCAAGCCTTTTTGTTCCCAGGATCTGAATATCTCAGAATGTATGCCAGGCAAATAAGAGGATTCTCTCGAATAGGTAGTAGGGAGGATAGATAAAAATGTATATGGAGTACTGAGCGAAGTTTTTGCTGGGCAATAATAGTATTAAGAAATGCAAACAAATTTTGAACATTCGTTGAGAGCTGAGTTGCAGGACAATGAATAATAGCTTTATGCATAAATGGAGAGACTAATTTCTCCTCAATTTGAAGATTAGTAAAATAATTTCTTCTGGTAATCCAATCATATGCAAATCATGCTAGTAATATAATATAATGTTACACCATTTCATATCAGGAAGGGAGAAGCCGCCATATTTTGGTGTTTGAGTCAGTTTGATTATAGAAAGGCAATGGCCTCTAGTTATGAAGCCGTCTACTTACCTGCATTCGCCGGCCCCAATATGCTCACCTAAGCTCGCCTCACATCGCCGCCGCGGACCTGAATACGCTCGCCAAAGTTAATCAATAAATCTGTCAACAAGCCGCGCACCAAGTACGGGGCGATGAGCAGCGGACTCTGATAGTTATCAATCATCAATCTCGCTGCTCTTTGGCTTTTTTACAGCTTTATTGATACCCCTGTCACTAAGCACTCACACTATACTATACTGTTCTACCCCCTATACCGGCGCCCCCGGAGCCCCCCCAACTAAATAAAGTTATTAACCCCTAAACCGCCGCTCCTAGACCCCACCGCAACTATAATAAATATATTAACCCCTAAACCGCCGCTCCTAGACCCTTCCACAACTATAATAAATATGTTAACCCCTAAACCGCCGCTCCTAGTCTCCACCACAACTATAATAAATATGTTAATCCCTAAATTGCCGCTCCTAGACCCCGCCGCAACTATAATAAATATGTTAACCCCTAAACCGCCGCTCCCGGACCCCACCGCCACCTACCTAATACCTATTAACCCCTATCCTGCCCCCCTATACCGCCGCCACTATAATAAAATTATTAACCCCTAAACCTAAGTCTAACACTAACCCTAACACCCCCCTAACTTAAATACTAATTAAATAAATCTAAATAATATTACTCTTATTAACTAAATTAATCCTATTTAAAACTAAATACTTACCTATAAAATAAACCCTAATATAGCTACAATATAATTAATAATTACATTGCAGCTATCTTAGGATTTATATTTATTTTACAGGCAACTTTGTATTTATTTTAACTAGATACAATAGTTATTAAATAGTTATTAACTATTTAACATCTACCTAGCTAAAAGAAATACAAAATTACCTGCAAAATAAATCCTAACCTAAGTTACAATTAAACCTAACACTACACTATCATTAAATTAATTAAATAAATTAGCTACCAATACCTACAATTAAAAACAATTAAATAAACTAAACTAAATTACAAAAAAAAACAAAACACTAAATTACAGAAAATAAAAAAATATTACAAGAATTTTAAACTAATTACACCTAATCTAAGCCCCCTAATAAAATAATAATAAAAAAATAATAATAAAAGTCCCTACCCTATTCTACATTACAAAGTAATCAGCTCTTTTACCAGCCCTTAAAAGGGCTTTTTGTGGGGCATTGCCCCAAAGTAATCAGCTCTTTTGCCTGTAAAAAAAAATACAACCCCTCCAACATTAAAACCCACCACCCACATACCCCTACTCTAACACAGCCAAACCCCCCTTAAATAAACCTAACACTACCCCCCTGAAGATCTCCCTACCTTGAGTCGTCTTCACCCAGCCAGGCCGAAGTCTTCATCCGATGGGGCAGAAGAGGACATCCAGACCGGCAGAAGTCTTCATCCTATCCGGGCAGAAGAGGACATCCGGACCGGCAGACATCTTCATCCAAGCGGCATCTTCTTCTATGACGTCATTTAAAGGACCAGCCATTCATTGGGTAGTCGTCATGCAGGAAGGATGTTCCGTGCCGGAGGTCTTGAAGAAGCCACTCCTCGTCGGATGGATGAAGATAGAAGATGCCACTTGGATAAAGATATCTGCCGGTCCAGATGTCCTCTTCTGCCCGGATAGGATGAAGACTTCTGCTGGTCTGGATGTCCTCTTATGCCCCATCGGATAAAGACTTTGGCCCGGCTGGGTGAAGACGACTCAAGGTAGGGAGATCTTCAGGGGGGGTAGTGTTAGGTTTATTTAAGGGGGGTTTGGGTGGGTTAGAGTAGGGGTATGTGGGTGGTGGGTTTTAATGTTGGGGGGGTTGTATTTTTTTTTACAGGCAAAGGAGCTGATTAATTTGGGGCAATGCCTTTTAAGGGCTGGTAAAAGAGCTGATTACTTTGTAATGTAGAATAGGGTGGGGACTTTTATTATTTTTTTATTTTATTAAGGGGCTTAGATTCGGTGTAATTAGTTTAAAATTCTTGTAATATTTTTTTATTTTCTGTAATTTAGTGGGTTTTTTTTTTGTAATTTAGTTTAGTTTATTTAATTATATTTATTTGTAGGTATTGGTAGCTAATTTATTAATTAATTTAATGATAGTGTAGTGTTAGGTTTAATTGTAACAGGTTAGGATTTATTTTACAGGTAATTTTGTATTTATTTTAGCTAGGTAGTTATTAAATAGTTAATATAGTGGGGCAAAAAAGTATTTAGTCAGCCACCAATTGTGCAAGTTCTCCCACTTAAGAAGATGAGAGAGGCCTGTAATTTTCATCATAGGTATACCTCAACTATGAGAGACAAAATGTGGAAACAAATCCAGACAATCACATTGTCTGATCTGGAAAGAATTTATTTGCAAATTATAGTGGAAAATAAGTAATTGGTCAATATCAAAAGTTCATCTCTATACTTTGTTATATATTCTTTGTTGGCAATGACAGAGGTCAAACGCTTTCTGTAAGTCTTCACAAAGTTGTCACACACTGTTGCTGGTATGTTGGCACATTCCTGCATGCAGATCTCCTCTAGAGCAGTGATGTTTTGGGGCTGTCGCTGGGCAACACAGACTTCCAACTCCCTCCAAAGGTTTTCTATGGAGTTGAGATCTGGAGACTGGCTAAGCCACTTCAGGACCTTAAAATGCTTCTTACAAAGCCACTCCTTCGTTGCCCGGGCAGTGTGTTTGGGATAATTGTCATGCTGAAAGACCCAGCCACGTTTCATCTTCAATGCCCTTGCTGATGGAAGGAGTTTTGCACTCAAAATCTCACGATACATGGCCCCATTCATTCTTTCATGTACACGGATCAGTCCTCCTGTTCCCTTTGCAGAGAAACAGCCCCAAAGCATGATGTTGCCACCCCCATGCTTCACAGTAGGTATGGTGTTCTTTGGTTGCAACTCAGCATTCTCTCTCCTCCAAACATGACGAGTTGTGTTTCTACCAAACAGTTCTACTTTGGTTTCATCTGACCATATGACATTCTCCCAATCCGCTTCTGGATCATTCAAATACTCTCTAGCATATTTCAGACGGGCCCGGACATGTACTGGCTTAAGCAGGGGGACACATCTGGCACTGCAGGATCTGAGTCTCTGGCGGCGTAGTGTGTTACTGATGGTAACCTTTGTTAAGTTGGTCCCAGCTCTCTGCAGGTCATTCACTAGGTCCCCCTGTGTGGTTCTGGGATGTTTGCTCACCGTTCTTGTGATCATTTTGACCCCACGGGGTGAGATCTTGCGTGGAGCCCCAGATTGTGGGAGATTATCAGTGGTCTTGTATGTCTTCCATTTTCTAATTATTGCTCCAGCAGTTGATTTCTTCACACCAAGCTGCTTGCCTATTGCAGATTCAGTCTTCCCAGCCTGGTGCAGGTCTACAATTTTGTTTCTGGTGTCCTTCAACAGCTCTTTGGTCTTCACCATAGTGGAGTTTGGAGTGTGACTGTTTGCGGTTGTGGACAGGTGTCTTTTTTACTGATAACAAGTTCAAATAGGTGCCATTAATACAGGTAATGAGTGGAGGACAGAGGAGCCTATTAAAGAAGAAGATACAGGTCTGTGAGAGCCAGAAATCTTGCTTGTTTGTAGGTAACCAAATACTTATTTTCCACCATAATATGCAAATAAATTCTTTCCAAATCAGACAATGTGATTGTCTGGATTTGTTTCCACATTTTGTCTCTCATAGTTGAGGTATACCTATGATGAAAATTACAGACCTCTCTCATCTTCTTAAGTTGGAGAACTTGCACAATTGGTGGCTGACTAAATACTTTTTTGCCCCACTGTAACTATTTAATAACTATTGTATCTAGTTAAAATAAATACAAAGTTGCCTGTAAAATAAATATAAATCCTAAGATAGCTACAATGTAATTATTAATTAAATTGTAGCTATCTTAGGGTTTATTTTACAGGTAAGTATTAAGTTTTAAATTGGAATAATTTATTTAATGATAGTGTAGTGTTAGGTGTAATTGTAACTTAGGTTAGTTTTTATTTTACAGGTAATTTTGTATTTCTTTTAGCTAGGTAGCTGTTAAATAGTTAATAACTATTTAATAGCTATTGTACCTAGTTAAAATAAATACAAAGTTGCCTGTAAAATAAAAATAAATCCTAAAATAGCTACAATGTAATTATTAATTATGTTGTAGCTATCTTAGGGTTTATTTTACAGGCAAGTATTTAGTTTTAAATAGGATTAATTTAGTTAATAATAGTAATTTAAATTTAGATTTATTAAAATAATATTTAAGTTAGGGGGGTTAGGGTTAGTGTTAGACTTAGGTTTAGGGGTTAATAATTTTAATATAGGTGGCGGCAGGGTCCAGGAGCGGCTGTTTAGGGGTTAAACAATTTATTTAGTTGTGGTGGGGTCCGGGATCTGCAGGATAGGGGTTAATAAGTTTATGTAGGTGGCGGCGGTATAGGGGGCGGCAGATTAGGGGTTAATATGTATAATGTAGTTGGCGGCGGGGTCAGGGAGCGGCTGTTTAGGGGTTAACATGTGTATTATAGTTGCGGCGGGGTCCAGGAGCGGCAGTTTAGGGGGTAATACAATTATTTAGTTGCGGCGGTGTAGGGGGGCAGATTAGGGGTGTTTAGACTCGGGGTACATGTTAGGGTGTTAGGTGCAGACATTTCCCATAGGAATCAATGGGATATCGGGCAGCACCGAACATGAGCTTTCGCTATGGTCAGACTCCCATTGATTCCTATGGGATCTGCCGCCTCTAGGGCGGCGGATTGAAATCCAGGTACGCTGGGCCGAAATAGTGGCGAGCGTACCTGGTAGTAGTTTGATAACTACCAAAAGTAGTCAGATTGTGCCGAATTTGCTTTCAGAACATCTGTAGTGACGTAAGCATCGATCTGTGTCGGACTGAGTCCGGCGGATCGAAGCTTACGTCACTATATTCTACTTTTGCCGGGCAGTAGGGCATGATAACTAAGGCGAATCAGCCTCACCACAAATACGCTGTGGAATTCCAGCATATTTGCGGTTGACGGCTTGATAACTAGAGGCCAATGTCTTTTCAATTCCAAATACATTTTGTACAATCCTTGTTAAAAGACTTTACGTTTAAAATGAAAAGTGGTAAATTCTGCATTATGTAAACTAATTGAGGAAATAGAATAGATTTTATTATCATTATTTTAGCTGAGAGTGAAATAGGAAATGTAGACCATCTTTGTAATTTCCTAGAGGCATTTGCAAAGAAAGTAGCATAATTACATTTGGTACCAAGTATTTGGGTCTTTATGCAAATGAATTCCCAAATATTTGATTGTCTCTACTTCCTTAAAAGGAGAGATTTAAAGCTGTGTTTATTTTGGAGAATCCAGAGAATTTTAGATTTGTTTAAATTGAGTTTGTAACCAGAGAAGGCACTAAAGAGATAAAAAAAATATTTAAGGCAATGGGAATATTTTACTAGTATTCTTGAAAAAGACAAGAAGGTACTCCACATAAAGAGAAAAGACTATGTTCTGATTACCAAGATCTATTCCTTTTAATTGTTCCCTAAGAAGTATAGCTAAGGGTTCTATTGTGACATTGAACAGAAAGGGAGAGAGTGGGCATCCCTGCCTTGTTCCTTTGTGTAAGTAAAAGATTGAAGTTATACTGCCATTCACTAGTATAGATGATGTAGGGTAATTGTAAATAGATTTAACAAAGGAAACAAAGTTCCCAGAAAAGCCAAACTTATCAAGAGAAGTATATAGTTGGTCCCATATTACTGAGTCAAAGGCTTTCTCAGCATTGACTGTCAAAAGAGCAAAGTCTTGTTTTATATGGGATTTGTTTTTATAGAACCTATTTCACAAAAGTTCTAGTAAGATAGAGACTCTACGAATATTTTTGATTGTGGATCTGCCTTCCATGAAGCATGTTTGGTCCTCATGTAATGATTTGGTTTAAGCCAGATTTAATTATATTTGCTATAATGGAAGTAATTTATAATCTACATTTAGTAGTGAGGTAGGCCTATAAGACCCTGGGTACAAAGTCTTCTTGTCTTTTTCAAAATAAGGGTAATAACCGACACTGAAAAATATTTAGACATAACTTGTTTTTTAATAAAATAATCATTAAAAAGTCTGCTTAGTGTGTCTGCAATATCTACTTTCAATATTTTATAAAATTCTGAGGGGAGTTGATCTGTTCCTGGGGCTTTATTTAATTTGGCATAATGTATTGCTTCCAGAACTTCATCTCTAGTAATAGTAACATTTAAAAAAAAAGCGGTTAGATATCTTGGGAGGATTGATTCTATTCCAAAATATATTTTTATTTTCTGTGTTATTATCTTTTGTGGCATATATATTTTGGAAATAATTTAGAAAAACCTTCTTTATATTGGTTAGATCCGTAAATCTTTCCTGCCCATCTATAATAGCTTCAATTGCATTATTCTTCTTTCTAGCTTTATCAAACCTAGCTAGTTACTGAACTGACCTTTAAATATCACATTTATTCTCAGTTATTTTCATTCAATTGTTGTTTTATAAAAAATATCTCTATCCTGCTTACCTACTTGGTATTCATCCCACAGTGTTTTAATGGGATTGTTTATATATTTTCTGTACATATTACTGACCTGGTTTGCCAGATGAATTTCGCAAACTTTGAACTTTTTTTTTTTGTTTGATCATGTGAGCCTATATAGTTGGTCCCATATTACTGAGTCAAAGGCTTTCTCAGCATCCGTAAATCTTTCCTGCCCATCTATAATAGCTTCAATTGCATTATTCTTCTTTCTAGCTTTATCAAACCTAGCTAAAAATTTGGCAGATTTACCAAACTGACTTTTAAATATCACATTTATTCTCAGTTCTTTCCATTCAATTGTTTTATAAAAATATCTCTATCCTGCTTACCTACTTGGTATTCATCCCACAGTGTTTTAATGGGATTGTTTATATATTTTCTGTACATATTACTGACCTGGTTTGCCAGATGAATTTCGCAAGCTTTGAACTTTTTTTTTGTTTGATCATGTGAGCCTTAATCTCCCTCTAAAATATGCTTTGGCGGCATCTCCCAGAATATTTCTGATTTGGCTTCATAATATCAGAAATGGAAATGTCGAGGATTTGAGCTTTAGCATCTAAGGTAAGCATTGAGCTTGATATTTTTAAAAAATCAATCCTAGATAGTGATCTATAGGTTTTAGATTTGCAAGTATATGCTTTGGAATCTGGAAATTGGATACGCCACAAGTCATGTACCTTTAGATTCCTGCATATCTGTGAAAATACTTTGGATTTTTTGTTAGAGAAAAAATGATTTTTTAGGTGTGAGCTTATCTAACAATAGTGATGGAGTCAGATTAAAATTACCAGCTATAATTAGGTTTTGTCCTATATATTGGGACAAAAAGGTGATAAGTTTATTCCAGAAGTTAGTGTCTGTTTTATTTGGACCGTATATATTGCAAAAAATATATTTTACTCCTTCGATCTCAACTCCTAGGACTATCCATCTATCTTCAGCGTCAATTTCTTGTTTTAGTATTTTATATGTAAGATTTTTACTAAATAAAAAGGCCACATATTTTTACATTTTAGAACATGATGAAACAATCACTCCTCCTACCCATTTAGTTTTAAGTTTATTAGCCTCTTCTAGTTTTAGATGGGATTCTTATATAAGGGCTATGTCTGGTTTATATTTACCTAATTGCCTGAGGATAAGTTTTCTTTTAATCAGAGATGTGATATCCCTACATTCCAAGACAGGCATTTAATATGTCCCTTCATCTTGATTCCACATCACCAGTGTATGGGTTTGAGTGAGAGAAGAGATGGGGGGAAAGGGAGGGGGTAAAAATAAAAGTACAACAATCAGCAATGCCATCAGGTCTGTCTATCTGTTATGAAATACTTAGTAAGCTTTACATTTTTTAAGGTAGTGGGATGTTTTGCTTTTTGAAGTATTCTTTTGCTTCTCTATCTTTGGTCAAGGTATGAGTTACGTCATTGTCCTCTATTACAATTTTTGCTGGATATAAGAGTCTGGCCCTATAGCCAGCTTTAATCAGTTTTGTGCAAAAAGGTACCATCTCCTTCATTGTTTTATGATTTCAAATAAAATTATGGTCACAAGGCATCTGAGTGTCATTTTCTTTTACCATTAACATGTATACCAAGTAAATGTGAAGCAAGTAACACTGGCAGAGGAAGCAGAAAGCATGAGGGCACATCAACATTGAAAGCAATACAGGTCCCTTTGTACTTTGGGATGAAACTGGTAAGGTTGAATCTGCAGCAAATACATTATATTGCACAGGTCAGCATTATGCAGAGAATCAGGCTTGCTGACCATAAATTGATAGACATACAGACACCAACATAGATAAACAGACTGCACATACTATTGGTGTATAAAATAAAGTAATTGGGCTTATCCTACTACAAGATGTTTCACAAACACCTTTAATTTCACTTTGTGTGTACATTTGTATTACCCTTGCAAAACTCATCACAGCTTTCTCTGGAAGAACTAAAAGGAATTCTCAACAGAGAAAAAGCAGGAAGCTGGAAGGACATGGCTCTACCCTGCTTGATGAGCACATATTTTCTTTGGTGAAAAACTGAACTTTTTTTAAAAACACTTTAAAATAACTAAACTAGAAACACGTGAATACCTGTTGTTTAATATCAAGATCCAGGGTGTCCATACTTTGTTTTTAACTCACATGGTGTATAGCCAGCCTAGCTTCAGTTCCTCACACCCTCCTTCCTCCCCTCTCCTTCCTTTCCAAGGCAGGCTTAGACCTTCGTGTCTGACAGCAACTCCAGACTCCTCCTCTATTACCCACTTAATGTGCAATAGTTCTATTTATGCTGAAAGGGGCTAAATAACCCCAGAACGTGCCACAAAGAAATGTAAGCACCATGTGTTCCACACAGTGCAGGGTGATCACACAGCAAGACCACTGACAGGCTTGCATTTAGTGCATTGTAGGAAGTGTTACTGTCCATTAATAGAGGATCTTACTATCACTCTAACCATACAGTGCTCCAGCACTTCCCACCAGCAGCAGCAGTGTTTACTGAAGCGTTTCTATTCTCTGTACAGGGGAAACTTAGTTCCACCTGCAAAAATAGTGTAGGAACTCCATTCACTGTACTTTACCCCTGGACTGTATAACCAATAAGATGACCAATTGCAAAAAAGCAGAGCACACACTGTCAGCTCTGTTCCATGGGTTCATAAAGATAAAGAAAACAAGTTAAAGTGATGGTAAACTTTACATGTTTTAAAATCAGGTACAGAAACTACACACTATTTAGATAGAAACTTAGATGAAACTTTATTTGATCACTTCTAATGAAGATGCGCTGTAACTTAACTTTTAATAATATAGCCGTGCCATTCTTATACCCCGTGCTCTGTCGCCAACTTCAAAACTCATATTTTTTGTAAGATTTGAGATAACGTACAAAGAAAAGTTCTGTACGGCTAGAGCGCCAATTGGAGAACAATTCAAACAGTTAGCTCACAATTAGCTCACACTTGCTGATTGGTGGCTACATTAAGCCACCAATCAGCAAGCGCTACCCAGGTGCTGAACCAAAGATGGGCTGGCTAGTAAGCTTACATTCCTGCTTTTTTAAATAAAGATACCAAGAGAACAAAGAAAAATTAATAATAGGACTAAATTATAAAGTTTAGAATTGCATGCTCTAGGGCCGATTTATTATTGCCTGGCGGACATGATACGCTGCAGTGTATCATGTCCACCAGACATCGCTGAATGCGGACAACATACGCTGTCCTCATTCAGCATTAAACAAGCTAGCCGCTAGCAGGGGGTGTCAATCAACCCGATCGTATAGGATCATTTTGATTGCTGTATGCCGCTCAGAGGCGGCGGATACAGTTAAGGAGCAAGAATACAGTAAAAATGTCTCAAATATCTTTTTCTATGAAAGCCTTTTTGATATACCTATATCAAAGTAAATAGTTTGGGGCCCATTTATCATGGCCCATATTGTGCCTAATGCAACTGTTTCTGCGCGAGCCTTCAGGCTCACCAGAAACAAGAATTAAGAAGCAGCAGTCTCAATCCGCCCAATCTCATACGATGGGTTTATTGACACCCCCTGCTAGCGGTGAACTACTTGTGCAGGGGAAGGCATTGCACAAGTAGTTACCCAGAACTGCTTGTGCAATAATAAATGACGACAGCGTATACTGTAAACATTTATCGATGTCTGGCAGACATGATTGCTACAGCGTATCATGTCCGCCAGACATTTGATAAATTGTCCCTTTATCTCAGCAATACCCATAAAAGACTTGCAATACTATCGGCTAGATTACGAGTTTTGCGTTAAGATGAAAAAGCAGCGTTAACAGGTACTAACACTGCTTTTTCACTACCACTGCTATTACGAGTCTTGCAGGTTTAGGGGCACCGCACACTTCTTTGGCCTTACCGCAAAACGACTAACGTAAACTTCGTAAACCCTTTTTTCTATGGGACTTCCATAGCGCTGGTATTATGAGTCTGTCCTGTTAGGCCAAAAAGTGAGCGGTACACCCTCTACCTCCAAGATTCCTAACGCATTCTAAAGTCAGTAGTTATGAGCTTTACACTACAACGCCGTAGCATAGAACTCATAACTAAAGTGCTAAAAAGTACACTAACACCCATAAACTACCTATTAACCCTAAAACGAGGTCCTCCCACATCGCAAACACTATAATAAAATTTTTAACCCCTAATCTGCCGCTCTGGACATTGCCAACCCACTAGAATAAACATGGCGCCCCTTAGATTCCGATTGGCTGATAGAATTCTATCAGCCAATCGGAATCTAAGAGACGCTATCTTGGATGACGTAATTTAAAGGAACCGTCATTCACTAAGAAGACTCCGGATGAAGAGGATGCTCCGCGTCGGATGTCTTGAAGATGGACAGGCTCCGGGTCGGATGGATGAAGATAGAAGATGCCGTCTGGATGAAGACTTCTGCCCGTCTGGAGGACCACTTCTCCCGGCTTGGATGAAGACTTCTCCCGGCTTTGTTGAGGACTTCGGCGCGGTTGGATGAAGACTTCTGCCGCTTCCTTGAGGATGGATGTCCGGTCTTCAGAACTATAAGTGGATCTTCAGGGGGTTAGTGTTAGGGTTTTTTAAGGGTGTATTGGGTGGGTTTATTTTTCAGGTTAGGGATTTGGGCTGCAATAGAGCTAAATGCCCTTTTAAGGGCAATGCCCATCCAAATGCCCTTTTCAGGGCAATGGGGAGCTTAGGTTTTTTTAGCTAGAATTTTATTTGTGGGGTTGGTTGTGTGGGTGGTGGATTTTACTGTTGGCGGGGTTGTTTGTATTTTTTCTTACAGGTAAAAGAGCTGATTACTTTGGGGCAATGCCCCGCAAAAGGCCCTTTTAAGGGCTATTGATAGTTTAGTTTAGGCTAGGGTTTTTTTATTTGGGGGGGGCTTTTTTATTTTGATAGGGCTATTAGATTAGGTGTAATTAGTTTAAAGATCTGTAATTTGTTTTTTATTTTCTGTAATTTAGTGGGGGCTTTTTTTGTACTTTAGCTAATTGTATTTCATGTATTTAATTGTATTTAGTTTAGGTCATTTATTTAATTGTAGTGTAGTGTTAGGTGTTAATGTAACTTAGGTTAGGTTTTATTTTACAGGTACTTTTGCATTTATTTTAGCTAGGTAGTTATTAAATAGTTAATAACTATTTAATAACTATTCTACCTAGTTAAAATAAATACAAACTTGCCTGTAAAATAAAAATAAACCCTAAGCTAGATACAATGTAACTATTAGTTATATTGTAGCTATCTTAGGGTTTATTTTACAGGTAAGTATTTAGTTTCAAATAGGAATTATTTAGGTAATAATATTAATATTTATTTAGATGTATTGTAATTATATTTAAGTTAGGGGGTGTTAGGGTTAGACTTAGGTTTAGGGGTTAATACATTTAGTATAGTGGCAGTGACGTTGGGGCGGCAGATTAGGGGTTAATAAATGTAGGTAGGTGGCGGTGATGTTAGGGACGGCAGATTAGGGGTTAATAATATTTAAATAGTGTTTGCGAGGCGGGAGTGCAGCGGTTTAGGGGTTAATATGTTTATTATAGTGGTGGCGACGTTGGGGGCGGCATATTAGGGGTTAATAAACATAGGTAGATTGCGGCGACATTGGGGGAGGGAGATTAGGGGTAAATAAATATAATGTAGGTGTCGGGGATGTTGGGGGCAGCAGATTATGGGTTAATAAGTATAATGTATGTGGCAGCGATGTCCGGAGCGGTAGATTAGGGGTTAATAAGAGTAAGATTAGTGGTGTTTAGACTCTGGGTTCATGTTAGGGTGTTAGGTGTAAACATAACTTTTATTTCCCCATAGGAATCAATGGGACTGCGTTACTGAGATTTACGCTGCTTTTTTGCAGGTGTTAGACTTTTTCTCAGCCGGCTCTCCCCATTGATTGCTATGGGGAAATGCATATACGAGCACGTATAACCAGCTCACCGCTCACTTAAGCAGCACTGGTATTGGAGTGCGGTATGGAGCTCAATTTTGCTCAATGCTCACTTCTTGCCTTTTAACGCCGGGTTTGTAAAAACCTGTAATACCAGCGCTGCAGGTAAGTGAGCAGTGAGAAAAAACTGCTCGTTAGCACCTCATAGCTCCTAACGCAAAACTTGTAATCTGGCCGTTAGTTTCTTTTATGCTGTTTGAAAAAGATTTGCATATTTTTTAATTTACATTTAGCAAAGCTATTTTGTTTTAAAAAAATATTTAAACAAGTTAAAAATATTCACCTCCATGAGGACTTCAGGTGCCCTTGCTAAGAACTGTTTGCCCCATCCACTGACAATTACAAATTCACCTAAAAAAAAAAAAAAATGTTTTTAATTATGACCTTTCCACATTTGCTAAAAAAATGAATTGTGTTTACAAAGTTGTGATGTTGAGAGAATATAGATAAAAATCAGCAAATTAATTCATACAATATAGACTCATTTCACCTAGAATCCCATAAAAAAGGGAGGTAATGCCATTTATGAGTAATCTTGAATACTGAGTAGACAGATAGACATTTTGTCCAGCTCTGCCATAACATAATAAAAGAACATAAAACCCATGTTTTTTTCTTTCATTATTCACAATTGTAAACAATGTTCTAATTTACTTCTATTATTGAATTAGCTTTGTTCTATTTGTATCCTTTGTTGAAAAGTATACCTAGGTAGGTTTAGGAGCAGCAATGCACTACTGGGAGAGCTAGCTGCTGATTGGTGACTGCACATATAAGTCTCTTGTGATTGGTTCACATAATGTAGCCGAAATTATCAAGCTCCGAATGGAGCTTGATGCCCCTGTTTCCGCGCTAGCCTTCAGGCTTGCTGGAAACAGTAGTTATGAAGCAGCGGTCTAAAGACCGCTGCTCCATAACTTGAGGCTGAAGTCTTCAATCTGCCCGATTCTATACGATCAGGCTGATTGACAACCCCTGCTAGCGGCCGATTGACCGCGAACCTGCAGGGGGCAGCATTGCACAAGTAGTTTACAAGAACTGCTTGCGCAATGATAAATGCCAACAGCGTATGCTTTCAGCATTTATCGATGTGCGGCAGGCATGATACGCTACATTGTATAATGTCCGTCCGCGCTTTAGTAAATTGGCCCCAATGTGTTCAGCTAGCTTCTAGTAGTGCATTCCTGCTCCTTTGAAATAGGATGCCAAAAGAATGAAGCACATTTGATAATAGAAGTAAATTGGAAAGTTGCTTGAAATGGTATTTTTTTCATCTGAATCATGAAAAACAATGTTTGGGTCAGTTAAAGGGTCAGTTCACTGAAGACTGTTGTTTTTGTGCTCCCCATGACTTGTTATACCAGCTGCAGCATATAAAATGTGTGAGAAATTGCTAATTTATGCTTCTTTTTGCAAAATAAATAGCTGGATTTATTCTTTGAAACCACAGTCCATCAAAATAAGTTAAGCTTGCAGTGCGATAAGATATCGTTATCTTATCACTCAAATGCTTCCCTTTCTTGTCTCTGTATTAATAAAACATTTTAGAGCTTTATCTCTTCTACCTCCCACTGTGAGAGTAATTTCTTCTGATGGCTGTGTTTACATAGTTTCTCAATAGCCTATAGGTATAGAAACTTTCAGTATAGCTAGGGATACTACAGGCTAAATCAGCTATTTCAAATGCCAATACAAAGGCTAAGGATCTATTTCTAAACAATTTAATACACTCCAGCAGGTAAAATGGATAATTTGGAACAAATTAAAAGAGATGTTTTGGGGTAAACTGTCAATTCATGTCAGTTCTGAATATCACAAACATAGAGGGAGTAAAATTCTTGGATGCCCTAGACCCAGCTATGGAAACAAACATAATTTATCAAACATATTAGGTTTATAAAGTAATCATTAAAAAAAAAAGTCCATTGGAAATATGGAAATGATTCATGGAGAAGCTTTTTTTAATTAGCAAGGAATGCATATTTATGCAAAATGCCTACTTCTGATTTCAGACTGAGAGGTTGCTAGTCATGTCTGCATTTGTGTTAGTAGCATAAACATTAGACATTAATATGGAGAAAAAAAAGAATATTAGCTTCCAAATTTCCTTTGAAAAGAAGCAGTTCTCTCTGACATAGACATTACAAGTACACTGTATTAATTTTATAATCATTTACTGTGTTTGTAAGGACAACAAAGTACCTGTTTGTACTTGTTCCAGAGGCAGGCAAACAGGCGTCACATAGTCATTGAGAAAGGGTTTTTCTGAAAGTTCTACCAGTGCAATGTCATACTGGAAGGTCGGAGCTTTGTAGTCTGGGTGGATAAAGACATTCTTGATTTGAAAGCTTTGTTCAGTGTCATCCTTTAGAAATGTTCTGTGTTTACCTAATAGAAGAAAATAAGAGACAGATGATTAATTAAATGTATATTAATGTCTCTCCCATTTTGTATCATCTATATACAATGGCAGGTTTTGACCAAATGTCACTGTAAATACTGTGCCTCTCATTTCCACACAATAATACATGCATGCTATATCATTTGTGAGGTTTAGTTTCCTTTAAGAGCAAACATATTTTCCACAAAAACATTTAGATAACAGAGTTTAGCCTGATTTAACTCTGCCTGGACTAGAAACCACAACCTTTAGGTTTGAACAGGCACTGCAGTTGACCAGTTTACCAATTTAAAGGGGCATTTAACACTATGGGGCCTATTTACTATGGTGCGAGTGGACATGATCCGATATAGCATATGCTGTCGGCATTTATCATTGCACCAGCAGTTCTTGTGAACTGCTGGTTCAATGCCACCCCCTGCAGATTTGCTGCTAGCAGGGGGTGGCAATCAACCTGATCGTCTTTAGACCGCTGCTCCATAACTGATCCTCTGCCTCTGAGGCTGCGGTCTTCAATCCACCCGATCCTATACGATTGGGCTAGTTAACACCCCCTGCTAGTGGTCAATCTAACTAGGAAACAAAGTATTTCAAGTCTTTTATGGGTATTGCAGAGATAAAGGGGCTGATATATCAAGTGTCTGGTGGACATGATCCGCTGTAGCGATCATGTCTGCCAGACATCGATAAATACGCTGTCTCCATTTATCATTGCACAAGCAGTTCTGGTGAACTACTTGTGCAATGCCTCACCCTGCAGATTGGCCGCTAGCAGGGGGTGTCAATTAACCCGATCGTATGAGATCGGGTGGATTGATGTCTGCAACCTCAGAGACAGCGGACGAGCTAAGGAGCAGCAGTCTTAAGACCGTTGCTTCTTAATTCCTGTTTCCGGCGAGCCTGAAGACTTGCACGGAAACAGGTGCATTAGGCACAATACGGGCCATGATAAATGGGCCGCAAAGTAATTACTCAGATATAGGTATATTTAAAAGGCTTATTAGAAAAAAGAGGAATTGAGCCAGTCTATGATATATAAAAAAATAGCATTTATTTCACCCAATTGGGTACTTAAAAGTCTATAGTCACTTCACCATAAAAACACACAAAAGTGCAAAAGTTCAAAAGACAGCTGTGAAATTAAGCATACACGTTTCGGCAGGAGCCGTAATCATAGCTTAACTAAAGCTGACAGAGGTATAAACTTAAATAACCCACATTCCACAGCCATTGGTTAAAACAAAAACAAGATTAAACACAGCTGATTAGAACTCAATAATTTAACCCTTAATACCTGAAACACCATGTAGGGAAGGGATAAAACAGCCCTCTATATCATATACATCTTAAATTCTTAAATGCATCTTAAATTACTAATAAAGGATTTCCTAAACATGTAAATATAAATTAATAAATTATACAGACTTTTAGTTCAGCGGTTAAAAGTAAAAGAGCATGCCTCATTACTTAGAACATTGTAATTACATCTGAGTACAGGTGGCCCTCAGTTTACGACGGTTCAATTTGCGCCGTTTCAGAATAACACACTTTTTTTTTATATTGAAAAGCATTGACTGCTATTGAAAGCATTAGCACATGCATACATTAAAATAGCCAGTAGGTGGAGCTTTCCGCTTGTGTTGCAGCAAACACATGCAAAGAAAAGCAAGCCAGACATGATCAATGGATCAGCTTTCAAAGGAACAAGATCTAGCAGCCACTTCCCTTAGCTGCAGACTCAATGCAGAGAACTGTTTGCAGAAAAAGGCAAGTAAAAAACGTTTTTGTTCATTAAACTTAGTTTGATGATGATGCAGTCTGTTGTGTGATTAAACACAGGCAGGCTAATCAGTGTATAACCAGACCTGAGCAATGGATCCGTTTTTAAAGGAACAAGATCGAGCAGCCATTTCCCTTAGCTGCAGAAAAATGGAAGTAAAAAACATTTTTCTACATTAAACTTAGTTTGATGATGGTACAGTCTGTTGTGTGATTTTGTTTTTGTTCATTAAACTTAGATTGATGATGATACAGTCTGTGTTTGTGTGATAATTTCATTAGGTGCGGTTTAGCAAATGTTTTTGTTTATTAAACTTAGTTTGATGATGATACAATCTACAGTATATTTTTTGGTTTATAATGCTGTTTATCATTTAAAGTCTTCATTTCAAAGCTTTAAAAATAATGTATTAGGTGTTACTTATGACAATTTTGAGTGGGACCTGGAACCTAACTCCCTCACTTCCCATTGACTTACATTATAAACTGGGTTTCAATTTACAACGGTTTCAATTTAAAACCATTCCTTCTGGAACCTAACCCCGGCGTAAACTGAGGGATACCTGTATACACAAAAATATATACAATTCTAGGTAAGGATCAAACTCATCACCTATTGATCCATAGGTGAGGGACCTAGCCATTGTACTAGACAGGATAATGATAAGAGCCAGACCTACCAGGATGTGTAGTAAATCTACAGTGTGAGTGAACCTGGTCCTAACTTTATGTAAGTGTTCCTAGTGAGAAGATAATAATTTAGACTACAGGCATTTCTTAGACATGAGTGAGAATGTTAGTGCTAACTAACAAATATGATAATGGTACACAAATCCAAATAACCTACTTTAAGAATAAAAATAAAAATAAATAAATAAATAAAGAGAACAAAAATATGAAAAATAATAATAATAATAATCATAATGAAAATTATATTAATATTGTAAAATGGGATACAGAATATGTTAAAATTAAGATTAGCATTGATATTAAACTAAATCAACATAAATAATATTGAGATAAATCAATACGAATGAAAATGTAACATAGTTTATCAGATGCGGGAGGAATTGAACACATAACCTTGCTGTTCAAGGGTAAAGGACCTAGTCGCTGGGACAATATATCAAATATAGCATAGTAGTATTAGCCTACCTAATATGTGGGCATAATTGGATTAGAAACTCAGACTCGATGGTGGTACTCCACACACATATAGCCCTTATTAGACTTGCCAATGATTTATAAGATCGTATTCAGAGTTGAAGCCCTGAGGAACTCTGGTCTCCAACCTGAAAATCAAATACATTTCGTTCCTGCTCAGGATTTTGTTCTTGTCCCCCCCTCTTTTGGGAAGGACACTCTTATCAATCACCTGCCACCTAAAGGACTCTATACTCTTGTCATGATGCAAAGCAAAATGTTGGACCAGGGGGGTAGTAGACTTCCCCAATGAGATTGTAGAGAAATGCTCTCTAATCCGTGACCCAACATCTCTGGTCGTTTGTCCAACGTATTGCCTTTTGCATATGACACAGGTAATGAGATAGATAACATAGGTGGAGTTGCAATTCAGGCAATGCTTAATAACAAAGCATTCCTGGGTAATTTCAGATTTGAAAGTTTTAGAAAATATTGCATACTCACATGGTTTGCACCTGTTTCTCCCACATTTATACATCCCCAAATGGGTAAGCCATGAGCTTTGTGTAGATGATACAGGGGGCAAATCAGATGGAGAAACCATGTTACCTATACTCATTCCTCGTCTATAGGAAGTTCTGATACCTTCCTCTACACAAGGTACAAGTTTGTCGTCAGCGCTAAGGATATTAAAGTGTTTCCTAATAATACCACAAATTTGTTTGTACTGTCTGCTGTGTCCTGTTACAAAAGTTACACCCCCAAACTTACTTTTAGCTTTATTATTTTCCTGTGTGTCCCTCAAAAGTTGATTACGGTTAATACCTGCCACCTCCTTATTAGCTCTATTGATGACTCTATTAGAATATCCTCTTTGTCTGAGGCGTAAGTTCAATTCTTTAGCTCTTTTCTGGTAATGACTAGAGTCACTATAGTTTCTTTTTAAGCGGGACCTGACGGCACTGTGTACACAGATGTGTACAGTAAACCAATAGCAGGGAACTCCCTGCTCCATGCTAAATCATGCCATCCGGATTTTGTTCCCTATGCAGTAGCCAATGGGCAATATATCCGCTTAAAAAGAAATTGTAGTGACTATAGTCAATACCAGAAAAGAGCTAAAGAATTGAACTTACGCCTCAGACAAAGAGGATATTCTAATAGAGCTAATAAGGAGGTGGCAGGTATTAACCGTGATCAACTTTTGAGTGATATTGGTATCTCAATATTATTTATGTTGATTTAGTTTAATATCAATGCTAATCTTAATTTTAACATATTCTGTATCCCATTTTACAACATTAATATAATTTTCATTATGATTATTATTATTATTATTTTTCATATTTTTGTTCTCTTTATTTATTTATTTATTTTTATGTTTCTTCTTAAAGTAGGTTATTTGGATTTGTGTACCATTATCCTATTTGTTAGTTAGCACTAACATTCTCACTCATGTCTAAGAAATGCCTGTAGTCTAAATTATTATCTTCTCACTAGGAACACTTACATAAAGTTAGGACCAGGTTCACTCACACTGTAGATTTACTACACATCCTGGTAGGTCTGGTTTTTGTCATTATCCTGTCTAGTACAATGGCTAGGTCCCTCACCTATGGATCAATAGGTGATGAGTTTGATCCTTACCTAGAATTGTATATATTTTTGTTCATACTCAGATGTAATTACAATGTTCTGAGTAATGAGGCGTGCTCTTTTACTTTTAACCGCTGAACTAAAAGTCTGTATAATTTATTAATTTATATTTACATGTTTAGGAAATCCTTTATTAGTAATTTAAGATGCATTTAGGAATTTAAGATGTATATGATATAGAGGGCTGTTTTATCCCTTCCCTACATGGTGTTTCAGGTATTAAGGGTTAAATTATTGAGTTCTAATCAGCTGTGTTTAATCTTGTTTTTGTTTTAACCAATGGCTGTGGAATGTGGGTTATTTAAGTTTACACCTCTGTCAGCTTTAATTAAGCTATGATTACGGCTCCTGCCGAAACGTGTATGCTTAATTTCACAGCTGTCTTTTGAACTTTTGCACTTTTGTGTGTTTTTATGGTGGAGTGACTATGGACTTTTAAGTACCCAATTGGGTGAAATAAATGCTGTTTTATATGTCATGGATTGGCTCAATTCCTCTTTTTTCTAATATGTCTATATCGTCCAGTCATTGAGCCCTTCCACTCTTGCCTGGAGTAGAGCCTTTCTGGTCAGAGGAGACGCTTGGATCTCTCATTGGATATCGTGACAAGCCTCTGTGAAAGCAATCCTTCCGATTGGTGGAATCCTGTCCTACCTACACCACGCCTACGATTGGCGTTGCAGAGAGCGGTCTGGAGCTTTCGGTACTTACCGACTGAGGATAAAGTGTACAGTTGGAGGGAGACGTTCCTTTAGGCACATTCGCCTTTGGTCAGGACCCGGCATTATCCGTTTGGTCCCTTGGTGGTTACGTAAGTCCTAAGGTTTAAGCTTTATTGTTTACCCACTTGTCTAACTGGCAGCCAGCAGTCCCAATGCCCATGCCTTGGCGGTTCCCTGAGAGGATTTGAGGATAGCTGGGAGGTAAGCCATATATGAATACATCTTGACACTGGTGACTTTCACGCTACTGTCGGCAGACAGCGGTCCTAACGCCCATGCTTTGGCGGCTTCATTGGAAGTTTTTTTGGACAGCTGGTGGGTAATTTTGCCACGAGCACTACTGATACCAGTGACTTTCACGTTACTTATTGACTCACTAAGTTATGGACTCTGGCCACAGGCTCCTCCACTTTATACATATATTTACTGAACTGTGCCTTATATTAATTAATTATATTAATTTGAATTTTTGGCCTATAAGTCTCTGTTTCCAATAACTCCTTCTTTGTCTGTTATATTTAAAAGACTTTCATAGAAAATGATATTTGGGACATTCTTATTGTATAACTTTAAAGTGATACTGAACCCAAATTTTTTCTATCACGATTCAGATAGAGGGGCCGATTTAACAAGCCCCGAATCTGGCCATCTAGCACTGTTTCTGTGCGAGCCTTCAGGCTCGCCAGAAACAGGAGTTAAGAAGCAGCGGTCTTAAGAGCGGCGTACAGTAATAAACCCAATCCTATACGATAGGGTTGATTGACACTCCCTGCAAGTGGCCGATTGGCCCCAAAAATCTGCAGGGGGCGGCATTGCACAAAAAAATTGTAAGGGCTCAAAGATATGAGGTCTCCGGTGTTAGAAAGAAAAAAGGCAGGCAAAGGGCTTTAAAACAGAGATACATACATATACATGTCTAAAGATGTATATGTATGTGTGTGTATATATATATATATATATATATATATATATGTATATATTTATATATATTTATATGTGTGTACATATGTATTTATGTACTTATTTGTGTATATATATATGTATTTACAGACATACTATATATACACATATAAACACATAAATACATATGAATATCTATCTATCTATCTATCTATCTATCTATCTATCTATCTATATATATATATATATATATATATATATATATATATATATATAATTGCATTGGAGCCCTTTGCCGTTGATGCAAACATGAAAAAATCATATTTATGCAATATTCATATTTATTTGGATATAGTCTAGTCAAAATTAAACCTTCATGATTCAGATAGAGGCATCTATTTATCAAGCCGTCAACCGCAAATACGCTGGAATTCCACAGCGTATTTGTGGCGAGCCTGATTCCCCTTAGTTATCAAACCCTACAGACCGGCAAAAGTAGAATTTTGTGACGTAACATATGATCCACCGGACTCAGTCCGACACAGATCGATGCTTACGTCATTACAGATGTTCCGAACGCAAGTTCGGCACTATCTGACTACTTTTGCTAGTTATCAAATTTCTACCAGGACCTGACGGCACTGTGTACACAGATGTGTACAGTAAACCAATAGCAGGGAACTCCCTGCTCCATGCTAAATCATGCCATCCGGATTTTGTTCCCTATGCAGTAGCCAATGGGCAATATATCCGCTTAAAAAGAAATTGTAGTGACTATAGTCAATACCAGAAAAGAGCTAAAGAATTGAACTTACGCCTCAGACAAAGAGGATATTCTAATAGAGCTAATAAGGAGGTGGCAGGTATTAACCGTGATCAACTTTTGAGTGATATTGGTATCTCAATATTATTTATGTTGATTTAGTTTAATATCAATGCTAATCTTAATTTTAACATATTCTGTATCCCATTTTACAACATTAATATAATTTTCATTATGATTATTATTATTATTATTTTTCATATTTTTGTTCTCTTTATTTATTTATTTATTTATTTATTTTTATTTTTCTTCTTAAAGTAGGTTATTTGGATTTGTGTACCATTATCCTATTTGTTAGTTAGCACTAACATTCTCACTCATGTCTAAGAAATGCCTGTAGTCTAAATTATTATCTTCTCACTAGGAACACTTACATAAAGTTAGGACCAGGTTCACTCACACTGTAGATTTACTACACATCTTGGTAGGTCTGGTTTTTATCATTATCCTGTCTAGTACAATGGCTAGGTCCCTCACCTATGGATCAATAGGTGATGAGTTTGATCCTTACCTAGAATTGTATATATTTTTGTGCATACTCAGATGTAATTACAATGTTCTGAGTAATGAGGCGTGCTCTTTTACTTTTAACCGCTGAACTAAAAGTCTGTATAATTTATTAATTTATATTTACATGTTTAGGGAATCCTTTATTAGTAATTTAAGATGCATTTAGGAATTTAAGATGTATATGATATAGAGGGCTGTTTTATCCCTTCCCTACATGGTGTTTCAGGTATTAAGGGTTAAATTATTGTGTTCTAATCAGCTGTGTTTAATCTTGTTTTTGTTTTAACCAATGGCTGTGGAATGTGGGTTATTTAAGTTTACACCTCTGTCAACTTTAATTAAGCTATGATTACGGCTCCTGCCGAAACGTGTATGCTTAATTTCACAGCTGTCTTTTGAACTTTTGCACTTTTGTGTGTTTTTATGGTGGAGTGACTATGGACTTTTAAGTACCCAATTGGGTGAAATAAATGCTGTTTTATATGTCATGGATTGGCTAAATTCCTCTTTTTTCTAATATTTCTATATCGTCCAGTCATTGAGCCCTTCCACTCTTGCCTGGAGTAGAGCCTTTCTGGTCAGAGGAGACGCTTGGATCTCTCATTGGATATCGTGACAAGCCTCTGTGAAAGCAATCCTTCCGATTGGTGGAATACTGTCCTACCTACACCACGCCTACGATTGGCGTTGCAGAGAGCGGTCTGGAGCTTTCGGTACTTACCGACTGAGGATAAAGTGTACAGTTGGAGGGAGACGTTCCTTTAGGCACATTCGCCTTTGGTCAGGACCTGGCATTATCCGTTTGGTCCCTTGGTGGTTACGTAAGTCCTAAGGTTTAAGCTTTATTGTTTACCCACTTGTCTAACTGGCAGCCAGCAGTCCCAACGCCCATGCCTTGGCGGTTCCCTGAGAGGATTTGAGGATAGCTGGGAGGTAAGCCATATATGAATACATCTTGACACTGGTGACTTTCACGCTACTGTCGGCAGACAGCGGTCCTAACGCCCACGCTTTGGCGGCTTCATTGGAAGTTTTTTTGGACAGCTGGTGGGTAATTTTGCCACGAGCACTACTGATACCAGTGACTTTCACGTTACATATTTACTCACTAAGTTATGGACTCTGGCCACAGGCTCCTCCACTTTATACATATATTTACTGAACTGTGCCTTATATTAATTAATTATATTAATTTGAATTTTTGGCCTATAAGTCTCTGTTTCCAATAACTCCTTCTTTGTCTGTTATATTTAAAAGACTTTCATAGAAAATGATATTTGGGACATTCTTATTGTATAACTTTAAAGTGATACTGAACCCAAATTTTTTCTATCACGATTCAGATAGAGGGGCCGATTTAACAAGCCCCGAATCTGGCCATCTAGCACTGTTTCTGCGCGAGCCTTCAGGCTCGCCAGAAACAGGAGTTAAGAAGCAGCGGTCTTAAAAGCGGCGTACAGTAATCAACCCAATCCTATACAATAGGGTTGATTGACACTCCCTGCAAGTGGCCGATTGGCCCCAAAAATCTGCAGGGGGCGGCATTGCACAAAAAAATTGTAAGGGCTCAAAGATATGAGGTCTCCGGTGTTAGAAAGAAAAAAGGCAGGCAAAGGGCTTTAAAACAGAGATACATACATATACATGTCTAAAGATGTATATGTATGTGTGTGTATATATATATATATATATATATATATATATATATATGTATATATTTATATATATTTATATGTGTGTACATATGTATTTATGTACTTATTTGTGTATATATATATGTATTTACAGACATACTATATATACACATATAAACACATAAATACATATGAATATCTATCTATCTATCTATCTATCTATCTATCTATCTATCTATCTATCTATATATATATATATATATATATATATATATATATATATATATATATATATATATATATATATAAAATTGCATTGGAGCCCTTTGCCGTTGATGCAAACATGAAAAAATCATATTTATGCAATATTCATATTTATTTGGATATAGTCTAGTCAAAATTAAACCTTCATGATTCAGATAGAAGCATCTATTTATCAAGCCGTCAACCGCAAATACGCTGGAATTCCGCAGCGTATTTGTGGCGAGCCTGATTCCCCTTAGTTATCAAACCCTACAGACCGGCAAAAGTAGAATTTTGTGACGTAACATACGATCCACCGGACTCAGTCCGACACAGATCGATGCTTACGTCATTACAGATGTTCCGAACGCAAGTTCGGCACTATCTGACTACTTTTGCTAGTTATCAAATTTCTACCAGGTACGCTCGCCACTATTCCAGCCCAGCGTACCTGGTTTTCAATCTGCCGCCCTGGAGGCGGCGGATACCATAGGAATCAATGGGAGTCTGAAAGCAGCGAAAGCTTATGTTCGCTGCTGCGCGATATCCCATTGATTCCTATGGGAACGTTTACACATAACACCCTAACATGTACCTCGAGTGTAATACCCCTAATCTGCCCCCCTACACCGCCGCCACCTACATTATACTTATTAACCCCTAAACCGCTGCTCCCAGAGCCCATCACCACTCTAATAAACTTATTAACCCCTAAGCCTCCGCTCCCAGTGCCCACCGTCACTCTAATAAACGTATTAACCCCTAAACCGCCGCTCACGGACCCCACCGCAACTAAATAAAGTGTTTAACCCCTAAACCGCCGCTCCCGGAGCCCACCGCCACCTACATTATATTTATTAACCCCTAATCTGCCCCCCCTACACCGCCCCCACTATATTAAATTTATTAACCCCTAATCTGCCCCCCCTTCACCGCCGCAACTATATTAAATTTAATAACCCCTAATCTGCCCCCCCTACACCGTCGCCACTATATTAAATGTATTAACCCCTAAACCTAAGTCTAACCCTAACCCTAACACCCCCTAACTTAAATATAATTTAAATAAATATAAATAAATATTCCTAGCATTAAATAAATTATTCCTATTTAAAACTAAATACTCACCTATAAAATAAACCCTAAAATAGCTACAATATATCTTAGGGTTTATTTTTATTTTAATCTTAGGGTTTATTTTTATTTTACAGGCAACTTTGTATTTATTTTAACTAGGTACAATAGTTATTAAATAGTTATTAACTATTTAATAACTACCTAGCTAAAATAAATACAAATATACCTGTAAAATAAAACCTAACCTAAGTTACAATTACACCTAACACTACACTATAATTAAATTCCATAAATTAACTACAATTAAATAAAATTAAATAAAATTATCTAAAGTACAAAATAAAACCCCACTAAATTACAGAAAATAATTAAAAAATTACAAGATTTTTAAACTAATTACACCTAATCTAATCCCCCTAACAAAATAAAAAAGCCCCCCCAAAATAAAAAAAGCCCTACCCTACACTAAATTACAAATAGCCCTTAAAAGGGCCTTTTGCGGGGCATTGCCCCAAAGTAATCAGCTCTTTTACCTGTAAAAAAAAATTACAACCCCCCCCAACATTAAAACTCACCACCCACACAACCAACCCTACTCTAAAACCCACCCAATCCCCCCTTAAAAAAACCTAACACTAACCCCTTGAAGATGAGCGGCGGACATGATACGCTACATTGTATCATATCAGTCCACACAATAATAAATAGACCCCTTAATATATATATACACAGAGAGAAGCACACTCACAGGAACGAACAACTGGCTTAATACTATTGTTAGCCTGTTCTATGGAGTGTGCTTCTCTCTGTGTGTATTTAGTCTCCCTATGGGAAAAAGGGGAAACCAGACGTGGACTCCTTGCTCAGTGTGCTTAGAGGAATATGGCTACACCTCACTGACGAGGCCCATTGAAGGCCGAAACGATCATCTGGGGTTGCTGTGTTCCTTGTTCAGAGAGGAATTGCCTGCTATTTTGGCGCTGGACTGAACGTAAAAGGCGGGATCAGACTGATATACTATACTGAAAAAGCATTACTGGGCTAAAAGAAGCTGCACCCAGGTTGTAAATCGCCATAGAACAGGCTAACAATAGTATTGAGCCAGTTGTTCGTTCCTGTGAGTATGCTTCTCTCTGTGTATATATATATATATATTTATATATATGAGGAAAAAAGGGGGGTCACCAGCGCTAAAACTACTATAGGAGAAATAGCTAGTAAGTTATAGATTGTATAAAAAAGATCTTTCGGTGATTAAAGATGTGATGATTTTATGAGACTGCACTCACTTGGTTGGTCGGAAGTGCACCAAAACTTATATATATAGATAAGTATAAAAACTGAGCATGCAGCCTAAAGTGTGAGTCAGTGTACCCGTGTCACTGAATAAAATGTGGGTCGAAAGAGAATATTCTCAAAAGTAAATAGGCGCACTGCTATACAATTATGAATAATGTGGTATTAATATACTGTATGGTGTATACAAAAACAAAGTTCAAAACCAATCAGATGGTACAGGTTAGTTCTTTCCCAGTAAAGTTCTGGTATAGGGTAAGTGATAGCGCTTACCAGAGCCAACCTCAATCCTATGAGGTAAGTGATCAGCAATGGAGTATAGATGATCCCTTTGGAACTGTGTGCTCTCGTGGAAATCTTTTGGTATCTGTTGCTCCTTGCCAATGAAGATCCTGGACTCTCGTATGAAAGCAAGAATGATTCTTTGGTTCTCTCTATGGTATTTGTTGAAGTCCTGCTGGTTTTTAGAGGAACTTGTTGGTGAAATGACAATCTTGGACTCTCAATGGATTCCTTCTTCTTTCAGAAGCTTGGGTGTCCAATATTCAATGTCCTTTAATACCTTTTATTTAATACTTAGTCTCCTTGGTTTCAAGCTTGTAATTTATTGTGTAGAAAATGTTCAGCAAAATTCACAAAGCAAGGAGCAGGCTGAGAAAAGAAATTGTTTCATCTGGGTTAAATCCAAACTAAACACACACACACAGTCTTGCAGTTCCTTCTCTTCCCCAGATTACTTTGACCTGTACTAACCTGTACCATCTGATTGGTTTTGAACTTTGTTTTTGTATACACCATACAGTATATTAATACCACATTATTCATAATTGTATAGCAGTGCGCCTATTTACTTTTGAGAATATTCTCTTTCGACCCATATTTATATATATATATATATATATATATATATATATATTTATATATATACACACACAGTCATGGTAAAAAATATTGGCATCCCTGCATTTCTGTCAGATAATGCACCACTTAGCCCAGAAAATTGATGCCATTACAAATGTTTAGGCATTCTCATGTTTATTTCTTTTGTTTGTATTGGTATGACACAAAAAAAGTGGAGAAAAAAAAGTCAAATCTGACGCATTCCAATCAAAACTTCAAAAATGGAATGGACAAAATTATTGGCACCTTCTCAAAATTGTAAAAAATAATTGCATTCCAAGTTTGTGATGCTCCTGTAATTTGTAATTAAACTCACCTGTATCAATTAACAGGTGCTTACAATATAGAAATCACACTGACAACCAGTTAAAATGGTGAAAAATTGACTCAACCTTTCTGTTGTGTGCCTCTGTGTGCCACACTGAGCACGGAGAAGAGAAAGAGCAGCAAAGAATTGTCTGAGGATTTGAGAACAAAAATTGTGGAAAAGCATGGACAATCTCAAGGTTACAAGTCCATCTCCAGAGTTATTAATGTTCCTGTGTCCACTGTGCGCAACACTGTCAAGAAGTTTACAGCCCATAGCACTGTAGCTAATCTGCCTGGACGTGGACGAAAGAGAACAATTGATCAAAGATTGCAAACGAAGGATTGTTCAAATGGTGGAAAAGAACCTCGATCAACTTTCAGGCAAATTCAAGCTGACCTTCAGGCACAGGTTACAAATGTGTCCGCTCGCACTATACGTCTCCATCTGAATGAAAAGGGACGCTATGGTAGGAGACCCAGGAGGACTCTACTGCTAACACATATAAAAGCCAGATTGGAATTTGCCAAAACTTACCTGAGGAAGCCACAATCCTTTTGGGAGAATATGCTGTGGACAGACTAAACAAAATTACATCTTTTTGGTAAAGCTCATTATTCTACTGTTTTGAGAAAAAGAAATGAGGCTTTTAAAGAAAATAATACAGTCTCTACAATCAAACTTGGTGAGGTTCACTGATGTTTTGGGGTTGCTTTTTCTTCTTCAGGCACTGGATGTCTTGACTGTGTGCATGGCATTATGAAATCTGAAGACTACTAAAGAATTCTGTGGTGCAATCTAGGGCCCAGTGTCAGAAAGTTGAGTCTCCGTCAGAGGTCATGGGTCTTACAGCAGGACAATGACCCTAAGCACACATCAAAAAGTACCCATAAATGGTTTAAGACAAAGTGCTGGAGATACTAAACTGGCCAGCAATGTGTCCAGAGCTCAATCCCATAGAGCACCTGTGGAGAGATCTCAAAACAGCAGTTGGGAAAAGGAACCCTTCCAATCTGAGAGACCTTGAGCAGTTGGCAAAAGAAGAGTGGTCCAAAATTCCAGTAGAGAGGTGTAAGAAACTCAATGATGGTTACAGGAAGCAATTGATTTCAGTTATTTTTTTTTAAGGGGTGTGCTACCAAATATTAAATTGAGGGTGCCAATAATTTTGTCCAATCCATTTTTGGAGTTTTGCGTGGAACGTGTCAGATTTGGCTTTCTTTCTCCGCTTTTTTGTGTCATACCAATATAAATAAAAGAAATAAACATTTGTAATTGCAACAATTTTCTGAGCAAAGTGGTGCGTTGTCATATACCATAAACCTTTTAACTCATATACATTTTTATTAATATTCATATACATAATTTTTAGCAAATAGTGTATATATATATATATATATATATATATACACACACACATATATATATATGTAACAAATTAAAAAAAAGGCACTCACTGGACTTGAATAAAAATATAACCTTTATTGATAGTTAAAAAACAGCATAACATTTAGGGATTCTTACAATCCCTTTGTCAAATGCCTAAATCCCGAAACGCGGTTTTTTAACTGGTATATCAATAAAGGTTATATTTGTATTCAAGTCCAGTGAGTGCCATTTTTTCTATTTGCTACAATTTTATGTTTTGGATGTGCACCCTAGCAACTATTTGATTAAGGAAGGGCTGTGCTTATCCTGTTGGGACTTTAATACTATATATATATATATATATATATATATATATATATATATATATATGTATATATGTATATATATATATATATGTTTTGTTTGGTGAACATTTTTTTTAACTCTTACACTATATGCTAGGTCTCCACTCACTTAAACATGAGGCGCGCTAAATTTGTTTGCGCTCAAGAAAACGTGTTTACTTTCAACTTGTAATATGCGTGCAAGTTAGTGCAGATGTTATATTAGTTATCGTGACCCGTGCTAACAATATCGCACCACCTGTAATCTAGCCCATAGCGTTGCAGCATTACTAGTTATAAAATGACAATTTCACATCATGTCAATGTGGAATTACTTGTGAAGAGCAGGTTTTATTATTAAAGCTTTAGAAAATGAAAACATAAGAGGATCAATCACTTATTATCTAAGAATGCTATCTGGTAGCATTTTATATATGTTACACTTTAAACGTTGCATGAAATTGCTCGCTATATGTACCGCTTTAACCATATTTTCACTACCAAAAAGACCAAACAATACTTTATCAGAAACAAATCAAACTATAAAAGCCAGTTCTAACTGCTGAATTATTTCTGTTAAGCTATGAATTTTAGTAACGGGATTTTAAAATATTTCGTTGTTTTTTCCCCCATCGGTAGTAGTTTTTCCTGTTCATTTTCTTTTGCAGAGGATATTATACCCTGGAGAACTACAATAAACCATAAAAATAAAATGTTACATACTACATTACCTAATATTATTTTAAAGGTGGAGTGCTTTCGAATGTGAGATGACTGCAATTCTGTCACCCCTGAGTCCAGTTCATCATGCAGACAGTGAGCAGCAGTGACAATCCATTTATTTCCTGAAAAATAGACAGAAAGTAAGTAGGTTTTCATGATGCACCACTATAAGGATATGGTCTGGCAATTTCAAATCAAAATACTTTATTTGCTTTGTGAACCTCCAATCAGAATCTTGTAGATAGTGCCGGTTCCAGGTGGGTGATGATGAATGTTAAAAGGACATGAAACCCAATGATTTCTTATATTATGTAGAAAGAGCATTCAATTTTAAACAACTTTCAGTTTACTTCTATTATTTTATTTGCTTCATTCTCTGGATATACTTTTTTGAAAGCATTTCTAAATAGGCTCGGTAGCTGCTGATTGGTGGTTGCACATAGATGCCTCGTGTGATTGGCTGACCCATGTGCATTGCTATTTCATCAACAAAGGATATCTAAATAATGAAGCAAAATAGATAATAGAAGTACATTGGAATGTTGTTTAAAATTGTATTCTCTATCTGAATAATGAAAGAAAATGTTGGGGTTTCATGTCCCTTTAAGAACAACCTAGCATTATGGTACCACCCTCCCCTGCACCAATTGCCATAAATGGACAGGCAGTCTACTTTTTTATATGCCCAGGACAAGGAAAGGAGTACATGATGGGAAAAAGTGGCCTTAATTAAAAGTAAAGTAGGAATAGTTAGCAGAAAATGATGACCAGATTCCACCAGTACAATGCTTTATATGATGCTCTGTGAAACCTTTGTTATCATCCTCAATTTGTAAAACCTAGAAGCATCCTGTATACAGACAAATGAGTATGGTTTTTTTCATACCAATAAGTGATCCTCCACAGAAGGGACGTCCACTTTCAGAGTCAGAAAGCATTGCAATCCATGGAGAGATCCCTCTTTTTGCAGCGTTCCCACGAGAAATTCTTGCCAGAAAAGACCTAGAAAAATGTGGTATCCCACAGACTGAAAAACAATCCATTATACATTAAATGTATTAAAGTACTAATGTATGGGTGAAACAGAATAACACAGAAATTAATTTAAATGTTAAACATGTATATTTACGCAACATCAGTCCCGCACTCAAAAAAAAAGACATTTTTTCAGGGGATTCCCATAGCGCTGCCATTACCAGTTGTGCGGTGAGGCTAAAAAGCTTGTGTTACAGCCTATACTGACAAGATCCGTACCGCCATCTGAGAGCCGTAGTTATAAGTTTTATGTAACAAAACTGTTACATAAAACTCATAACTAAAGTGTTACAAAGTACACTAACACCCATAAACAACCTATTAACCCCCTAAACCGAGGCCCTCCCACATCGCAAACACTATTAACCCATAATTTGCCCCTCCCGACATCGCCGCCACTAATACAATTTATTAACCCCTATTCTGCCGCTCCCCGACATCGTTGCCCCTATACTAAAGTTATTAACCCCTATTCCCTTGCACCCCAAAATTGCCCACACTATAATAAATATATTAACCCCTATTCCCCACTCCCCGACATCGCCGCCACTAAATAAAGCTATTAACCCCTAAACCTCTGGCCTCCCACATCACTACCACTAACTAAACCTATTAACTTCTAAACCGCCAACCCCCCACATCGCAACAACGTAAATGAAACTATTAACACCTAAACCTAACCCGAAACTTAACCCTAACCCTATCACCCCCTAACTGTAACATAATTAAAATAGAGTTAAATTAAAGTTACAATTATTAACTAAATAATTCCTATTTAAAACTAAATACATACTTACCTGTGAAATAAAACCTAAGCTAGCTGCAATATGACTAATAGTTACATTGTAGCTAGCTTAGGTTTTATTTTTATTTCACAGGTAAGATTGTATTTATTTTAACTAGGTAGACTAGTTAGTAAATAGTTATTAACTATTTACTAACTACCTAGTTAAAATAGATACAAACTTACCTGTGAAATAAAACCTAAGCTGCCTTACACTAAAACCTAACATAACAAAAAAAAAAAAAACACTAAAATTACAAAAAATAAAAAAAAACTATCATTACAAAAAATAACAAACGAAATTATCCAAAACAATAAAAATTATTCCTATTCTAATACCCTGCTTAAAAAACAAAAATACCCCAAAATAAAAAACCCTAATCTATAATAGCTCTTTTTCTACAAAAGAAAAATATACACCCCTAATAGTATACAAACCCCCACCCCCCAAATCCACAAAATAAAAATAAAGTAAAACCTAATCTACCCATTGCCCTGAAAAGGGTATTTGTATGAGCATTGCCCTTAAAAGTGCATTCAGCTCTTTTGCTGCCCATTAAAAATAAAAAATGTCTATTCCCAGAAAAACACACCCCAAAACAAAAACAAAAAAACATTACACAAAATAACAACTTATCCAAAATAATAACAATTATTCCTATTCTAATACCCATTTTAAAAAACCCACCCCAAAATAAAAGAAACCTAATCTTTAATAAACTACCTTAAAAGGGCCTTTTGTAGGACATTGCCCTAAAGAAATTAGCTCTTTTTCTAAAAAAAAAAATACAAAGACCCACTAACATTACAAACCCCCAACCCCACAAATGAAGAAAACTATCTAAAAAAACCTAATCTACCCATTGTCCTAAAAGGGCATTTGTATGGACATTGCCCTTAAAAGAGCATTCAGCTCTTTTGAGAAAGGCTTAAACCCTAATCTAAAAAAAACCCCAACCCTTAAAAGCCTTTAAAAAACCTAACACTAACCCCTCTTTAGGTACTCACAGTTGCTGAAGTCCGGCTTGAACGATCTTCATCCTGGCGGCTCCATCTTCATCCAGGTGGCTCCATCTTCATTCATCGCGGGACCGGCATCTTCTTCATCCCTGCGGAGGCGGAGCAGTCAATGCGCGGATGTCCAGGCAAAGGTCCAAGGCAGAGGTCCATGCGTAAGTCCATCGATCCGACGTGGCGGTCCTCTACATGCGATCGTCCGCCGCACACTGAGGATTCAGATGCAAGGTACCTCTTTTATACTCAAGATAGCATTGCATTCCTATTGGCTGAAAATTTTAAAACAGCCAATAGGAATTAGAGCTGCTAAAATCATATTGTATATCTGCTCTGAGGCGGCGGACAGAAATTAACCCGACCGAATATGATCGGGTTGATTGACACCCCCTGCAAGCGGCCGATTGGCCGCGAATCTGCAGGGGGCGTAATTGCACCAGCAGTTCACAAGAACTGCTGGTGCAATGATAAATGCTGACAGCGTATGCCATAATGATGGAATTTGCTGGGAACTAGGTTTTTTTCCAAAGAGCAAATAACGACAGGATTTAGATGCATGAACCCTATTGGTGATATGTATATAAATAGAAATAATATATGTCTGTCTCAAGACATAAATGACGCAGACTGGGAACTCACAGTGTCCCAGCAAACTGATCCTTTATAGGGATGTAGTGGCCCAGATATCCAGGTACCGGGAAGATTAAATCAAGCTCAGGCTTCCAAAAAGTGCAGTATATTGTTATTGTGAACTGAATTAGTTAAATTTGCACACCCCTGATTATGTTAACTGAACATGCCCCTATGACGTATATGTCATGCTTTTAGTGAAAAATACGGAACAAACAAAAAATAATGGTGTCTCAATAGAATCTTAACGTTGAGAGGTTTCACGTATACATATCATCACAGTATTAATCAGATTTTGAAAGCATCGCCATAAGATCACGCAATAAGAAGCCTTTAGGGTCTTTATTGGGTATATATGTATGATGTATTCACAAGTTATTTACATGGTGATTGCCATTTTTGAGTGCAAAAGGGGGAATTTAGGGTTCTATATATATATATATATATATATATATATTTTATATATATATATACCAGATAAACCCCACGGTTGGCATCCGTGTCTTCAGGGTTATCAAAAGAGCAGGCACAAACAGGGTATTCCAAAGATGCCTGTAATTCACAAGCAGTGTAACCAGGGCCTGAACCCAAACGTTTCGGCTCTCACAGGAGCCTTTGTCAATGGAGGCCGTGCAGACAAAGGCTCCTGTGAGAGCCTGCTCTTTTTATAACCCTGGAGACACGGATGCCAACCATGGGGATTATCTGGTATTGATGTATGTGCATTTTATGCAGAGCACCAGATGGTTGGAGTGATGGTGTGTGCCGTTTTCCTTCCGGAAATTAACGGCTAAGTTCGTTGGTGGGTGGGAGCCGGTGTGGGAGGCGGGTGGCGGCCATCGATGGCCCTGGATTATGCAGAGAGGGGCGGGATCGTGGGCGGGGATGGCCGGGGGCGCGCGCAGATGCGCGCACGTGCACGGGGAGGTGGGGGTGGGCGCGTGCACGGGGAGGGAGCGGGTGGGAACCGCTACACTACAGAAATATTTTATTTAGAAGTGGGGAAAAAGGGGGTATTATATTCAATTTAGCAAGATCGGTGGCTGGTGGGTTGTTAGTCTGTGGGGGGGGGGGAAGCTAGACTACAGAAAAAAATAAAATAAAAATAATAAAACCCTTTTTTTTTGCAAACTGGGTAAGGCAGAAGGGGGGGTTAGAGAGCTGTTTTGGGGGGGATCAGGGAGGTTGGGTGCTAAGGGGGGATCCTACATAGCAGCATATGTAAATATGCTAAAAATTTTTTTACAAATATTCAAAGATACCTTTTATTTTAGTACTGGCAGACTTTCTGCCAGTACTTAAGATGGCGGGGACAATTGTTTGGTGGGGGAGGGAAGGGTGCTGTTTGGGAGGGATCAGGGGGTGTGATGTGTCAGATGGGAGGCTGATATCTACACTAAAGCTAAAATTAACCCTGCAAGCTCCCTACAAACTACCGAATTAACCCCTTCACAGCTGGGCATAATACACGTGTGGTGCGCAGCGGCATTTAGCGGCCTTCTAATTACCAAAAAGCAACACCAAAGCCATACATGTCTGCTATTTCTAAAGAAAGGGGATCCCAGAGAAGCATTTATAACCATTTGTGCCATAATTGCACAAGCTGTTTGTAAATAATTTCAGTGAGAAACCTAAAATTGTGAAAAATTTGACGTTTTTTTTTTTATTTGATCGCATTTGGCGGTGAAATGGTGGCATGAAATATACCAAAATGGGCCTAGATCAATACTTGGGGTTGTCTACTACACTACACTACAGCTAAAATTAACCCTAGAAGCTCCCTACATACTCCCTAATTAACCCATTCACTGCTGGGCATAATACACATGTAGTGCGCAGTGGCATTTAGCAGCCTTCTAATTACCAAAAAGCAACACCAAAGCCATACATGTCTGCTATTTCTAAAGAAAAGGGATCCCAGAGAAGCATTTACAACCATTTATGCCATAATTGCATAAGTTGTTTGTAAATAATTTCAGTGAGAAACCTAAAGTTTGTGAAAAAATTTGTGAAAAAGTGAACAATTTTTTTTATTTGATCGCATTTGGCGCTGAAATGGTGGCATGAAATATGCCAAAATGGGTCTAGATCAATACTTTGGGATGTCTTCTAAAAAAAAAATATATACATGTCAATGGATATTCAGGGATTCCTGAAAGATATCAGTGTTCCAATGTAACTAGCGCTAATTTTGAAAAAAAGTGGTTTGGAAATAGCAAAGTGCTACTTGTATTTATTGCCATATAACTTGCAAAAAAAGCAAAGAACATGTAAACATTGCATATTTCTAAACTCAGGACAAAATTTAGAAACTATTTAGCATGGGTGTTTTTTGGTGGTTGTAGATGTGTAACAGATTTTGGGGGTCAAAGTTAGAAAAAGTGTGTTTTTTTTCCATTTTTTCATCATATTTTGTATTTTTTTATAGCAAATTATAAGATATGATGAAAATAATGGTAGATTTTGAAAGTCCATTTAATGGCGAGAAAAACGGTATATAATATGTGTGGGTACAGTAAATGAGTAAGAGGAAAATTACAGCTAAACACAAACACCGCAAAAATGTAAAAATAACCTTGGTCCCAAACGGACAGAAAATGGAAAAGTGATGTGGTCATTAAGGGGTTAAATATCTTGTAATTTGCTTTTTATTTTCTGTAATTTAGTGTTTGTTTTTTTTGTAATTTAGCTAATTGTATTTAATTTATTTAATTGTATTTAATTTAGGTAAGTTATTTAATTGTAGTGTAGTGTTGGGTGTTAGTGTAACTTAGGTTAGGTTTTATTTTACAGGTAAATTTGTATTTATTTTAGCTAAGTAGTTAGTAAATAGTTAATAAATATTTAGTAACAATTCTACCTAGTTAAAATAAATACAAACTTGCCTGTAAAATAAAAATAAACCCTAAGCTAGATACAATGTAACTATTAGTTATATTGTAGCTAGCTTAGGGTTTATTTTACAGTTAAGTATTTAGTTTTAAATAGGAATAATTTAGGTAATAATAGTAGGTTTTATTTAGATTTATTTTATTTAAGTTAGGGGGTGTTAGGGTTAGGGTTAGACTTAGAGTTAGGGGCTAATAACTTTAGTATAGTGGCGGAGACGTTGGGGGCGGCAGATTAGGGGTTAATAAATGTAGGTAGGTGGCGGCGATGTTAGGGACTGCAGATTAGTGGTTAATAATATTTAACTAATGTTTGCGAGGCGGGAGTGCGGCGGTTTTGGGGTTTTCATGTTTATTATAGTGGCGGCGATGTCCGGAGCAGCAGATTAGGGGTTAAAAATGTTATTATAGAGTTTGTGATGCGGGAGGGCCTCGGTTTAGGGGTTAATAGTTAGTTTATGGGTGTTAGTGTACTTTTTAGCACTTTAGTTATGAGTTTTATGCTACAGGTTTGTAACAACTGAGTTTAAAATGCGTTAGGAATCTTGGCGGTAGAGGGTGTACCGCTCACTTTTTGGCCTCCCAGGACAAACTCGTAATACCGGCTCTATGCAAGTCCCATTGAAAAAAGCCTTTACAAAATTTACGTAAGTTGATTTGCGCTAAGGCCAAAAAAGTGTGCGGTACACCTATACCTGCAAGACTCTTAATAGCACAGGCGTAAAAAAGCAGCGTTAGGACCTGTTAACGCTGCTTTTTTACCTTAACGCAAAATTCGTAATCTAGCCGTTAGCCAATCTTCTTGCTGGTCATTAATCAAAGTGCTATGGTGTGTTTGTTCAAATGTGTGTATCTCTATTTTTACCTTAGCTAACAGAGTGGTAACCTCTTCTATAACCAAAAGTACTAAGTCTAGAGAACACTTGTTGAGTATATAACACCATTTTTTTCTGAACTCAGGGTTGTCTCTGCCTATGGTAGGGATATTATGTACCCTAAATCCACTAGGTATGTGGCTGATTCTGTGATATTCAGACAAGTAACTGCTGTGTAGTGATTGATCAAACTCATGTTTCTTAAGTTTTAGCAATGCATTGTATAAATTTATAGGGGTCTTACTAGTAGGTCCTGCAATTGGGGCAAATAGAATCCTTGCAACATAATCAAGGGTATAAAAAACAGTCCCAATTTGTGCCAATCTGGCTTGGGTGTCAGAATCATATATGTTAGTTGCCTCTGTGTCTGCTGGTTCCTCCTGGGTGCCCAGTTCTGCGTTCATTCTGTAGTATTCACACGTGCTGGTTCACAAGCTCTTGAAATCAGCCACAGCTGTAGCCAAACAGGAAAGAGAATGTGCAGCAAAGTCCACAAAATACTGAATGAAGTATGGTCAAATGATGGGGGTATACTGCTCAAAAAATTACAATCTCATTCAAATCTTCAGCTCAACCAACCAGATACCATCTGCCTGGGTGCAAAAATGCAATAACATACCCTCCAAAAGAATGCACTCTCAGGGCTTTCACAAAAAAGAACCACAATGTATTAAACGTTTTTAGAGATCAACTCTCCTTCATCAGAATAACAACAGTATGTGCAATACACCAATATATAGTGCTCAAAAACAACACAAAACAAATTTTACCTACACCCCTCTAGTCATTGTGGCGCTAAACAACTGTATTGGAACGCAAACTTGCGTTCCACCGTTCCATGAAACCGGAAGTGTAACTACGTCACTTCCGGGTATACATAGTGAATATCGTACCATTATTCTATACAATTAAATACACATAACTTGGCATCAAGTGTATTATTAGAGACAGTACCACCCCATAATCAATATTGCCTAGTTCAAAAATAGTGGGAATACAAATAGTGCAAATACGGTATTAATGATTACCCCTGTCATCATGGTTACCACTCGATAAGCATTTTTTCTTTGCATCCATATGTATATAACTGAGGTGTCGTATTTCCTGGGAGAACAGCCAAAGAAGGAATGGCTATCTGTTCTACATAGACTGATCCAGCAAGAGATGTGGGTGGAGGATGGCTATCTGGCCCTCCAATGGCTCGCTATGCAAGCACAGCCATGGCTGGAGGAATGCTCCCCCACAGAGGGCTTTGGCGGCCCTGGATTAATGTTTACAAAAAGGACAGAGGACCCACAGTTTGGGAGTGAGACAGACCAGGGTCTGGAGGATATCTCTGGGCTCCAAGAGGAACTGCTGGATCTCTTGCAGGAGACCTGGCTGCTGGACGATCTGGATTTTATAATTGACCAGAAAGAGGCACTGGTCAAGGAATACAAGAGGCTGCTGGATCTCGCTAAGCAGCGTGCCAGGGGCATACAGATCTGGGGTGCAGCCCTCTGGGATTCATGGAGCTAAACGAGCTAAACTGTGGAGGAGTGGCAGCAAAGAAAAAGGGAACCAGGGCTGCTGGATCCTGATCAGCAGTCTGGCTCTGAGCTTATAGACTTGGACAAGGGAGCCACCCCAGCAGTAGTGCTGACAACAGGGCATAGAGTCGCTGGCCTCTGCCCAGCACCTGTAACAGCTTCAGGAAACCTGAGAGCGGAGGTAGTCATCCTCCCTCCTCTTACAGAGAACCCCTTGCAGGTAGAGCTGCATGTCAATAACTCTCCCCAGCAGCAGAACCCCTTCCTGGGAGTGTAGACAGTTGGTCTCTCTCCCCAGCGGCAGAGCCAGGAGCCAGGAGAGGAGACAGTCGGTCTCTCTCCCCAGCAGCAGAGCCATCCCCTGGGAGTGGAGGTAGTCGTCCTCCCTCCCCATAAACAGAACCCCTTCCTGGGCTAGGAGACAGTCGGTCTCTCTCCCCAGCGGAAGAGCCATCCCCTGGGAGTGGAGGTAGTTGTCCTCCCTCCCCGTAAACAGAATAACTTCCTGGGAGAGGAGACAGTCGGTCTCTCTCCCCAGCGGCAGAGCCAGGAGCTGGGAGAGGAGACAGTCAGTCTCTCTCCCCAGTGGCAGAGCCATCCCCTGGGAGCAGAGGTAGTCGTCCTCCCTCCCCGTAAACAGAACCCCTTCCTGGGAGAGGAGACAGTCGGTCTCTCTCCCCAGCGGCAGTGCCAGGAGCTAGGAGAGGAAACAGTCAGTCTCTCTCCCCAGCGGCAGAGCCATCCCCTGGGAGTGGAGGTAGTTGTCCTCCCTCCCCGTAAACAGAATAACTTCCTGGGAGAGGAGACAGTCGGTCTCTCTCCCCAGCGGCAGAGCCAGGAGCTGGGAGAGGAGACAGTCAGTCTCTCTCCCCAGTGGCAGAGCCATCCCCTGGGAGCAGAGGTAGTCGTCCTCCCTCCCCGTAAACAGAACCCCTTCCTGGGAGAGGAGACAGTCGGTCTCTCTCCCCAGTGGCAGTGCCAGGAGCTAGGAGAGGAAACAGTCAGTCTCTCTCCCCAGCGGCAGAGCCATCCCCTGGGAGCAGAGGTAGTTGTCCTCCCTCCCTGTAAACAGAACCCCTTCCTGGGAGAGGAGACAGTCGGTCTCTCCCCCAGCGGCAGAGCCAGGAGCCGGGAGAGAAGACAGTCGGTCTCTCTCCCCAGTGGCAGAACCATCCCGTGGGAGCGGAGGTAGTCGTCCTCCCTCCGCTTACAGAGAAACCCTTGCTGGGAGAGACGGGTATCGATATCTCTCCCCAGCGGCCGAATCCCTTTCTAGGAGAGGAGACAGTTGGTCTCTCTCCCCAGTGGCAGCACAGTTTCCCATGGAGCAGAGGGAGTAGACCTCCCTCCCCAGCGGTAGATCTCCTTCTTGGGAGAAGAGACAGGCAGTCTCTCCCCTCAGTAGCTTGGCAGTTTCTCTACCCTTTTCTTGTCCCGGACTATTTCTCACCAGGGGCAGGCATTGCATTAGGCAAGGAGGAGAAAAGCTTATACAGTTGGTGCCACTTGTTTGGGCACCTGAGCTTTGCCTGCCCTACCAAAGAGCAACCTCCCCCTCTGGTCTGGGGTGGGTCCGCCCATACTAAACCGAGTCTCATAGGGGAGGCAGTGTGGCCCTGGAACTTGAGGACCCTGGAACTTGTGGGACAGCAATTGTTTGGGAGCTGGCCTTGGCATACTTGTTTGGGACGTTGCCTTATGTGACTATCCCTGCGCCCAGTGGAGGGCCACCGTCAGACAGACCCAGGCCAAGCCGTTAAGGGTCTAGCCTGGTCTGCCGAACTGGAGGGGGGAGATGTCATGGATACCAGACGGCTAAGGCTACCCCCACCCCCATACAACCTCACCCCTGTTGTTTCTCAGTGGTTTTGGGCTCCTCAGAGCAACCACAATCTCTGGAAGCTTTTGGTTGCATGGTTTTGTGTTCCAAACTTGTTTAGAAAAGAGCTGGTGTATGACCAGGAATACCCTCCTAGGCTGGCCGGGCTCCTGGAACTCCCGGTCAGCCGCCTCACAACAGACACCCGCCTAACCCCTCTCAGGCTGTCCAGGCTCCTGGAACTCCAGCAACCATGTGCCCCAGAGCTCCGCTCTTTTGGGGATTAGTAGCCTTTAGGGAGGCCAAGAGGTGGGGGAATTACCAGAGGGGAGCTCCTTTGGGAACCGGGGGTTTTGGACACACCTAACCCTATAAATTCAATGGACAGTAAATCCGGTCTCCAGTAACGAATCATGCTGATTTTTGGACTGTGAAATCTGGTGACTGAGAGCTTTAAAATGACATACTGGAAGTGCTGCTGCTCCACCGGGATCACCCCGAAACCGCCACCCCTATGTATTGAGATTATGTGGGACTGTGGCTCCTATGGAGGAGTCGGTCAGTCTGGAGGGGTGGGAATGGCGGGAAAATAGTGGGATTGTCCAGGGTCTTATCAAAATGAGCTGTCTGTATAAAAGGAGTGTGTGTTTTCAATAAAATCAGTTCCTGTTTAACCTGAATGCTAGTCTGTCTAGATATTTGGGTGAGCTCCAGCTAAAATCACTTTCCTGAGCTACATAGCAGCCTGTTCCAGGCAGAGGAAGGACACGCTGGAAGAGCTACCTAGTCTGGGTAGCTGGAGTCTGCCACAGGGTGGGACCCTGAGTACTGGTGCTGTCAGGCATCAGGGGTGGCTACAGGCTGTGGTCACTTGCCAGCTACATAGCTACAATCGGCAGGGAGGAAGCAGGACCCGTTTGGCGGATCTACCCAGTCGGGGTAGCCGGGGGTATCCGTCACAAACATAGTTAATACAGCCAATTGTAAATAGGGGTTCTATTAGAGTGCTTACCCAGAAAAACAATAACATGGAAAGAGAACACATATAAATATAAATAAGGACCTTCTTAACTAAGGTAACACGTGTATTATAAGTATCAAATGAGCCCAAAAAAGGGAATAGTCTATTAGTTAGTTCTTAACTATAATCTCTTGGAGCACAAGCCTATTCAGAGAATGATGATATCAAAAACAAGCAAGATAGACTGATCTAAATTACTGCAGCAAGGAAATAAAACAGTGAGGAGAAATCTCATATTTGACATAGACACAGATAAGAGTGCTCAGCGTAAAGTACATTCAGAATTTATAAATCTTAGTAGTGAGGACTGAAGCCCCTATTATAGTCACCTCTCTGTAGCAATAGCTTAAGTACTAATTATGGAGGCATGCTCAAGCGTAATAGAGATCTTGTGATGGTAGCAGGGATGAGACTAGGATATTTCTCATTTAGTAAGAAATATTGACATGTGTATATAAACAAACAAGTCACGAGAATTAATGTAGTAAGCAGTTAAGGGAGTGGGGTCTGGTCCTGTATCAGGCTTGAGCTCAGGATAAAAATATTTAGCCCAACACATGGATACAGCTCATAGGCTTTATAATAGTGAAGGCTAGGACTGTAGGGGTAGATTTTTCACCTAAATAACATCTTAAACACTTAAAAATAAAACATATTTAACTACCCTATAAATTGCCTGGTATCCATAACTATTATTATAGTATATTGATCCTTGAAAATTAGTTGTGTATAACATGCAACTTAGGCAAATGTTTTACTAATGCAAAGTTGTATTCATAAAAGGGATTATTTCAAAGTTCCTGCATCACTAAAAACTATAGATTAGGGTGAAAATGAAATGTATCCAAATACAAACTCCCATAAGTGTGTAATAAGGGTTTGTTATCTATACGCTAAGCCAAATTCCCTAATTAAAGAGAGTGATCATAGAACCCTGTACTACACCAGAATAATATGACTCTGTAAAATATATGTGAGAAATTCTGAGTCATACGAAGTTAGTTAAACCGTAAGTACCCATATACCTGTATCTTAAGTATTTGCATTGAAGACAATAATACTCTAGGTCATAAACTATTTCAAACAATAATAATATCTATGACACAAAAAATCATTTTGGGAGAATTGCTGCAGCAAAGAGATAAAGTGGTGAGGCTTTGGTCTCATAATTGTATGAGTGTCTAGCTTAAAGTACATTCATAGTTTATAAGTCTTAATAACAAAAATGAAAGCCTCTGTGGTAGTCACCTTTCTGTAGTGATAACTTAAATACTAATTATTAAGAAATGCTCAACCTTAATAGGCATAGACAGACTGTGGAACATATGAGTTAGAGTTAGGTCTGACAATGTGATGTGTTAAATAGGGCAGTAAGGGGTGTATAAATATGAATAAATGCTCAATATCATAATGTGATAAGTGGCATGTTCTGCTAAACAATAATACTTGAAAGTTCACTACCCTATTCCGACCCTGAATGCATGAGAAGAGCTGTAGTGTGGGTATGTAACACGGCAGAAGTGAGTCCCATGAGCATAATAAAAATCATGTGTACGGGCCTGTCTTCAGGGAGTCTTGGAGCTACTCATAGTGATTCTGGGTACAGCAGTAGTCCAGGGTTGTGGACTCTCAAAGTAACGTTCCTGCAAAAACATGGATTTTGTAACCATCAACTGCAAAGTAGAGTGTGCTTCAAGAATTAGGAAGAAGCCAATGGGTCTGATGAAAGTCACTAGATGCTGGTCTGATTCCTTTTCCCACATGGCTTCTAGTTGTGTTGATAAGGTGGTTGTCTTTCCAGGAGTGGTCGTTTGCTCCACAGCTACGTGCTATGTAGCAGTTTCTTCTGCCTGCTCTGGTCCGATCTGTACTGGGTTGATATTCCCTTCTGTGATATTCATTAGGGAGTCCTCCTTAATTGCTGGATCAGCAGTTAGTAATGCTGTATGCTCTCGATCCTGGCGTGCAGGGTAGGGTGCAATGTGGTCTGCTGTAGGCGTAGGTTGTCTTCACAGGGAGTTACATGCTTCTCTCAAAAAGCTCCACTTTTCTTAGAGAGTTTATTGGAGGTTACGGGAGTGCGTGTCTAGCAGAGCCTCCAGGTCTTGTAGCATGGAAATAATTGTGACCTCCATTTTGACTGCAAGGTTATGCAGATGCATTGTCCTTCAGTTCTGGGTTAGTGCTCCAGGGAACTAATCAGTATAAGTCCACTGTATGATGTGATTCTACCCTGCAGCTTCAACTTTAGGGGGATGAATAAAATAGAATACTGGAACTAGCAACCGGGGGGGGGGGGAAGAGAGAGTTTGATCCGGGTTGTAGCATGCTCTTAAACATTCCAATATAGAGCTCCGATCTGAGTGAAAATTGTATCTGACAATTCGTCTGTAGCTTCTGAATCATAAACTGTATTCTAACAGATGGAAAGTGTATCCTCTGATATGTTGTGAATTAACTTACTAGGAGAACGGAGCTCAGGAATTTGCTGCCGGCCATGTCTGATGCTTGGACACGCCCCCCATAAACCTTTTTTTACTCGCGTGCAACAGTAATCTAACCCTTGGGGGCCTATTTATCAAAGCGTCAACTATGTTGCATTCACCAGTGTCAATGCGCTCGACAGATATCGTGTCGCGGTTATTCAGGTTTTTCCCAACTTTATTTAAACCATTTCATTACTGTCCATGAACAAGCACATTTCTCTAAAGCTAATCTTTTATTGTTTTATCCGTTAATGTACAAGAAATAGATTGATTTATACCTCAACAATATCTCATAGAAAGTTATTTTTATATTGATTTGTTATATGATACTTTCACAGAAATTAATGTGTATTTGTATTTCTAGGAGTCATATTTTTATTATTTTTTAAATTATTATTAATGCTAGTATTTGTACATATATCCTTGCACAATCTTGTGTGTGTGTGTGTATATATATATATATATATATATATATATATATATATATATATAAAGCATGGAAGGGAACTGCACTCCAAGACCGGACCAGGTACACATCCTGTGACTCAGCAACATCCAGCCCTGGGTGCTAAATAGCACTCCAAAAAAGCTGTGATGTCACCAGAGCCACAGGCAGTTAACCCCAGTCCGGAATGGGTGCAAGAAACAAGGGGGATTACAAACAAAAAGTAATACAACACATAGAAACACCCAGCACTCACCAGCTAGCTCACAGCTAAGATAAAATCACAACTGTAAAGGTTAGTTACCGCATCTGGCCAAATGGGAAAGCTCAGGCACCATGTCAAGGCCCTTTCCACTGCCTGCGTCCCTAACACAGCCACACCATCATGCAAGCTTACAAAGTCAAACAGACTGAGAACAAAGAAGGGGTGCACAGGTGGATGTAATCACCCAGAGAAAATACAAAACATGGAAGGGAACTGCACTCCAAGACCGGACCAGGTACACATCCTGTGACTCAGCAACATCCAGCCCTGGGTGCTAAATAGCACTCCAAAAAAGCTGTGATGTCACCAGAGCCACAGGCAGTTAACCCCAGTCCGGAATGGGTGCAAGAAACAAGGGGGATTACAAACAAAAAGTAATACAACACATAGAAACACCCAGCACTCACCAGCTAGCTCACAGCTAAGATAAAATCACAACTGGAAAGGTTAGTTACCGCATCTGGCCAAATGGGAAAGCTCAGGCACCATGTCAAGGTCCTTTCCACTGCCTGCGTCCCTAACACAGCCACACCATCATGCGAGCTCACAAAGCCAAACAGACTGAGAACAAAGAAGGGGTGCACAGGTGGATGTAATCACCCAGAGAAAATACAAAACATGGAAGGGAACTGCACTCCAAGACCGGACCAGGTACACATCCTGTGACTCAGCAACATCCAGCCCTGGGTGCTAAATAGCACTCCACAAAAGCTGTGATGTCACCAGAGCCACAGGCAGTTAACCCCAGTCCGGAATGGGTGCAAGAAACAAGGGGGATTACAAACAAAAAGTAATACAACACATAGAAACACCCAGCACTCACCAGCTAGCTCACAGCTAAGATAAAATCACAACTGGAAAGGTTGGTTACCGCATCTTGCCAAATGGGAAAGCTCAGGCACCACGTCAAGGTCCTTTCCACTGCCTGAGTCCCTAACACAGCCACACCATCATGCGAGCTCACAAAGCCAAACAGACTGAGAACAAAGAAGGGGTACACAGGTGGATGTAATCACCCAGCAAAAATACAAAACATAGAAGGGAACTATACTGCAAGACCGGACCAGGTACACATCCTGTGACTCAGCAACAACCAGCCCTGGGTGCTAAATAGCACTCCACAAAAGCTGTGATGTCACCAGAGCCACAGGCAGTTAACCCCAGTCTGGAATGGGTGCAAGAAACAAGGGGGATTACAAACAAAAAGTAATACAACACATAGAAACACCTAGCACTCACCAGCTAGCTCACAGCTAAGATAAAATCACAACTGGAAAGGATAGTTATCTTAGTTGTGAGCAAGCTGGTGAGTGCTTGGTGTTTCTATGTGTTGTATTACTTTTTGTTTGTAATCCCCCTTGTTTCTTGCACCCATTCCGGACTGGGGTTAACTGCCTGTGGCTCTGGTGACATCACAGCTTTTTTGGAGTGCTATTTAGCACCCAGGGCTGGATGTTGCTGAGTCACAGGATGTGTACCTGGTCCGGTCTTGGAGTGCAGTTCCCTTCCATGTTTTGTATTTTCTCTGGGTGATTACATCCACCTGTGCACCCCTTCTTTGTTCTCAGTCTGTTTGGCTTTGTGAGCTCGCATGATGGTGTGGCTGTGTTAGGGACTCAGGCAGTGGAAAGGACCTTGATGTGGTGCCTGAGCTTTCCCATTTGGCCAGATGCGGTAACTAACTAACCTTTCCAGTTGTGATTTTATCTTAGCTGTGAGCTAGCTGGTGAGTGCTGGGTGTTTCTATGTGTTATATATATATATATGTGTGTGTGTGTGTCTTATGTCAGAAATCTTTTGTAAACATATTTACATGTCCCTAAGTTCCTTTTTTTGTTCTAAACAATGTTGTCTGTCATATCTCTGTGTTTATTTATACCACTATATGTACAGTATATATTGTAAATGTATTATTATTCTGAGCAGGAATAATTGCAAATATAACATGTAATCAGAGTATCATATGTATTTATTTGCAATCAATGGATATTTTAAAGGGATAGGAAAGTAAAAATTTAAGTTGCATGATTCAGATAGAGCATGTAAGTTTAAAACACTTTAAAATTCACTTCTATTTTCAAATGTGCTTTGTTCTCTTGGTATCCATTGTTGGAAAATAATACACACATATCCTACACTAGTGGGCGCTCGCTGCTAATTGGGGCCTACACACATTTGTCTCTTGTGATTGGCTAAATAGATGTGTTCAGCTAGCGCAAAGTAGTGCAATGCTGTTCTTTCAGCAAAGGAGAACAAAAGAATGAAGCAAATTTGAGAATAGAAGTAAATTGGAAAGTTGTTTAAAATTGTATGTTCTATCCAAACCATGAAACAATATTTTGGGATTTCCTGTCCCTTTAAGAGCTGGGCCAGTTTTCTCTCTGCACCTGTCTAACCCCTCCTGATTGCAATTTATATTTAAAAACCACCCTTCACAGGTGTTATAAAATGGGCTGGCATATAAGATGACATTTCTTACTGAAAAATAATTTCAAGAGAAGGAAGAATTACACTGAATATAGCATGCCAGTAAAGAGGTGATTTTAATTTCTGCTGTATCTGAATCATGACAGTTTAAAGTTAGGTGGGCTATCCCTTTGAGCTATCAGTTTAAGATTATATTGAATCAAACATCAATTCGAATTTTAAAATCATTGTCTAAAATATTACACTGTGTGTCCTAATGTCAGCATCAATGTTTATCTTTGATACTAATTTCAAAGTATAATACACAATGTAACAAATGGCACTTGCAAGTTCTGATGAGTGATTAATGACACAAGTATCGAGCAATTTGATTTGTTAGTGATAGTTTATAATGTGTATTTGAATCAGATTTGCTGACATCATAAATCATGTGATTATGCATATTCCAATCAAAAATGGTAGAAAAATGTACTAGTGTGTGGGTTATTTAGGAGTTTGCGTCATAATTGGTGCGAAAAGTGTTGAGTCAAATATGGCACGAAGTGGAGAGTGTGACTTGTATTACATGGCTTAAACATGGTGCACATAGATTTTTCCAACAAATAAAAAGGAAGTTAGCTATATTATGTTGTATATTTATTTCATTTTTATCTCTATATCTATTAGTGCAACAAGTTTGGGGCAAAACTTTGCACCAAATATGTAGAAATAATATTGTCCCCTTGCTTTGTAATGAGAGACAACGTTGTAGCATAATCCATAAGTAGTAATGTATTTTTCCCTATATCTAGTAATGCACAAAATGTGGAGCAATACTTTTTTTTTGATTTAGAAAGGGTATACAATTTTAATAAAGTTTCTAATTTACTTTTATTATGTAATATACTTCATTCTCTTGCAGCATCAAACATAAGCTTTCTGTGTTTTCAGACTCCCAGTGAGTTCTATGGACTTCGCAACCTCAAGGGTGGCGGATTGAAAACTAGGTATGCTGAGTCGGAAAAGACGCGAGCATAAATGTAGAATTTTTGATAACTTAGTGAAAGCTTCAAATAGTGTCGATTAGAAGAGCAAATGAACACAATTCCGCTCGAATACTACGGATTTTCTACTCGCATCGATCTGCGTCAGATTGAGATTGCGGGATCGTATTTTACGTCACAAATTTCAACATTTGCCGATCTTGATGCTTTGATAACTATCGCAGATCAATCTCGCGACAATTACGATGCGGAATTCCAGCGTATTTTCAGTTGACACTTTGATAAATGTCTCCTTAAAGCAACTTTGGTGCACTGTGACTTTACATTTTGATTCGATTATCTGCTTTGCCCTTGAATTAGTTGTCACTGACTTTCCACCTTTATTTTATCTTCACGTTTTACAACCTTGTTCCTGTTTGTTTCTTTGCATTTTCCTGATCCTTCAGAACTTTGCGTCGCTTCTGTTTTTAAATACTGTTGTCCTGGAACTATATATCGGATTTTGCCCTTGTTTTGCCCATCTGGTACCTCACTAGCTTAATCTTCTATTTGTTGTTGACTTGCAATTGTTTAAGGATTTTCAACATGTTTACTCACCTGGTTTCCTGATACTGACTGCCAACCCAGAAGTGTTATAAGGATGTTAAGCTTGTTTGCCCCCTCCTGTTACCACACATGGTTACTCCGTTCCTGCTGTCCTTCATTATTGGTTGCTGAGCCCTTTCCTCATGTTGGGAATCAAGGAGTGTCATGGATTTTTCCTCACTTCTCTCTGTCCCTTTAAATTTACCTGTGCTCACACCTAGCAAGGTTATTTAATGCCTGGACACGCCTCCCTCTTTGCTTCAGTATTGTTACCTGTTTGTACTAGCTGCATACAGACCTACCAGAAAGATTTACCTTTCCTGACTAATTTACCCTTTTTCCAAGGATTTACCTTACACAAATAAGAAGCCTACGTTGACTACTAAACAAGGATCTCTACTATCAATCTCTAATTGTATGGAGCGCTTTGTAGCGTGAATACTACAGCTGTTTTCCTCTTACTCGGATTATCTCCTACCACTTCCCTTAAGTGACTCTCTCACTAACCGCACTTGCGGTCACAACTCTGGGCAATATAACATAACCTAACGGAAAGACTTTGGATCAGAAAACCTTTTACCATTTAACTTGTTTTTCGGAACCGGAGTACCGCTGCAAGGTTCCTGAACACGCCCCCAACTGTTGCGTGTCACATTCCAACTGAACAAGCAGCGTCTCAGCTCTGCCCAGCCTGTCAGTTCACACTGCTGCAGAGCGCGCTTGGATATCAGCCTCTCAGCTCTCACAAGTCTGCCGGTTCATACTAAGCAGACCACACAGGGAGATTCCATCTGGGCTATCTGTCACCGCTCTCAGCAGTTCATCTCAGTGACACTCCGTCTCGAGTGCCTGCCGGTTGATGAAGCATTAACGTTAAAGGGAGTAGTCAGAGAAGGAGCATAACAACTCTCCATCCACACTTCCTTATAAGATATAACTCTCCTACTTAGTAAGTGAAATCAAATTATAACCAGAACTGGTTAGGGTAATTATATAAACTTTAAGTAAGAGAGATTCATTAACAAATCTTCCAACAACCCTGATTCAGAAAATACTGATCAGGAAATTCTAAAACAAAAGTAACTCTGATCTGCCCAAACTCTAAGATACATTGCAATCACTCAGTGTATCTTGTTTCAAGGCATACATTCAACTATTTTGCCGCAGTTGTGATCCCCAATATACACTTGATCTTACATTTCATAATACTGAAGCCCATTAATGGATCCAGCGGAATTACCCAAGATAGTTTACGCTCTCTCCCAGAGGGTGGATCAGCTAAGTCATGGACTCAGAGAATTACAGGTCCAAAATGAGACACTCAATAATATAATAAAAGACTCTATGGGTAATCCACCTACACCAGAGACTACCCCAGAACCCCAAGTCTCTATGCCTGATAAATTCCATGGAGACAGGGCTATGTTTTCCCAGTTTAAAAACTCTTGCAACCTGCTTTTCAGTTTAAAACCTAAAACCTACGCAACTGAACGCGTTAAGGTTTTAACTGTCATTTCTTTTCTCAGAGGAGAACCCCGCAAGTGGGCAGACTCATTCTTCGAACAAGATCATCCCATACTAACATCACTGGAAGATTTCTTCAAGGAGATGGCAATTCTTTATCAAGATATTAATACTCAACTCACTGCAGAAACTAAAATGAGATCCCTTAAACAAGGGAAAAAGCAAGTGGAAGAATATTTAAGTGAATTCAAACAGTACAGCAAAGATACTGAGTGGAGTGAAATTGCTCTTAGGAATCAGTATCGTCTGGGTCTAAACGATGCTCTTAAAGATGAACTCGCTCGTACAGAGCTTCCTAGGTCTTTGGACGGGTTAATCACACTCAGCATCCAGATAGATAGAAGGTTGAGAGAACGCAAATCAGAAAGACAAGGTATGGATACCATCACTAGACCGTCTTCCACCTATCAAAAACCTATAGTTCCTCAACCCTCAGAACCTATGGATTTAGGATTCACCAAAGGCCCTTTACAACCAGAGGAAAGGAATTGTAGATGCATAAACAACCTCTGCATGTATTGTGCTTCCAATGCACACACTGTAAGAGATTGTCCTATCCTGCAAAGGCAAAAAAGACGTAAGTCCATCAGAAAAACAACATGATTAACCACTAACATAAACCATGTTGCTTACTGTTCTTTATCTCTTACCTTACAGTGGGATCAACACCAGCAAATCAGTGAAGCCATCATCGATTCTGGGGCACACTCATCGTACATAGATTCTGTTTTTGTCACTGTAAATAAAATACCCACTGTGTTGAAAGCAAGACCCGTGTCCATTAGAGTTATTGATGGTAATACAATTAGTTCTGGTCCTATTACACACCAAACTATTCCTATCAAGGTTTCCACGTCAAGTGCACACATTGAGTTTATCTCCTTTGATGTCATAACATCTCCCATGTTTCCCCTAGTACTTGGGTTACAATGGTTACAAACACATCAACCCACCATACACTGGGATCGTCTCGAAGTTGAATTCCATTCGGATTATTGTAAGAACACCTGTTTCCTTCACTCGTTGATCTGTTGTCTCAATCCAAAAAAAAAAAGCTATTCCTTCAGAATATCAAGATTTTCAAGATGTGTTCAGTGAAAAAGAAGCAGAGGTCCTTCCTCCACACCGTCCATACGACTGTCCTATCCAATTACTACCGGGTGCTTCCATACCTTACGGACACATATATCCGCTCTCACAACCTGAATTAGATCACCTAAAAACTTACCTATCAGAAAATTTAAGGAAAGGGTTCATACAACCCTCTTCTTCCCCTGCTGGTGCCGGCATTTTCTTCGTCAGAAATAAGGACAAATCTCTTCGCCCTATAATCGACTATAGGGAACTTAATAAACGTACAGTCAAGAACCGCTACCCCTTACCTCTGATTCCCGAACTCATCGAACGTCTCAGTCAAGCAACCATATACACTAAATTAGACCTACGTGGAGCATATAATCTTGTCAGGATCCGAAAAGGGGACGAGTGGCTCACCGCCTTCAGAACAAGATATGGGCTCTACGAGTATAAGGTGATGCCCTTCGGGCTATGTAACGCCCCGGCAACATTCCAATATCTGATAAACGATATATTCCGTGATCTCCTTGACATCTGTGTTGTCGTATACTTAGACGACATTTTGATATACTCCTAAAACATCATCGAACATAAAAAACACGTCCGTTGGGTGCTCTCTCGCCTCAGACAACACCGACTCTTTGCCAAATTAGAAAAATGCATCTTCCATACTTCAGACATCACATTCCTGGGTTATACTATCACACCGCTGGTATTCAGATGGATGACTCCAAGGTGCAAACTATTAAGAACTGGCCCACACCTACCTCCAAAAAGGACCTACAAAAATGTCTTGCTTTTTCCAATTACTATAGGAAATTCATCAAGAATTATTCTACTCTTACTAAGCCTTTAACCTCTCTTACAAGTGTCAATGCTTCATTCAATTGGACAGCACATACACACGCTATATTTACCCATCTTAAGGATGTTTTCACTAAAGCAACAATTCTTCAAGTTCCACTACTCTCAAAACACCATTCTTTGCGAATTACGCATTCCACCCTTCTTTCCAACTTCATCCTCGAACAGATTAAAACTGTCCCAAGGTTGATGACCTCACTAAGGATCTTCAAGATCTTTTTCGGGAACTCAAGGGCCACACTGCTGAAGCTCAAGCACATCAAAGACACTACTACAATCTCCAGACGTCAACCGCCAACCTATAAAATAGGTGATCTAGTGTGGCTCTCAACCAAGAACATCAAACTGAAAACCCCGAGCAAGACACTTAGTGCTGTTTTCATTGGTCCTTATCCTATCACAAGGATAGTGAACCAAAATGCTGTTACCTTAGACTTACCTTCCAGTTTCCGACTTCATCCTACCTTCCATGTGTCCTTGTTAAAACCTCATTGTGAAACCAGGCAGGTGACCAGCCATACTGCTCCTGTGACCCTACTGGACTCTGATGCAGAATACGAGGTTGATTCCATACTGGACTCCCGAATCTACCGTGGGTCTCTTCAATATTTAATCCGCTGGAAGGGTTTCGCTGAGGAGAATGATTCATGGGAACCTTCCTCGAACGTCCATGCACCCAGATTGGTCTCTCTCCTCCACAGGAGGAATCCATAACGACCTAGATTCGTAGCTGCGGGGCTCCTACCCTGAGGAGGGGGGTATGTCATGGATTTTTCCTCACTTCTCTCTGTCCCTTTAAATTTACCTGTGCTCACACCTAGCAAGGTTATTTAATGCCTGGACACGCCTCCCTCTTTGCTTCAGTATTGTTACCTGTTTGTACTAGCTGCATACAGACCTACCAGAAGGATTTACCTTTCCTGACTAATTTACCCTTTTTCCAAGGATTTACCTTACACAAATAAGAAGCCTACGTTGACTACTAAACAAGGATCTCTACTATCAATCTCTAATTGTATGGAGCGCTTTGTAGCGTGAATACTACAGCTGTTTTCCTCTTACTCGGATTATCTCCTACCGCTTCCCTTAAGTGATTCTCTCACTAACCGCACTTGCGGTCACAACTCTGGGCAATATAACATAACCTAACGGAAAGACTTTGGATCAGAAAACCTTTTACCATTTAACTTGTTTTTTGGAACCAGAGTACCGCTGCAAGGTTCCTGAACACGCCCACAACTGAAAACCTTTTACCATTTAACTTGTTTTTTGGAACCGGAGTTCCGCTGCAAGGTTCCTGAACATGCCCCCAACTGTCACATTCCAACTGAACAAGCAGTGTCTCAGCTCTGCCCAGCCTGTCAGTTCAAACTGCTGCAGAGCGCGCTTGGATATCAGCCTCTCAGCTCTCACAAGTCTGCCGGTTCAAACTAAGCAGACCACACAGGGAGATTCCATCTGGGCTATCTGTCACCGCTCTCAGCAGTTCATCTCAGTGACACTCCGTCTCGAGTGCCTGCCGGTTGATGAAGCATTAACGTTAAAGGGAGTAGTCAGAGAAGGAGCATAACAACTCTCCATCCACACTTCCTTATAAGATATAACTCCCCTACTTAGTAAGTGCAATCAAATTACAACCAGAACTGGTTAGGGTAATTATATAAACTTTAAGTAAGAGAGATTCATTAACAAATCTTCCAACAACCCTGATTCAGAAAATACTGATCAGGAAATTCTAAAACAAAAGTAACTCTGATCTGCCCAAACTCTAAGATACATTGCAATCACTCAGTGTATCTTGTTTCAAGGCATACATTCAACTATTTTGCCACAGTTGTGATCCACAATATACACTTGATCTTACAAGGAGAGAGGAGAACAGCACACCTGTTTGTGGGGCACAAAGTAAGATTTGCCAAATCTTTTCAATCCAAGTAATCATACATCCAAGCACTTCAGCCACCAGAAGAAATCTTTGTTTAAAAGACCTTTATTCTCATTTAGTTGGGTCCAAAAGTTTAAAGGAACAACGTTTCGAACCTACAATAGGCTCTTAGTCATGTACACTGATTGCATACAGGTTTGTGCCTTTTATACCCTCACCTGGATAATACAAAGTTCTAGGTAATATTATAGTGACATCTACTGGCAACATATTGGTATTACCCTCATGTTTCCAAACTAGGATCAAAGGATTTCAGGTACATATTAACTTTTTACTTTGGAATCTTCAGTCAACTCTCTCTTGTTGGTTGAATTTATTCAATCTTTGTAACTAAACAGACAGCGCTATACCTAGAAATTAATTACTGCACATTAAATAGTAAGATGTTAAGGCAGAAAAATATTTTAAAATTATATTTGGTTGCACTGTAGTATAACCATAATAGATTATCAGGATATAAGTTGTAACCTACAAAACGGTACACTATAAAAATACAGTAATAAACAACAAACACTTGCCTTGCGGTCGCAAACACCATGGGCCAAATTACAAGTGGAGTGCAAAATATTGCTTTAGCTAAAGCGATATTTGCGCTCCACTTTGTAATACCAGTGCATGCTAATGTGTGCGGGTATTACAAGTTTACAGCATGAGAACGCACTTCCATAGGCTCTTATGGGAGCCTCATTCTAATGCCGTCACAGACGGCATCAGAACCTCTCACAGCAAAGAGGTAAGCACTTAGTAAATATATATGTATAATCATATACATAAATATTTACATTGCGGTCTATGAGAACACACAGTTCCCATAGACTACAATGTAAAGAAAAACCCCACTCCCACCAAATTTAAAGCCCCTTAACTGCCTAGTGCGAGGTCACAGTATATAGCAATATCCTTCTAATTTTGGTAAAATTTATACTATTTTGAGTGATACCCAACAGTTCAGTTGAAGTGTTTTTACACAAATGTACTGTACTGTGCTGTCATGCCATGCCTCCTACAAACTATACGTGACATATTGACATTCATTCACAAACAATCATAATGATTGTCTGTGAATGAATGTCAATATGTCATGGTTGTAAATGATGCCTGCCTGTCTGCCTGATGAGCCTGTCACATCAAAACAAGCAAAATTTAAAAAATATGTCACACTGTTGTCAGTCTGCCGCGGCACACCTGAGGATCTCTTACGGCACACTAGTGTGCCACGGAACACTGGTTGAAAAACACTGCTTTAGAACTAACAACTTAGAATTTTTTCAGGATATGAAATTTATTTGGGACAACATCCAAATAGACTTACCCCCCCCCCCCCCCCACCTAGAATACCACTCACAACACAAATGAGTTACAGACATACTCCCACTATATAAAAACACTCTCTATGGGTTAGTCCACATACAAATATACAAAACAAAGATACCTCGCCTTCGTCAATCCCCCTCCCCTTCATTTCCCTCCCCTTTATTCCCCATTCCCTATTTAATTTTTTACAAAATAATAGGAAAAAATATAAAAGATAACGATGTTCACCAGTTGTCCATACCAAATATGATAAAAACCGGTACAGTTTAATGTTAAGGTTTAGTTTATGATTTGTTAGTAAATTCTTATAAAAAAGAAAAATTTTCGTCTGGACAATCAATTAAAATCACAAAGACTTACAACGAGATGTGATCTGATGACCAAAGGTTACTGAATCTCAATATGATGTTCTATATGATGTCATTTATTTGGAAACATCTGTACTATTGTTTTTACTATTGTAATGATTGTCAATAAAACTAAACATATATATATATATATATATATATATATATATATATATATATATATATATAAAAAAAAAGTTTTATTTTAACCCCTTAATGACCAGTGCAGTACCCTGTATGCCCTGGGCTTCTCTCTGCTGCGATCTCGCTCAAAATTGCGAGATTTCTGCATGCCCCCACTCTGTGGCCCTCTCTGCATCGGACAGCGATGGTGCCGATTGTTGGTGGGTGGGAGTGTAAGGAGGGAGGCAGGTGGGCGGCCCATCACTGGAGGGGGTGGGAGGAGGGTGGGACCACTATGCCATGCTACAGGTGATAAGGAAATGGAAAAAAAAGCCGGTGTGCTGTCCCAGTGAGGGGGAAGAAGGGAGGAGAGGCAATGAGGGGTATTATCTGTAAAAAAAAACATTGGGGGAATGTGATCTTGGGGAGGATGGTAGGTTATTGAGGGGGGGCAGCTACACTACAGAAATAATAATAATATTTTTTAAATGCCTAGTTTGCAGCAAACTGGGTTCTGGCAGACAACTGTCAGTACCTAACATGGCAGCAATTAGGTAGAGGGGGGAGGGTTAGAGAGCTGTTCGGGGGGATCAGGGAGGTTGGGAGGTAAGGGGGGATACTACCCTGCAAAGAATATATATAAAAAAAAAAACTTTTATTTTTATACTGGCAGACTTTCTGCCAGTACTTAAGATGGGGGTGGAGGAGGGAAGAGAGCTGTTTGAGAGGGGTCAGGGAGGGATCAGGGGGTGGGATGTGTCAGGTTGGGAGGCTGATCTCTACACTAAAGCTAAAATTAACCCTACAAGCTACCTAATTAACCCCTTCACTGCTGGGCATAATACAAGTGTGGTGCGCAGCGGCATTTAGCAGCCTTCTAATTACCAAAAAGCAATGCCAAAGCCATAGATGTCTGCTATTTCTGAACAAAGGGGATTCCAGAGAAGCAGGTACAACCATTTGTGCCATGATTGCTGACAATGCTGTTTGTAAATAATTTCAGTGAGAAACCTAAAATTGTGAAAAATTTATCGATTTTTTTTTATTTGATCGCATTTGGCAGTGAAATGGTTGCATGAACTATATCAAAATGGGCCTAGATCAATACTTTGAGTTGTCTACTAAAATTTTTTTTGATAGGTGAATATATATATAAAAAGGCTCTATTTCTGTTTAAATGTAGTGATGGCAAAAAAGCTAACAATGCTCTGGTTTTTTGGGGAAGTTTTGTCTGAAATACCTGGTCCTTAAGAGGTTAAGTCTCATACATATTATTTTCTGCACACTAAACTTTACACAGTTTTGATATGTGGATAATGCATACATTTTAGTTTTTCTTGCAAGTTTAGTTAATCTAAGTAATTTCTGTGTCAATCCACACCTCTGTCCATCTGTTTAGTGAGTATTAATACAGATGTGCACAGGGGATGTGTAAATAGCGCAGTCCACCTTCACTGCAATTAGTAAGCTCTTTTTCTTCATGCTAAGTTACAAGTCCCCATTAATTTAACAGTGGATTATGTTATTTTGACCCAAGGTTAGTGTGTTACTGTTATCCATGCAGTTCCGTTTTCTTGCCACCAGATGTCATGAAAGTAGCATACATTTTCACAAACTCTTTAATAGACATTTTACTAAGGGAGTACTGTACCATAGAAAACATTCTCTAAGCATGATGCAAAGCCAGGACTTATCAGCATATGTCATTCAGTTATTGTCAACCTAATTTTACACAGGCACATTATACCTAATGTATCATTTAAATAAGAGTCACAACATACATTGGCAAGTTTTATAAGTACTGGGGATATCACTTATTTGTAGCTTTGGGTACATGAGTAGGGGAGCAGAATGGGACTAATTCATGGTAAAAATAAATACAAATACGTGAACCCTTCATCTCTTTAAAGAAGATGTTAATAATAAAATGTTTTAATCATTGGTTGATCACAGTCCATGAAATAAAACTTATCAAATGATTTATTTATAAAAATCCCTATAGATTGTAATGGTGCTTTTCTGTTGATATTTCTATTCTAAAGGATTGTGCTAAACCCCCTAGTTTTATCTTGAAACAAACCTTCCTTGGTAACTTTGGGGTTGATCACCAATTAATGGCTGCAGATGAGCATGCAGTTTGAAGAAACTTTCCAATTTACTTGTATTATCAAAATGTGCCCATTTTTTTATATGTATATTTTATGAGGCACCAGGTACTACTGAGCATGGGGAAGGGTTCATAGGTATACGTATATGAATCTGTGATTGGCTGATGCCTGTCACATGAAACATGGGGGGAGCAAACAAACTTCAGGACAGCGCTCCAATACTCACATTCTGTGTGGTTGTAGCGTAATACCACAGTGATCTTCACGCTGTCAAGACACGCCCCTGCTGACGTCAGCAATGATATGATGAATGCTGCAAAATAGTGTAACTGGTGCCGAAAAAAACTAAGCAATCCACTAACGCTTCCCAAAGTATAATTCCAGCAAACCAAATGGACCCAGCTCCACAAAAGCAGCGTAACAGGAAAAGATGATTAAATGGCTTTAAAGTGAACACAGAAAAAAGTACACTGGTTAAAAGCAGGCAACATGTGGTGGAGCTGGGTGCGTTTGGTTTGCTGGACTGAAACAGGGGGGGGAGCAGCAAATTGAAATACATTTTGAAATTTGTAAGAAAAAAAATGACTGCTTATTAAGTGTTATTCCATTGTCTTTTATTATGCACTTGTTGATTATGTAATTCTACGGTACTTAATGGTTGTTCATGGCAAGTATCTTTAGGAAATATAAACATTTATGGGGTTAAACATTTTTTAGTCCTGTAGTGAAAAAGGCCTCCTCTGTAAGCTACATTTGTTTTGACAAGTGATTTAGTGCAGCCAATAGAAGAGGCACCATTCATATGTATTTATATAGTGGCCCACTCTTGTGCTGCTGCTAGTAGGTAGAATCGGATGTCACTGCAATCGCACATACGTGGGTGAAAGCGTGTTCCTATATTGTAGTGATATATGAAATGTCGCCATAGAAATATATAGTGTGTGTGTTGCCTTTCCTATTGGCTACATCACACCCTTGCCAAAATGCAAAAACAATGGAGCTTACAGAGAGGAGGCTGGTGGGGGAATTCATGAGGAAAATAAAAATGTAAGGTTTTGGTGTAAATACTGAAGTTTTACATTTTAAGAGTATGCTAGTCTAACACACAAATCTTCCACTTTATCATGCTCTAAAGCATGTATCTCGGATTTACCCTCACTATAAAGGGACATATACATGTGTAGCATCTGTATAGTCATAGAACAACAGTAATTTGAATTACCATTTTTTTCTCCTTACTAGTATGTACTTAATAATATGCCTAAAATTATAGCTATCTAATTAGTGCTGGTACTAGATGACATTTGTATTGGTGCTAAAAAAAACAACATACAGTTTTCCTATGTGCATGTAAATCTACTCTCAGCATTGAAGCCCAAATGGATAAATCAAAGTAAAAAAGTATAAGTAAAAAAAATCTGTCTGGCCTCCAATGGTAGAACAGTTTTTCAAACCTCTGTCCCTGAAGGGGTTAAATGATGTTCTCTTTGCTATGCACAATTTTCCCTGATTAAACAGCCGAGTGTTAGGAATCAAAATATCAGCAAATCATTGTAATGGCCATATTGTGATTTATTCAATAAGAAAATCTCTTACATGATACAAATATAATAATAAAACAGCATTATATAAAGTTTGCACACTAAATACATAATACAATAGAATTGCCAAGATACATCAGCACAAAGCAACATTCTACCCAAGCTGGCGAAGACTGCGTCACTCACGTTATACATCTTCTAATGCAGAGTCCACAGCAGCAATGCTTCAAATTATGAGACCATAGCTCTTTTTTTAAAGTGTTTACCATATAAAATCATTCAAAATGAATAATTGTATATTCCAGTATTTGTAAAGGTGAATTTATAGAATAACCTGGTAGCATCTAAATGTTAAATGCATCACAACTACTTGAAAGGTTATTCTACTGCACTGCATATTATTATTGGTGAATAGCATTAAGGCCGGCATTTATCAACAGCTGAGGCAAACCTGCCCTCCTGGGATTGCAAAATGCTGCAATACGCTGCCTATATTTAATATTGCATAAGTGTTTGCTTGTGTAATGCCGCCCCCTGCTGGCGCTAGCCCAATGGCATGCAAGTAGGGGGTTGTCAATCATCCACCAGCTAATAGATCATGGGAGCCTGCAGTGATAGGCCCCCAAAGCTGCATACGCAGCTTGATAAATGGGGGCCTAAATGTGCTTTTTGACTTCTTCAAGAGAATATCTTTATAACTAAGTATAGCAATAAGGACAACTATATCAAGAAATAATTTTCTAGTAACTACAAAGGCTACCAGTCACATTTCTGACCTTTTTGTAAACTTTTTGATAAGACTTAAGGGAAGTTGCAGTGCAATACTTAGACCATACCATTTTAGTTCTGCTGATCTGCAAGTCTATCGGCCTGATAATCTAAAGCTCTCAGCTCAGATGAGATGATATAAAATGATCCTCCAGCCCTGTGAGGACCCTTGTTCTATCGAAAACTCCAAGAAATGCAAAACACCAAGATGACGTCACTTCTGGTGACTCTTCCATTTTCATTATCTGTTTTTGCCTCTGTCTGGGGGGTGCACCACCGATCCTCTGGCATCCCCCCCAAGTAAACCTTGGGGAATGAGGAATGCCCCCCTTAAACCCCCCGAGGCGAGGGCAAAATAGATGGTGAAGATAGGCGATTACAGTCCATTCTGATTGTCCCGTGTCCCGTGTGACATTATATGGATTCACCGGAAGTGACGTAATCTTGGAGTTTTTTTTAAATCTTGGAATTTTCCATATAACACCCTCACAAGATTCTAAAAAAGCAGATTTTGCTAAAGCAGGCATGAATTAGAGTAATTTCTTATTGTAATTAATTTTACTTTAAAGGGACACTCAAGTCAAAATAAACTTTTATGATTCCGATTGTAATTTGGAAAGTGTTTTAAGACACTTTACAATTTACTTCCATTATCAAAATTTTGCCCAGTCTTTTTATATTCACACTTTCTGGGGAACAAGATCATACGGAGCATGTGCACAAGCTCACAGGGTATACGTATACTAGTCTGTAATTGGCTGATGTCTGTCACATGATAAAGGGTGCCGGAAAATGGAAGAAAAAATAAATTTGTCAGAAAAAAAATCTACTGCTTATTAGTGCTATTTCATTTTATTATGTACTTGTTAATTATGTAATTCTACTGCATTGAGTGCTCCTTTAAAGTTAATACCTTGTTCCATGTCACTTTACATTTCTTACGGTAATAAAGAAATTAACATCAAATACATTGCTTGTGGCAATTTAAAGGGCCATAATAGTTTAAATATTACAAGCTCTAAATCAACCCTACACTACTGTGTGCTTAACCCCTGCAAAGTCTGATTCTTGCAAATAGTGCTGGGTCTGCATCCGTTTCCTCCCAGGATCACCATTGCTCCTCGGTTCCCAAGCGGCACTGCTACTGTGTGTTTAACCCCTTTACAGGAATTAAATACAGTAGTCTAGTCTAGGGTCAGTTTTAAAACTACGACATGCTATAACAAATTACTAGATGTCATTTTTCAAATTTTTTGGCCTCCTAAATATGAACCAGAGCTTTAGATAGTTGCTACAAATGCCCAGTAGAATGGTAATTTGAAAGAAACTGTACTTGCAATGATATATAACAAATTAATTAAAAAGGAAGAAATATTATGAGCTCTAGTAAATATATACTACTCCTATTAATTTATATGAACTTATGAATGTGCATTGTGAGGGTTATTGGTGCTGGTGTTGATTGATAATAACTAAACAAAAAAATAAATGTTTAAATGCCTTAAAATTGTTTTTTTAATATACTGTGAGGTCTTGCAGTGGGCCATTCAAGTGAGCTTTCAATTATTTGAGAAAAAAAACTCTGATTCTATGATAGTGTTCACTAACATGAAGCCCAAGTAGGAATAACAGGACCCGCGTGGAAAACCTTGAAATTCAACTGTTCTCTATCGTTAAACAGTTTTAGTTTTTGAAATAAAAACATTCTAGAACAGATAAGCTCATATAAGGAAAATGGGCTCTGTTGCTACCAAACACTGGTTAAATACTCATATAAAGCTTATTGCATGACTGGAGTGTACACATTAGACTAAGGGGACATACAAGTAATGTAGTGACATCACACGTGTGATGTCATAGGTTTGTTTTACCATAATATACAACTAATAAAACATCTCAAACACCACACACACATAACACACCTAATATTAACATAGAGGATTCCATTCACATGATACACAGGGCCACATAACATGGCAACATTATTGCTATAGAAATGTCAATCTAAAAGGGACACTATAAAAACCAACATTGGCTAAGTTATGCAGCTTTTGAATAAAGAGCATCTCCTCTTTCACTTGAGGGGTTTGTGAGCAATAATATATATATATATATATATATATATATATATATATATATATATATATATATATATATACACTATATATATATATATATATACACACAGGGCTCAGAATTTCCCCTCGCCAGGGGCCAGAAGAATTTGAGCTAGAGCAAGTGAAAGAAAGTGAGTAAATATTGAATCCACATACACTTACTTTCATAGGGCTCGCTTCCATTGAGTTGTTAAAAATGGAGCCTTAAGCTACCAAAGTTGCCGACAGCTAAAACTAATTTATGGTTCCATTTTAGTACCAGGTTTCCATTGAAATATTTTGCGCATTGCGTAGCGTCACTATTTTCGTATAGATGTAAGTTAACGTTGTGTTAGCACTTCCATCCAATGTTGGATTTCTTGGAAATCAATTAGTTACTATGGTAACCCGACCTTACACTATAACATTTACGTTTAATGTCTGAGCTCCTTACCTGTGATCACCTCTAAAGAGAAACAAAAACAAATATACACTTATTTATAATACATATTTTTTAAGTATAAGCAAATACTATTTTTTATTATAATTATAGTTTCCACTTTATTAATATATGTTATATATATTGCTGCCCAAGGCATAGGTCTAGTTTGAATTCTGTAGATATGTGCTTGCATATATTTTTATATGTAAATACATACTGATATTTCCTTAAAAACATAAGTACAACTATTCCTATCCATGGCACAACAATAAATATTACATATTACAATTTATTTCTACATGAAACACTTGCATTATTTGTAAGTTTTAAAATTTCAATGGGAAATAGGTCTCAAAAAGCTTATTTTTCCGTTTTTACACCTAGTTGAGCTGGGGGTCATTTTTCTCAATGTATCGACAGCCTCTGACAGTGAATTAACGGTTTGCACTTTCATTGGAAACAGCTTCTAATACTTTCTATGGGATGCAAAAATATTTTCGGCAGGCGGAGTCCAGCTGCCGAAATCGAGGTAAAATGCACCATTGCAAGCAGTTGATAAACAAAATTGCTTCCGACAGCATATACTGTATATCAGTTTGCGAGCTCACGCAAACCTATTTAAGACTCAATGGAAGCAAGCCCAGAGTCTGGCAGTGTTGTGTAGGTGTAGCAGCGGTGAAGATTGAGCGCTGCTGCAAAGATGGAGTGTTTGAGCGTCATACAGTGGTCCTGCCAGGTGGTATGGAGGCTGAGAAGAAGGGCAGGTGACATGGAGAGGCTGCAAGAGAGGCGCAATAAGTGGCTTATGTGCAGGTAAAAAGGAGCAAAGTTTCAGAATTGCATATGAAGTAACAAAAATGATTCAATTTGTTCAAAGACCTTATATAATTATTGACAGAAATTATATAAGCTCTTGGAGGCATTGAATATTTTGTTAATTACTCAACAAAAGAGAGAGAAAACAGGGCACAGAGAGAGAGATTGTGGACTAGTGAGTGTGGTGTGGGCAGATGATGGGTGGGATCAGAAGTGGCAAGTAACTTTTTGGCCTTGCTTATAGCATAGGACTTTAGATTTTAACTGAGTGTACATCTACACTCACCGGCCACTTTATTAGGTACACCTGTTCACTTGCTTGGTAACACAAATTGCTAATCAGCCAATCACATGTCAGCAACTCAATGCATTTAGTCTTCTAGACGTGGTGAAGACGACTTAGTGAAGTTCAAATCGAGCATCAGAATGGGGAAGAAAGGGGATTTAAGTGATTTTGAAAGTGGCATTCTTGTTGGTGCCAGATGGGCTGGTCTGAGTATTTGAAAAACTGCTGATCTACTGGGATATTCACGCACAACCATCTCTAGGGTTTACAGAGAATCATCTGAAAAAGAGAAAATATCCAGTGAGCGACAGTTGTGTGGACGAAAATGCCTTGCTGATGTAAGAGGTCAGAGGAGAATGGGCAAACTGGTGATGATAGAAAGGCAACAGTAACTCAAATAACCACTCGTTTCAACCAAAGTATGCCGAATACCATCTCTGAACGTGCAACATGTTGAACCTTGAAGCAGATCGGCTAAAGCAGCAAAAGACCACACTGGGTGCCACTCCTGTCAGCTAAGAACAGGAAACCGAGGCTACAATTCGCAAAGGCTCACTAAAATTGGATAGTAGAAGATTGGAAAAATGTTGCCTGGTCTGAATTTCAGCTGCGACATTCAGATGGTAGGGTCAGAATTTGACGTAAACAACATGGAAGCATGGATCCATCCTGCATTGTATCAATGGTTCAGGCTGGTGGTGGTGGTGTAATGGTGTGGGGGATATTTTCTTGGCACACTTTGGCCCCTTAGTACCAATTGAAAATTGTTTAAACACCACGGATACCTGAGTATTGTTGCTGACCATGTCCATCCCTCTATGACTACAGTGTACCCATCTTCTGTTCCAGCAGGATAATGCACCCTGTTACAAAGCTCAAATTATTTCAAACTGGTTTCTTGAACATGACAATGAGTTCACTGTACTCCAATGGCCTCCACAGTCACCAGATCTCATTCCAATAGAGCACCTTTGGGAAGTGGTGGAATGGGAGATTGGTATCATGGATGTGCAGCCAACAAATCTGCAGCAACTGCGTGATGTTAACATGTCAATATGGACCAATTCTCTAAGTAATGTTTCCAACACCTTGTTGAATCTATGCCATAAAGGATTAAGGCAGTTCTGAAGGCAAAATGGGGTCCAACCTGGTACTAACAAGGTGTACCTAGTAAAGTGGCCGGTGAGTATATATACAGTATATATATAAATATATATATATATATATATATATACAGTGGGGCAAAAAAGTATTTAGTCAGCCACCAATTGTGCAAGTTCTCCCACTTAAGAAGATGAGAGAGGCCTGTAATTTTCATCATAGGTGTACCTCAACTATGAGAGACAAAATGTGGAAACAAATCCAGACAATCACATTGTCTGATTTGGAAATAATTTATTTGCATATTATGGTGGAAAATAAGTATTTGGTCACCTACAAACAAGCAAGATTTCTGGCTCTCACAGACATGTATCTTATTATTTAAGAGGCTCCTCTGTCCTCCACTCATTACCTGTATTAATGGCACCTGTTTGAACTTGTTATCAGTATAAAAGACACCTGTCCACAACCTCAAACAGTCACACTCCCAACTCCACTATGGTGAAGACCAAAGAGCTGTTGAAGGACACCAGAAACAAAATTGTAGACCTGCACCAGGCTGGGAAGACCGAATCTGCAATAGGCAAGCAGCTTGGTGTGAAGAAATCAACTGTGGGAGCAATAATTAGAAAATGTAAGACATACAAAACCACTGATAATCTCCCTCGATCTGGGGCTCCACGCAAGATCTCACCCCGAGGGGTCAAAATGATCACAAGAACAGTGAGCAAACATCCTAGAACCACACGGGGGGACCTAGTGAATTACCTGCAGAGGGCTGGGACCAACGTAACAAAGGATACCATTAGTAGCACACTACGCCGCCAGGGACTCAGATCCTGCAGTGCCAGGCGTGTCCCCCTGCTTAAACCAGTACATGTCCAGGCCCATCTGAAGTATGCTAGAGAGCATTTGGATGATCCAGAAGCGGATTGAGAGAATGTCATATGGTCATACGAAACCAAAATAGAACTGTTTAGTAGAAACACAACTCGTTGTGTTTGGAGGAGAGAGAATGCTGAGTTGCAACCAAAGAACACCATACCTACTGTGAAGCATGGGGGTGGCAACATCATGCTTTGGGGCTGTTTCTCTGCAAAGGGAACTGGACGACTGATCCGTGTACATGAAAGAATGAATGGGGCCATGTATCGTGAGATTTTGAGTGCAAACCTCCTTCCATCAGCAAGGGCATTGAAGATGAAACGTGGCTGGGTCTTTCAGCATGACAATGATCCCAAACACACTGCCCAGGCAACAAAGGAGTGGCATTTCAAGGTCCTGGAGTGGCCTAGCCAGTCTCCAGATCTCAATCCCATAGAAAACCTTTGGAGGGAGTTGAAAGTCCGTGTTGCCCAGCGACAGCCCCAAAACATCACTGCTCTAGAGGAGATCTGCATGCAGGAATGGGCCAACATACCAGCAACAGTGTGTGACAACCTTGTGAAGACTTTCAGAAAATATTTGACCTCTGTCATTGCCAACAAAGGATATATAACAAAGTATTGAGATGAACTTTTGATATTGACCAAATACTTATTTTCCACCATAATTTGCAAATAAATTCTTTCCAAATCAGACAATGTGATTGTCTGGATTTGTTTCCACATTTTGTCTCTCATAGTTGAGGTATACCTATGATGAAAATTACAGGCCTCTCTCATCTTCTTAAGTGGGAGAACTTGCACAATTGGTGGCTGACTAAATACTTTTTTGCCCCACTGTATATATATTATATATATATATATATATATATATATATATATATATATAAACAAATGTGATAGTGCACAAAAAAGGATAAATGTCCCAGGTTAGGTAATCACAATGGTAATGCCCAGCAGGTGAACTTCAGGGAAAAAAAGGAACACATATAGTGAAGTTCTGTGGTTATAATATATTTCTGAAGAGCCAAAAACGGTACATGATAGACCACTGCAAGCAAAAGACCATGTGTATCACAAGGCATTCTGCACAGAGTTACCCTGAACCCCAACAGCTAAGTGTGTTAAGGCTGTATAAATAATAATTTTGAAACAATAAGGTCACCAGTTTGATTCCAGGTTCGACAAAAGGACTCTATCTAACACCTGTATAAGAATCCAGGACCCAATCAGAAGTGGAGTTACAACTATATAAGGACACTAGAATAAACTTGAAGTCATCCTCGAAAAATCCAAGCTGTGATTGGCAAAACGTATGTCACAAAAGGGGCGGAGCCTTGTTCCTTACCGAACCTAAACAGCATTCACCAGACGTGATACACACGGTCTTTTGCTTGCAGTGGTCTATTATTGGGACAGTCTCATTTTGTAAGCCTTGTGACTTGTTTTTTAATAAATATGTTATAACTTTTTAACCACTATAACTATAATATTTTATAACCACAGAACTTCACTATATGTGTTTCTTCTTTTTTTCCTTGAGGTTCACCTGCTGTGCATTACCATCGTGATTACCTAACCTGGGACATTTATCCTTTTTTTGTGCACTATAACATTTGTTTATGCTGTTTGATTATTTTCTTTGATTGTGATTTAAGCAAGTTTATATATTGTTTTTTTATATATATATATATATATATATATATATATATATATATATATATATATATATATACTGTATATTGCACTACGAAATTAAGAGCACTGTTATGTATTCATTAAACATCATACTCAAACAATTAAAGTAAAATAAATTCTAATAGAGATGAAAGAGAAAAATAAAAACAGAATAAAAGCCTAAACAAAGAGAAATTTATTACACCATTCTGAATGTAAAATTCTAGACATAGCAGAGGAAACCTCTATAAAATAGACATTTAGTTTGGTTATTTATGAAAAGGTTGGGTGATTATACAACATTGGAAACAGCTGTAACATTCCTTAAAAACAAATATTTCCAATCTGTCTCACAAAATTATAATATGAGCATTTTTTTTTTAGAACGTATACTAGTTGGGTGAATTGATACTGAAAAGAGTATTAAATACTATGAGAAATGAGTGAATTTGAAACTTAAAGGGACAGTCTACTTAAACCCACCACCCACACAAACAAACCCCCCAAATAAAATCCTAACTAAAAAAACCTAAGCTCCCCATTGCCCTGAAAAGGGCATTTGTATGGGCATTGCCCTTAAAAGGGCAATTAGCTCTTTTTCCGCCCAAACTCTAAGCTAAAAATAAAACCCACCCAATAAACCCTTAAAAAAAACTAACACTAACCCTTGAAGATCCACTTACAGTTTTTGAAGACCCGACATCCATCCTCAACGAAGCGGCAGAAGTCCTCAGCGAAGCCAGCAGAAGTCTTCATCCAAGCGGGCCGAAGTCTTCATCCAAGCGGGCCAAAGTCTTCATCCAAGCGGGCAGAAGTCTTCATCCAGACGGCATCTTCTATCTTCATCCATCCGGCACGGAGCAACTCCATCTTCAAGACATCCAGCGAGGAGCATCCTCTTCTGACGACGGCTCTTCTCGAATGAAGGTTCCTTTAAGTGACGTCATCCAAGATGGTGTCCCTTGAATTCCGATTGGCTGATAGAATTCTATCAGCCAATCGGAATTAAAGGTGAAAAATTCCTATTGGCTGATGCAATCAGCCAATAGGATTGAGCTCACATTCTATTGGGGTCTTCAAAAACTGGTCTTCAAAAACTGTCCGGGCCTTCAAAAACTGTAAGCGGATCTTTGGGGGTTAGTATTAGGTGTTTTTTTTAAGGGTTTATTGGGTGGGTTTTATTTTTAGCTTAGGGTTTGGGCGGAAAAAAAGCTAAATGCCCTTTTAAGGGCAATGCCCATCCAAATGCCCTTTTCAGGCAATGGGGAGCTTAGGTTTTTTTAGTTAGGATTTTATTTGGGGGGTTTGGTTGTGTGGGTGGTGGGATTTACTGTTGGGGGTTTGTTTGTATTTTTTTTTACAGGTAAAAGAGCTGATTTCTTTGGGGCAATGCCCCGCAAAAGGCCCTTTTAAGGGCCATTGGCAGTTTTTGGCAGTTTTTTGTAATTTAGTTAATTGTATTTAATTAATGTAATTTATTTTAATTGTAGTGCAAGGTTAGTGTAACTCAGGTTAGGTTTTATTTTACAGGTACATTTGTATTTATTTTAGCTAGGTAGTTAGTAAATAGTTAATAACTATTTACTAACTAGTCTACCTAGTTAAAATAAATACAAACTTAGCTGTGAAATAAAACCTAAGATAGATACAATGTAACTATTAGTTATATTGTAGCTAGCTTAGGTTTTATTTTACAGGTAAGTATTTAGTTTTAAATAGGAATTATTTAGTTATTAATAGTAGGTTTTATTTAGATTTATTTTAATTAAATTAAAGTTAGTGGGTGTTAGGGTTAGGGTTAGACTTAGGGTTAGGGGTTAATAACTTTAGTGGCGGCGATGTTGGGGGCGAAAGATTAGGGGTAATAAATGTAGGTAGGTGGCGGCGATATTAGGGGCGGCAGATTAGGGGTTAATAAGTGTAATGTAGGTGGCAGCGACATTAGGGCGGCAGATTAGGGGTTAATAAGTGTAGGTAGGTGGCGGTGATGTTAGGGGAGGCAGATTAGGAGTTAATAAGTGTAATGTAGGCGGCAGCGATATTGGGGGTGGCAGATTAGGGGTTAATAAGTGTAGGTAGGTGGCGGTGATGTTAGGGGTGGCAGATTAGGGGTTAATAAGTGTAATATAGGTGGCGGCGGTAGCGGGGTGGCACATTAGTGGTTAATAAGTGTAATGTAGGTGGCGGCGACATTGGGGCGGCAGATTAGGGGTTAATAAGTGTAGGTGGGTGACGGCGACATTGGGGGCGGCAAATTAGGGGTTAATAAGTGTAATATAGATGGCGGCAGGGGTGGCAGATTAGGGGTTAATAAGTGTAATGTAGGTGGCGGTGACATTGGGGCGGCAGATTAGGGGTTAATAAGTGTAGGTGGGTGGCTGCGACATTGGGGGCGGCAAATTAGGGGTTAATAAGTATAATATAGGTGGCGGTGGTGGCGGCGGTGGCAGATTAGGGGTTAATAAGTGTAATGTAGGTGGTGGCGACATTGGGGCGGCAGATTAGGAGTTAATAAGTGTAGGTGGGTGGCGGCGACATTGAGGGCGGCAGATTAGGGGTTAATAAGTGTAATATAGGTGGCGACGGTGGCAGATTAGGGGTTAATAAGTGTAATGTAGATGGCGGAGACATTGGGGTGGCAGATTAGGGGTTAATTAGTGTAGGTGGGTGGCGGCGACATTGGGGACGGCAGATAAGGGGTTAATAAGTGTAGGTAGGTGACGGCGATGTTGGGGCAGAAGATTAGGGATTAATAAGTGTAATATAGGTGGCAGCGATGTCGGGGGCGGCAGATTAGGGGTGTTTAGACTCAGGGTTTATGTTAGGGTGTTAGGTGTAAACATAACTTTTGTTTCCCCATAGGAATCAATGGGGCTGCGTTACAGAGCTTTACGTTCCTTTATTGCAGGTTTTAGGCTTTTTTTCAGCCGGCTCTCCCCATTGATGTCTATGGGGAAATTGTGCACGAGCACGTAAAACCAGCTCAAAGCAGCGCGGGTATTGGAGTGCGGTATGGAGCACAATTTTGCTCTACGCTCACTTATTGCCTGCTAACGCCGGGTTTTTGCAAACCTGTAATAGCAGTGCAATAGAGAGGTGAGCGGTGACAATAACTTGCAAGTTAGCACCGAGCCGCTTATAACGCAAAACTCGTAATCTAGCCGATTATTAATAAATCTCATTATAACAGAGACAAAAATTTAGTTTAGTGTTGAGGGTTTTATTTAGATGGTTAAAGAATATTCCCAATTTAGCATCACTACATAAAAAAGCATAAAACTTTAATGTATTTAAAACACATTTTCAAAAGTGATTTCCCAAAGTTAATATTGGAATCTTAGAAATGACTTGAAAAAACACAATCTTTCTACTCTGGAAATAGGTGACACATTTCCTGTTCTGCTACTGTATGATTGAGCCTATACAGAAGAACTCTGCACGCCTATTAGAATTTCACCTTATATAACATATGTTGTCTGAACACTCTATTAAGAGCTTTATTTAGACTCTGTAATATTGCTGCCAATTTTTTTTCCCATGAAAGTCTCAGTATGAAACTTTATAAGGCAAAATAATGAAATGGATTTTACATTACATGCACTTTATTTTGGCTATGTAGTGAGACCCTGTAAAATGTCTTCAAAGGGATATGAACCCCCCCAAAAAATAATTTGCGATTCAAACAGACCAAACCATTGTATTCTTTGTTGAAGAGATACCTACGTAGGTTTCTGGAGTACTACACGTGGGACATAGTGCTGCCATCTAGTGTTCTTGCAAATGGATAACATAACTGCAAAACTACTGCCATAAAGTGCTCCAGACACGTGCACACTTCTGAGCTTACATCCCTGCCTTTCCACAAAAGATACCAAGAGAACAAAGACAGTTTGATAATAGACGTACATTAGAAAGTTGATTAAAATTGCTAGCTCTGTCTGATTCATGAAAGAAGAGTTGGGTTTCATGGCCCTTTATATTAAAACACAATAACAAGAAACAAATGGGATGGAACATTGGGAACATTGTCATTTTTTTTATTTTTGATTATAACATCATCAAACATATTTTAGTAACTACACATCCTATATTATAAAAGGCCAGGTTTGTTAGTCCGATGCGGCCATGCGCAGTAGAGACTGCAGCGTGAGACAAACATGCTTGGCCGTAAGTATCAGTGACCGCGGACTTGGCTGTGCACAAGACAATGTGCGAGACCAACAACGCTGGGAGGGTTACGAGGGAGATGGGTGGGGGCGGGAATGGGGGGGACTGCTATGCTACAGAAAAATAAATACCAGCGTCAGGAGGGTTAGGAAGGAGGTGGGTACAGAAAAAACATGTTGACATACCAGTGCCGGGAGGGTTAGGAGGGAGGTGGGTGGGTAGAGGATTTTTTTTTACAAACCAGCCCCGAGAGCGTTAGGGTGGAGGCGAGTCGGCGGCACCTCGCTGGAGGGGGGCGGGAGCATGTGGGACCTCTACGCTACAGAAAAAAAAGTTGACAGGGAGGGGGGTTGAGGCAGAGGGGATCCAAGTGGATGGAGGGGTTTAGAGGGTATGGCCCATGTACACAGGCTGTAAGACTAGTATATATAATATCACTTGACTATAAAACTTACAATACCCTACTTGGTGCTGCATGCCCATCTCAGTATATAGACCCTAAAACAAAAGATCCCTTGATAACCAATCATCACACTGTCCATATACTGTAAGTGGTATGAATGTGCCCAGTGATTTAAATATCCGCCGTAGGGGAGAGATAAAGATTCTGCTGTCAATCTACAAAGCCCTGACATTTTAAAGTTATAATTTATTAAACAGGTTTATATGGTTTGCATATGAATACTTGTTCATAACAAACAAGGTAAAAATAACTTTAAGGTATATGAAACCCCAAAATTTGCTTTCATAATTCAGACAGAGCATGCAATTTTAGGCAACTTTCTAATTTTCTTCTATTATTACGTTTTCTTTTTTATCTTGGTATCTTTTGTTGAAAAGCAGAGATGTAGGCTTAGGAGCTGGTCTATTTCAGGAGCACTATATGACAGCAGCTTTGCAAGAATGATATCCATTTGCAAGAGCACTAGATGGCTGCACTATTTCCTGACATATAGTGCTCCAGATGCCTACCTAGGTATCTATTCAACACAGAATATCATGGGAACTAAGCAAATTTAATAGTAGAAGTAAATTGGAAACTTTTTTAAAATTGTATTCTCAGACTGAATCACAAAAGAAAATGTTTAGGTTTAATATCCCTTTAATGGCACTATAAAACTACCTCATCCTTCCCTGTGTGGACCCAGCCAGTTTATCTACAGAAAATGTTGCCACAAAGAGGCCCATTTATCAAGCTCCGAATGGAGCTTGTGGGCCCGTGTTTTTGGCGAGTCTTTAGACTCTAAAAGACTCTAAAGACCGCTGCTCCATAACCCTATCCGCCTCATCAGAGCACGATCAGGTTGATTGACACCCCCCTGCTGGCGGCCCATTGGCCGCGAGTCTGCAGGGGGCGGCGTTGCACCAGCAGCTCTTGTGAGTTGCTGGTGCAATGCTGAATACGGAGAGCGTATTGCTCACCTCATTCAGCAATGTCTGTCGGACCTGATCGGCACTGTTGGATCAGGTCCGACAGACATTTGATAAATTGGTCTCAAAGTGTTTTTCATGTTTTTAATGCATAAGAATGCTAAGTAAATTTAGTCACAAGCTTGGTGCAATAACAGTTCTATCACTGCACCAAACTACTTTTTAACAATGTAGCAGTTTTAACCACTTTGTTATTTAGCTGTAAATATGAAGCACGAGAAGGATAAATAACACATTTTGTTTTTCAAACTTGCATTTTTACTATGTATGAAATCAATATTACATGTTATCAGTCTCATCTATGAATTGTCTCTTTTAGTGGCTTTTCTTCTGAGTTAGATGAAAAAGTCTCCAATTCTAATGAAAAGGAACTGAATCTTGGAGTGTTCTTGTACCCATGGAGACTAATCGATTTCACATCTATTATCATAATGGGGTGCTTGCAGGAGGTTGAAAGGTTTTTAAAAATGTATTCAAACATTAGGGAATTTTATATTTCTTTCATGTAATTGGCAAGAGTCCATGAGCTAGTGACATATGGGATATACAATCCTACCAGGAGGGGCAAAGTTTCCCAAACCTCAAAATGCCTATAAATACACCCCTCACCACACCCACAAATCAGTTTTACAAACTTTGCCTCCTATGGAGGTGGTGAAGTAAGTTTGTGCTAAGATTTCTACGTTGATATGCGCTTCTCAGCATTGTTGAAGCCCGATTCCTCTCAGAGTACAGCGAATGTCAGAGGGACGCGAAGGGAGTATCACTTCACTTCTCTGCTATCGGTCGTAGAGATTCATCTCCTACCTCCCTTTTCAGATCGACGATATCCTCTCAATTTACCATTACTTCTACTAATAACTGTTTTAGTACTGGTTTGGCTATCTGCTATATGTGGATGGCTGTCTTTTGGTAAGTATGTTTTCATTACTTAAGACACCTCAGCTATGGTTTGGCACTTTATGCATTTATATAAAGTTCTAAATATATGTATTGTACTTATATTTGCCATGAGTCAGGTTCATGTATTTCCTTCTGCAGACTGTCAGTTTCATATTTGGGGAATTTAAACATTTTAAGAAATGTATTTCTTACCTGGGGTTTTAGTCTTTTTTTCAATTGACTACTTCTTGCTATTGCGGGTATTAGGCCCGCGGGTGCGTCAAATGCTAAACTTTATTGCGTCATTCTTGGCGCGAAAATTTTTTTGGTGCGGAAAAAGACGTTTATGACGCAACTTAGTCATTTCCGGCGTCATACGTGACGCCGAGACCTTTCACACGGCGGCGTCATTAGTGATGCGAGTGTGTCATTACCGGTTATTTTTGGCGCCAAAAAAGTTTACGTTACGTTGTGCGTCATACTTGGCGCCAAATTTTTTGCATTATTTTAATACCCCATTGATGTTTGCCTCTTGTTTTTTTCTCTATCAGAGGCCTATGCTTTTGCATTTTTTCCCATTCCTGAAACTGTCATATAAGGAAATAGATAATTTTGCTTTATATGTTGTTTTTTCTCTTACATTGAGCAAGACGTCCCAATCTGATCCTGCCTCAGAAGTTTCTGCTGGAACATTGCTGCCTGACATCGGTTCTACCAAAGCTAAGTGCATTTGTTGTAAAAGTGTAGAAATTATTCCAAATGTCATTTGTAATAGTTGTCATGATAAACTTTTACATGCAGATAGTGTATCCATCAGTAATAGTACATTGCCAGTTGCAGTTCCTTCAACTTCTAATGTACATGATATACCTGTAAATTTTAAAGAATTTGTTTCTGATTCTATTCTGAAGGCTTTGTCTGCATTTCCACCTTCTAATAAACGTAAAAGGTCTTTTAAAACTTCTCATTTAGCTGATGAAATATCAAATGACCAGCAACATAATAATTTATCCTCTTCTGATGAGGATCTATCTGATTCAGAAGATCCTTCCTCAGACATTGACACTGACAAATCTATTTATTTATTTAAAATAGAGTATATGCGTTATTTATTAAAAGAAGTGTTAATTACTTTGGATATTGAGGTAACCAGTCCTATTGATGTTCAGTCTAATAAATGTTTAAATGCTGTTTTTAAACCTCCTGTGGTTTCCCCAGGGGTTTTTCCTATTCCTGAGGCTATTTCTGATATGATTTCTAGGGAATGGAATAAGCCAGGTACTTCTTTTATTCCTTCTTCAAGGTATAAAAAATTGTATCCTTTACCAGCAAAATCTATAGAGTTTTGGGAAAAAATCCCCAAAGTACCACTATTCATATGGAAGATAGTACTTCCTTTAAGGATCCTTTAGATAGGAAGCTTGAATCCTATCTAAGGAAGGCCTATTTATATTCAGGTCATCTTCTCAGACCTGATATTTCTTTGGCTGATGTTGTGGCTGCTTCAACTTTTTGGTTGGAGAATTTAGCGCAACGAGAATTGGATCCTGACATATCTAGCATTACTCGCTTACTGCAACATGCTAATAATTTTATTTGTGATGCCATTTTTGATATTATCAAAATTGATGTTAGATCCATGTCTTTAGCTGTATTAGCTAGAAGAGCTTTGTTGCTTAAATCTTGGAATGCTGATATGACATCTAAATCTAGATTACTATCTCTTTCTTTCCAAGTTAATAATTTATTTGGTTCTCAGTTGGATTCTATTATTTCAACTATCACTGGAGGAAAAGGAGTTTTTTTGCCTCAGGATAAAAAACCTAAGGGTAAATCTAAGGCTTCTAACCATTTTCGTTCCATTCGTCAGAATAAGGCACAAAAACTCAATCCTCCTCCCAAGGAATCTGCTTCCAGTTGGAAGCTTTCCTCAAATTGGAATAAATCCAAGCCATTTAGGAAACCAAAGTCTGCCCCTAAGTCAGCATGAAGCTGCGGCCCTCATTCCAGCTCAGCTGGTAGGGGGCAGATTAAGGTTTTTCAAGGATTTTTGGATAAAATCTGTCCAAAATCATTGGATTCAGAGCATTGTCTCTCAAGGGTATCGAATAGGATTCAAAGTAAGACCTCCTGTGAGAAGATTTTTTCTCTCACGCATCCCTATAAATTCTGTAAAAGCTCAGGCTTTTCTGAAGTGTGTTTCAGACCTGGAGTCTTCAGGGGTAATCATGCCAGTTCCTCCTCAGGAACAAGGTTTGGGGTTTTATTCAAACCTATTCATTGTACCAAAGAAAGAAAATTTGTTCAGACCAGTTCTGGATCTGAAAATTTTGAATCGTTATGTAAGAGTACCAACTTTCAAGATGGTGACTATAAGGACTATTCTGCCTTTTGTTCAGCAAGGACATTATATGTCAAACAATAGACTTGCAGGATGCATACCTTCATATTTCGATTCATCCAGAACACTATCAGTTTCTGAGATTCTCTTTTCTAGACAAGCATTACCAATTTGTTGCTCTTCCATTTGGCCTAGCAACAGCTCCAAGAATTTTTTCAAAGGTTCTAGGTGCCCTACTATCTGTAATCAGAGAACAGGGTATTGCGGTGTTTCCTTATTTGGACGATATCTTGGTACTAGCTCAGTCTTTACATACTGCAGAATCTCACACGAATCAACTAGTGTTGTTTCTTCGGAAACATGGTTGGAGGATCAATTTACCAAAAAGTTTCTTGATTCCTCAGACAAGGGTCACCTTTTTAGGTTTCCAGATAGATTCAGTGTCCATGACTCTGTCTCTAACAGACAAGAGACGTTTAAAATTGGTCGCAGCATGCCGGCACCTTCAGTCTCAGTCATTCCCTTCAGTGGCTATGTGCATGGAAGTTTTAGGTCTCATGACTGCAGCATCAGACGCGATCCCCTTTGCTCGTTTTCACATGAGACCTCTACAGCTTTGCATGCTGAATCAATGGTGCAGGGATTATACAAAGATATCACAATTAATTTCCTTGATTCCCAATGTACAACACTCTCTGACATGGTGGATAGATCACCATCGTTTGGTTCAAGGGGCCTCTTTTGTTCGGCCAACCTAAACTGTGATCTCAACAGATGCAAGTCTTTCAGGTTGGGGAGCTGTTTGGGGATCTCTGACAGCACAAGGGGTTTGGAAATCTCAAGAGGCGAGATTACCAATAAATATTTTAGAACTCCGTGCAATTCTCAGGGCTCTTCAGTTTTGGCCTCTGCTAAAGAGAGAACCGTTCATTTGTTTTCAGACAGACAATATCACAACTGTGGCTTATGTCAATCATCAGGGTGGGACTCACAGTCCCCAAGCTATGAAAGAAGTATTTCTGATACTTGCTTGGGCGGAATCCAGCTCCTGTCTAATCTCTGCGGTGCATATCCCAGGTGTAGACAATTGGGAGGCGGATTATCTCAGCCGCCAGACTTTACATCCAGGGGAGTGGTCTCTCCATCCAGATGTGTTTTCTCAGATTGTTCAGATGTGGGGTCTTCCAGAGATAGATCTCATGGCCTCTCATCTAAACAAGAAACTTCCCAGATACCTGTCCAGGTCCAGGGATGTTCAGGCGGAAGCGGTGGATGCACTGACACTTCCTTGGTGTTATCATCCTGCTTACATCTTCCCGCCTCTAGTTGTCCTTCCAAGAGTGATCTCCAAAATCATCATGGAACAGTCTTTTGTGTTGCTGGTGGCTCCAGCATGGCCACACAGGTTTTGGTATGCGGATCTGGTGCGGATGTCCAGTTGCCCGCCTTGGCCACTTCTGTTACGGCCGGACCTTGAGATAGGTCCGTTTTTCCATCAGGATCTCAAATCATTAAATTTGAAGGTGTGGAAATTGAACGCTTAGTTCTAAGTCATAGAGGTTTCTCTGACTCAATGATTAATACTATGTTACAAGCTCGTAAATCTGTCTCTAGAAAGATTTATTATAGAGTTTGGAAGACTTACATTTCATGGTGTTCTTCTCATAAATTCTCCTGGCATTCTTTTAGAATTCCTAGAATTTTACAGTTCCTTCAGGATGGTTTGGATAAGGGTTTGTCTGCAAGTTCCTTGAAAGGACAAATCTCCGCTTTCTGTTTTATTTCACAGAAAGATTGCTATACTTCCTGATATTCACTGTTTTGTATAGGCTTTAGTTCATATTAAGCCTGTCATTAAATCAATTTCTCCTCCTTGGAGTCTTAATTTGGTTCTGAAGGTGTTACAGGCTCCTCCATTTGAGCCTATGCATTCTTTGGACATTAAACTTTCTTTCTTGGAAAGTGTTGTTCCTTTTGGCTATCTCTTCTGCTAGAAGAGTTTCTGAGCTATCTGCTCTTTCTTGTGAGTCTCCTTTTCTGATTTTTCATCAGGATAAGGCAGTTTTGCGGACTTCTTTTCAATTTTTACCTAAGGTTGTGAATTCTAACAACATTAGTAGAGAAATTGTTGTCCCTTCCTTATGTCCTAATCCTAAGAATTCTTTGGAGAGATCCTTACATTCTTTGGATGTGGTAAGAGCTTTGAAATATTATATGGAAGCTACTAAAGATTTCAGGAAGACTTCCAGTCTATTTGTTTTATTTTCTGGTCCTAGGAAAGGTCAGAAGGCTTCTGCTAGTTCCTTGGCTTCTTGGTTGAAACTTTTGATTCATCAAGCTTATTTGGAGTCGGGTCAGGCCCCGCCTCAGAGAATTACAGCTCATTCTACTAGATCAGTTTCCACTTCGTGGGCTTTTAAGAATAGCTTCAGTTGATCAGATTTGCAAAGCGGCGACTTGGTCCTCTTTGCATACATTTACTAAATTCTACCATTTTGATGTATTTGCTTCTTCGGAAGCAGTTTTTGGTAGAAAAGTTTTTCAGGCAGCTGTTTCAGTTTGATTCTTCTGCTTTTAATTTAAGTTTTTTTCTTTCAAAGATGAAATAAACGTATTTTTGTTTTGGGTTGTGGATTATTTTTTTCAGCGGAATATGGCTGTTTTTATTTTTATTCCCTCCCTCTCTAGTGACTCTTGAGTGGAAGACTCCACATCTTGGGTATTGATATCCCATACGTCACTAGCTCATGGACTCTTGCCAATTACATGAAAGAAAACATAATTTATGTAAGAACTTACCTGATAAATTCATTTCTTTCATATTGGCAAGAGTCCATGAGGCCCACCCTTTTTATGGTGGTTATGATTTTTTGTATAAAGCACAATTATTTCCAAATTTCCTTTGTTGATGCTTTCTACTCCTTTCTTTATCACCCCACTGCTTGGCTATTCATTAAACTGGATTGTGGGTGTGGTGAGGGGTGTATTTATAGGCATTTTGAGGTTTGGGAAACTTTGCCCCTCCTGGTAGGATTGTATATCCCATATGTCACTAGCTCATGGACTCTTGCCAATATGAAAGAAATGAATTTATCAAGTAAGTTCTTACATAAATTATGTTTTTTTTTAAAAATAGAAATAATGAATCATTTTAAAATGCTTATAAATATCTATTTGAACCACCCTATTGGTAGAAATAAAGCAATTTAAGATAGAAAACAATATGATTACAGATAACTTTTTCTACATACAACTACATACAAAAAAAAAACAGTCTAAAGTGGATAAATCTTGGTTTTCAATGACTAAATTATTGCACTCAGTGATATGAGAGTTATATTCCATTTAGACCAGTATTTGAAAAGCTTTTATAGTTTAATATAATAGTTAATAATTTGTACTATTCTGCATGATGTTCAATACCAATACAAGGGACAGTAAAGTCAAAATTAAACGTATTATTCAGACAGAGGGGCCAATTTATTAAGTCCTGTATTCACCTGTTACCACGCGAGCCTTCAGGCTCACCCGAAACAGGAGTTAAGAAGCAGCGGTCTTAAGGCCGCTGCTTCTTAACTCGTCCGCCACCTCTGAGGTGGCGGACAGCAATCCACCTGATTGCATACGATCGGGTTGATTGACACCCCCTGCTAGCAGCCGATTGGCCGAAAATGTGCAGGGGCAGCATTGCACAAGCATTTCTAGTGAAATGCTTGTGCAATGATAAGCATATGCTGTCGGCATTTATCGATATGCGGCAGACATGATCTGCTACAGCGGATCATGTCGGTACGCACATTGATAATTCGGCCCCAGAGAATGTTCGGCCCCAGAGAATGCAATTTTAAACAACTTTCCAATTTTCTTCATTCTCTTGGTATCCTTTATTACAGAGTAAACCTAAGTAGGTTTATAGAACCTCTGGAGTGTGCCTGTGTCTTTTGCATTCTGGTAGCAGTGTTTGCAACAATGTTTGTATCAATGTTACAAAGTTGTAGACACTGCTGCCCTAGGCCCTGCTGATTGAAAGAGCCACAATGTGGTGATATATTCAAAAGGGGTCCATCTTAGGATCGAGATTGCTAGTGAAATATTCTAAACTGCTGACATCATAGTCTGAAGGCAGTCTTGCCAAGAAGCTTTTACTATACATCTCAGTGGGTGGCGATGCTGGTGATATATTCAAAGTAGCATTGCCAACTACATATAACATGTAATGTAAATGACCCCCTTTTCCCAGTTTTGTACTGCAATACAATTTACATGTGCCAACAGAAACTCAACCCCTCTTCTTACAATACAATAGTGGAATTATAACATTAATAATACAACTATAGGAGCAGAAGGATTGTGGGTACATAATAGATGTATATGCAATGTTTAATTTCTCTGTATTTTATTGTATACTGTTATTATTTGTATATAATGTCTTGGGAGCCGATTTATCAAGGGCCAAATGGATCCCGATTGCCCCTGTTTCCGAGCGAGCAGCAGTCTTAAGACATCAATCCGCCCGATCCTATACGATAAGGTTGATTGACACCCCCTGCTAGCGGCCGATTGGCCAAAAATCTGCAGGGGCCGGCATTGCACAAGCAGTTCACCAGGCCCCTTGTAGTGATTGTAAAAACTGTGTATTTTTCTTTTAGTGTGTTTTTTTCTTTTATTAGGAAGAAGCTTTTTCATTCGCAAAATTAATATTTCAAAGAAGACAGCAGCCGTGACTGTTCTGAACGTGTTAGTCTTATAATATTGTGACCGCACTGTAAAAAACATATTATACTTATTATATTGCGACCGCACTGTAAAAACATATTTAGAAAAGAGAGAATTTATATCAGCAATAAATAAATAAAAACACAAGCTACTGGGGCCTATTTATCATATGTCTGTCGGACCTGATCCGACACTGCGGATCAGGTCCGACAGACATCGCTGATTGCGGAGAGCAATACGCTCTCCATATTCAGCATTGCACCAGCAGCTCTTGTGAGCTTCTGGTGCAACACTGCCCCCTGTAGACTCGCGGTCAATCGGCCGCCATCAGAGGGGTGTCAATCAACCTGATCGTACTTGATCGGGTTGATTTCCGGCGATTCCTGTCCGCCTCATCAGAGCAGGCGGACAGGGTTATGGAGCAGCGGTCCTTAGACCGCTGCTCCATAACTTGTGCTTCTGGTGAGCCTGAAGACTCGCCAGAAACATGGGCCCACAAGCTCCGTTCAGAGCTTGATAAATGGGCCCCACTGTCTTCTTCGAAACATTAAAATCACGTACGCAAAATCTTCTTCCTAAAAAAAGAGATATAAAAATAACAAGAGTATCGCATTGAGCAATGATACTTTTTTATTGGACTAACTATACATTTATAAGATGACAAGCTTTCGGAAGAGTGTCTTCCTTTTCCACGTCTGAAGCAATACTGACCAATTTGAAAAGGGAAATAATAATAATGACAAAAGTGTGGACATAGTCTTACCTGTGTACCTATGCATAGAGAGTGTGGAATATACAATGTAATTGACTACAGTATTTGAAAGTACATTACAAAAATTTTTGATAATGGGTTAAGAAACCAGAGTCCTTTTTCTTTCTTACCTTTCTCCTTTTTTGACTATTTTATATTCCCCTGTATACCTAATTTCACATCTTTATACATATTGATTCCATGTTGATATATATAACTTTATGTCAGTATACTGTATGCTCTGTGTATAACCATTTCCCCTGTCTGTTATCCTTCACAGGACACTGTATGTCTCTGTCTCCTTAACCCCTCATGATTTTTACAACACCCCCTTCTCCCCCTGCAATCAGACCTCTGTACGATGTAGCGTATCATGTCCGCTGCATATCGATAAATGCCGACAGCATACGCTGCCGGCATTTATCATTGCACCAGAAGTTCTTGTGAACTGCTGGTGCAATGCCGCCCCCTAGCAGGGGGCGTCAATCAACCAGATCATATTCGATCGGGTTGATTTCTATCCATGGCCTCAGAACAGGCAGACAAGTTGTGGAGCAGCGGTCTTTAGACCGCTGCTTTACAACTTCTGTTTTAGGCGAGCCTGAAGGGGTATCAAGCTCCATACGGCGCTTGATAAATAGGTCCCATAATCTGTAAATTCCATCAAATTGGTCAGTATTGCTTCAGACTTGAAAAAGAAGGACTTTGATCTGAAAGCTTGTCAACTTATAAATGTATAGTTAGTCCAGTGAAAAAGTATCATTGCTCAATGCAATACTCTTGTTATTTTGATATCTAAATCTCTGGACTAACACGGCTACTCCAATCAACGTAAAAAAAGAGAAAAACACGCTAAAGGCAAAATACACAATTTTTACAATCACAACAAGACTTTACATACATATTTTAATATTATACAATAAAATACAGATAAATTAAACATTGCATATACATCTATCATATACCCACAATCCCCACAGACTACGAGAATGGCTTAGCCAAAAAGGCCATTTCTCGTGGGTCTGACGATGTTTTGAATATCAGAGCCATAGAAAGCTGAAGGCACATGGACATGCTTGAGATCCTATGAGCCTACCTAGGTTTAGTCTTCCACAAAGGATACCAAGAGAATGAAGCAAATTTGATAACAGAAGAAAATTGAAAAGTTGTTTAAAATTGTCTGAATAATGAAAATTTAATTTAGACTTTACTGTCTTTTTCATTTTAGATTTATTATCCCTAAATTCTGCAATCATCCCTAAACAAGCAAAAGAGCTTATATTGGGAATTCTATTTTGATGAATTACGCAAGAAGTTTTGCTTATCTCTGGATCTCACATTATCTGCTATTTAACACTAAGCTCACAAATGATGTGCTCTACTGAGTCTAGCATATTATGTGAGCAGCACACAGCCAATCAAATACTCAGCAGTGATCATTTTCTGTTAGAGTTGTAGTAGTTGCGTCTCTAGAGCAGGACTTTACTCTGCATTTAACCCCTTTTAGGGGTTAAACACAGTTATCTAGAGTCTATAATGAAAAAAATGAGATGCAACAACAAATTAGAATCCCATAAATGAATCTGTTAAAAAAGAAATGTATCCTGTAATTAGCTGCATTAACATCTACATCTACTAATGCTACAGGCTAAATAGATAAACATTACTATTAAAACCAACTTTGTAAAATAACATTTGTATTACCCTTTGTCTCTCATTCTTTCTTCATTTTTTAGAACAAATTAACTTTAGAAATCTTATTAGGTTTAATTCATTAGACATGCCTTAAAAACAATTTGAACAAATTTAAAATGCCCAAAACGTTTCAGTATGTGAAATATTGCAGTGCCTGCTAAATAGGGTTGCCACTCGGCCATGTTTTCATGGACACTTATGAGTTACTCATGCTGCAGGGTAAGCAGGGAGGAACATGCCTTGTGCTGTCCAAAGACAAAATACATGTTCCACCCTGCTTACCCTGCAGCATGCGTAACTCATAAGTGTCCAGGAAAACATGGCCGAGGTGTCAACCCTACTGCTAATATAACTGTCAACTACAATAACTCAAGACACATCACGGATTATGGGTGAAACTAACAACATATTTGTTGAATAGTCTATTAGGAATGTGTTATAAAAAAATAAAGGAGTCCCTGAGTCTGTTTAAAAAGTTAAAGCAGAATTTTGTAGCCTCGCAAGCTTATATATATATTTACACATTATTAAAAAATCAATGTTTACCAAGAGGTATATTTGTGGTTTACTACTATGCAAAGAGAAATTGATTACTTGTGATCTAGGGGCATATTTATCAAGACCGCTTATTCATAAACTGTCCATCTGCTCTGAGGCGGCAGACAGAAATCGACAGAAATGAACCTGATTGAATGCTAGCGGCCGATTGGTTGCGAATCTGCAGGGTGCGGCATTGCACCAGCAGCTCACACAAACTGCTGGTGCAATGGCAAATGCCGTCAGCGTATGCTGTCGGCATTTATCGATGTGCAGCGGACATGATCTGCTATATCAGATCATGTCCGCTCGCACCATAATAAATAGGCCCCTAGTGTCAAAAAGTTGTACACAGCAAAATGGAATTACAAATGAATAATAATAATGGGGTTTAAATGATCAATTCAGTTTTGATATCTAAAAACAATTTTCCTGTTGCAGCCTCAAAAATGCAGATTTACCAAAAAGGAAGAAATAAATGTTTTTATCAACCTGACAAATCCAATTCATCAAATTATACTGGTGTCAGTTTAAAGGTATGCTTAAAGGTTCATTAAAAACAAATTGTTTAATTAATGATTCAGACAGAATATACATTAAAAAACTTTTCAATTTAAATCTATCTAATTTGCTTTATTTTCTTAGTATCCTTTATTGAAAAGCATACCTAGGTAGGCTCTGGAGTAGCAATGGGCTACTGGGAGCTAGCTGCTAATTGGTTTCTGCACATACTGTATATATCTGTTGTCATAGGATCATCCAATGTGCTCAGTTAGTTCCGAGTAATGCATTGTTGTTCCTTTAACAAAGGATAACATGAGAATGAAGCAAATGTGATTAAAAAAGTGAATTGTAAAGTTTTTTAAATTGTATTCTATATCTGGATCGTGAAAAATTCTTGGTTTGATTTTTTTTTAATTATGGAGGAGCTACAAGAACCACAATTATATTTAATTGTAAACAAAGCAAATACAAGAGACCCAATCCGTTTTCATAATTTTCTATAGAAGAAAAAAAGAAACAATTCAGAAAGATATTCCTGAAATAAAATCACATAGGTCCTAAAGGATGTTAGGTGACCTTTGCACTTATTGAACCAAAAGTACCTAGCTCTTTGGTGCAGCATTTTATATACAGTACATTAAGTATTTACTTGTGAAATAAGAATATAGAAATCTCATATAAGATATAAAACTGGTGTCCAATAAAGAGTAGCTGACGTTCATCAAAGACACGGATAAAGATGTTAACATTTTCACTAATAATGCATTTTTCATAAACTAAACATATCTTTTCTGATCACATGTTGATGATTTATGTTAGGACCAAGAAAAACCTTGATCTCTACAGTAAGGAAATAGCTTATAGTTAATTCATTAACAGCAGCCAAGTGCTTAAGACACAATCGGAAGGTGGAATGAAATCTACATAGATCTCTAAAGTCAAATTGGTAACAAAGGAACCATTTCAGGTTCTGAGTTTGTCATCCACCCAATCCACATAATTAGATACTTTGGTATATACCCCGTACACCTGTTTACTTCCACATTCTTCAGGTCCTCCCCATGAAACAAGACCCTGTGCCACCCATCGTTTTGTGTCGGCATCTTGAATGATAAATGCACCTCCACTGTCACCAAGACAGGTGTCCTTCCCACCTTCATAATAACCAGCACAAAACATGTTTTCTGTTACACTATAATTGCCAGAGCGGGATTCATAACTTGACTTACACTCAGCATGAAGTACCACAGGCAACTTCACATACTGAAGAACATCAGAAAGTGTTCTCATCCCAGAGCTAATCACCTCGTCCACAGTGATGTTAGGGTTGGAGATACCCCAACCAGCTACAAGCCCTAGAGTATTGGGTTCAGGACCTTCCAACTCATGCTCAAACTGAGGCAGACAAATAGGCATAACATACTGATTCATAATAACCTTTTCTTTCAACTTGACTAAGGCAATATCATGGTTGTAAATTTTTTGGTCAAATTCTTCATGTAATATTATGGTGTCTATTGTTCTGTTCATGGCATCTGTTTTGTTTCTTACATCATGCAACCCCAAGTAAACAGTGACATGTTCTTTGGATACAGGTATCACTGTGTTGTCACGCCGTTGAGATTTCAATACATGAGCTGCTGTTAGAACCCAGGAGTCTGAGAGGAGTGCACCGCTTCCAAACCACTTATCTTCTGGAACTCGGGACATATCCTCCACCACAATCAAGACCTGCCATGGAAAGTAACCTGGTTCTGCATTGCGTCCTCCAATTATGCGCTTTATTATTCCTGGAAGTGGGCGAGTTGGTTTTCCACACACTGTCAGAAAAAATAAAATAAAGGAGTTACAAAAATAAATGTTTAAAGAACAAAATAACTGAAATAATTTAAGCCCTTGCAGATTATGCCGATAATACTGCTCAAATTAAAATATCATAAAGGATAAAATCAGATTTTGTGATAGGTTTGATTATGAGTTATTAACATCTCTGCAACATTTTTGAAAATGTTTTGCTTCTTTAATTATTGACTTGCAATGGCATAATCTGCAGCAATGATGCATCTATGTCCATAGACATAATCCATCATTGCACATCTCAAAACCTAAATACCTTTAGTAGGGAAAATGATCCATTCCTTCAAATAAAATAATTTCACAGCACTTTCACATGTTAAGAAAGGTCTTCAAAATCATAGCCTGAAACCAAACACTGAGTGATGAACGAGTGGTTCTTCATGCATTGTGCTTCACTTTCACCCAAGGGATTAACACAAAGAGAGAAAATGGTAAAAAAAGAAAATGAGCATGCAAAAGATGGCATAACTAGCCCAAAACGATCTGACAAAAATCCGTGCCAGTGTCTAAGGAAAGCTTTTACCACAAATTTAGCACTGACGCATACTTTCAGCCACAACTATGTTCCAACATTCCTAGACTGGGGGTTCACTTGTAAACACTGAGGTTACTGCGGAAACTGTGAACGAGTGGAAGATATGTTCTTCTAGTTGTCTGGGTCAGAGTCATATTTCGAGGTCTCTAAGGACATTTTACTTTCCAACATTACAATATTTCATTATTACGGTACATTACATCATTGTTTAACTGCTAAAGAATCCAAAATGCTGCTACATGATGAATTATTCAAATAAAATTGACTGTTACTCTAAAAGAAAAATATAGATAAGGAAAGTGAATATTAATTTTTACACACAAAATAAAAGCTGGTAGATGTAAAGTATGCAGGAAATTATAAAGGAAAGGACTGACATGAAATGAAATTCAAGATGTAAAATAAAGATTTTAAGTTTTCATTTCAGCTAGTGTGTTAATGATTAGCATTAAATACTCTTGTATAGATCTATCATAGTATATAATACACATTTTCTGTTATGTTCATACTGTTAACATTTTAGTTTTTGAGTTACAACAGCAAAAAAAGACACATTTAAAAAAATATAATGAAATACTGGAAATTAGTATGTAGAATTTCTCTAAGCTTAGGTCTTGAGAATTTCAACAGAAAATAATAGTAATATATTTCCCTATGTATTAAAAATAGACATCCTTATTATATTAGTTGCTAGTAAGATTTCAACTTAATAAATTGTTACCAAGGAAAATTTTGTTAAGTTTATTTTGCTTCATTAATGTGAAAGAGATGAAAAAATCCTCCGGTAGACAAACGTGCGATACATTCTAGGTAAGTACTGATCACGTTTCATGTACTAGGCACTTAAAGGGACAGTCTATTCCAGAATTGTTATTGCTTGAAAGTTAGATAATCCCATTATTACGCATTCTCCAGTTTTGCATACCCAACATGGTTATATTAATATACTTTTTACCTCTGTGATTACCTTGTATCTAAGCCTTTGTAGACCTTATTTCAGTTCTTTTGACAGACTTGCATTTTAGCCAGTAAGTGTTGACTCATAAATAATGTTTTGTCTGGCATTTACTTTATACAAAATGCTTAAAATGACATTTAATTCAAAATGCAGCGCCCCATAAATATATTAATGATAGTAATTTATGAAAATCTAACAGAATTGTAATATATAGTCATTATTTTGTTTGTTGTAATTTACCTCTAAAAAATGTGTGTGTGTGTGTGTCCCTGAAAAACTAGAGCTTAAAGTCTGTAATTTAAGCATGCTACAAAATGCTACGTTACCTTACCCAGCTGTGATTTTCAAGTGGTTTATAAATGCCTAATCAGTAAAGGCAAAAAAGTTACTAGTCTAGAGAGAAAGATTTACTAGCTAAAGCCAATTTTTCATCTAATGAAGTTTCTTTCTTTTCCAGGATTAGTGAACAACTGAAAAATCCTAGCCCTGTTTATGAGGTTCAGAAGCTTCAGGAAAAAAACAGGTTTATGAACCCCATTAACAATAAAGCTTCCCCTCTTGCACACGTGTGTGAGTGCCTTAGAGGCCAGGGAAGTTATTACTTCTACATAATGAAAAAGAAGCGCTCCCTCTCTCAGAAATGAACAACAGCTAAGGCGATTTACCACCTTTCCTGAAGTATATCAGTCTGATGACGCCTAACGAGGTCAGTCCAACTACAAAATACCAGGCAATCCCTCTCTAACATAGCAACCCCAATGCTTCCCATTCTGTATGAAGTTATTCCTTCACACTAATTTTAGGGGCTATTTATAGAATCATATACACAAATGAATGATGCTATTTACCTGATGAAACAGACATATTTCTGCTCAAAAGGGCAGAGAAACATGTTGTAAATAAGCATTTTACGTTTTTCTGAAAGTCGCTGCATGCATTGTGAATAAAACATTTTTTTAATAAAAAAACGTTTCTGGATCGCTGAAGTTTTCACTGCTACTAAACTGGAGGGAGTTGAGTAGACAATCCTGGGATTCCAGTGCACCTACAGACACCATTTGCTTGGTGTTGATAAAAATGTGAGTAGACTACAGGAGAGTCGGTGTGGTGTGATATTGGTAAACATAGGATAAACTATGTGGTGCCCCAACTTATGTATTGCAGAGTTATTCTTTTACTGAAGCTTCTTTCCAGAGCTTGTATGTGGAGGAGACCAGGGTACCTGTGTGATCTGAGATTAAGTCCCACAAAGGATTGGTTTTAGGGACTTAAAGGGATTTTAATTCTTTTATGATTCAGATAGAACATACAATGTTAAACAACTTTCCAATTTAATTCTATTATCAAATTTTCTTCATTCTGTTGTTATCCTTTGCTGAAGGGACAGCATTGCACTACTGACAGGAAGCTGAAAATATCTATTTAGCCAATCACAAGAGACAAATGTGTGCAGGCACCAATTAGCAGCAGCTCCCACTAGTGTATGATATGTGTATATTTATTTTTTAACAAGGGATACTAAGAGAATGAAGTACATTTGAAAATAGAAGTGAATTTAAAAGTGTCTTAAAATGGCATGCTCTATCTGAATCATGCAAGTTTAATTTTGACTTAACTTTGATTTACTGTTTTTGAGCAGGTTTTACATAATCATGAGTCATTTATTATAAGAAAGTGCACTATTGCCCTTGTTTACAGTTAACCCATGTACCCAGGTATTGGATTTTATTGTATGTATATATATATATATATATTTATATATATATATATATATATAAATATATATATATATATATATATATATATATATATATATATATATATATATATATATATATATATATATATATATATATCACACTAGTTTTAGTACCTGGCTGACAAGTCGGAAGCTTCACCCCCATCTCTTTGTTAATCCACACTCCACTTGCATCACAGGAATATACACCTAAAATACAAGAATGCAAGTAAATGTATATGTTGTATTATATGCATATTATTCATTTGATAAAAATACAATCCTTTGCTGATATAATCCACTCCAGCCCTTTACATATGCTAATACACAAACACTTACACACATACCCACCTGCATTCCCTCAGTTCCTTTATTTATGCAATTCCATTACTATTTTTTATGGTATCCCTTGTTGAAGGATAGGCTCAGGAGCAATACTAGGAGCTAGCTCAACACATCTGGTGAGCTAATGACAAGAGGCATATAGGTGCATCCTCCAATCACCAGCAAACTCCTAGCAGTGTATCGCTCTACCTAAGCTTATCTAGATATAATCATCAACAAAGGATGACAAGGCAACTAAGCTAATTTGATAATAAAAGTGAACTGGAAATGCTCTGTCTGAATGACAGAAGTTTAACTAATGCATAGTAGCATAGTGGTCAATTCACTGCAGTATGAAATGGATAATAATGGGCAAGATTATAAATGGCGCGCTAATGATAGTGCAGGCGTGATAACCAATATAGCTGGACCACGCTTCCATTAGCGCACAACTTCCAAGTCAAATACCTTGAAATATGCTGTATTATTTTTCTTCAATTATAATGTATTCTAAAAAATATATTTCTATAACTATCTGTATATACAATATAGTATATATATATATATATATATATATATATATATATATATAAAATTAAACAGAAAAGAGAGATAAGGATTGAAAAGATAATCTTCTTTATATCCAAAAGTAATGGAATTCAGCACTCTTTATATTTGAAAAAATTGGGTTTTTTATTTTCATTATATTACTCGTAGCCATCCACCTGTTGCAAATTATCCTGACCTCCATAGAGTAAGCCCTGATGAAGCTCCAATTCAGATTGAGAGCAGGGGTGAAACGAACATGTTGTTGGCCAAAAAGTCTTCATGAGAGGACTTGTAAAGATACTAACAAAGAGCTGAGGAGGAGATTGACTCACAAAGAAATCTACAAAGAGTGAGCACCGCATAACAGGCAAGAAAAACCTTTTCCGATCCGTTTGGGTTTTTAAAGTAACCACGTGACGTGCAAAGGATGACGTAACACACTGGGTGTTCTATGGCTGAGCGCATCTAACCTTGTCCAGATGAATATGTTTCAAAAGACCAGTAATCAGCTCAAGTGAGCATTTGTTGCAGAGCTGTCAGCAGCATAACGGATGAGTCATTGGGGACAATAAGGACGTATAAGGCAGCTCGGATGGAAGTAATATGTGCACTTACAGTGACTTGCCCTAAGATTGATCTAATGTGGATAATCTTTTCAGAACTGTGGGAAATTAATTAGTAAAGTGACTTATTCATAAGAAGGAGCCTATAGACCTTAAGTGTGGTGGATACCGCGGTCAGCAGGCATAAACATCACTAAGTCAGCTTTTCTCAAAATTCCTATGACAATTCAACTAACATGAGGTGTACCTCTTTCTGATTATATGTGGGAATACCTTTGATGAAAAAGGATGCTTATAAAATTAAGATAATGAGCATTTAATATGTTTTGAAATTTAAGATTTCACTCCTCTTAAAGCAATAGTTGCGCTTTAATAGCAACATGGCAGAATTGTTATGTATCATAATTTACACGCTTGTTAAGTGCATTATTCTTGTAGGTAGCAAGTTGGATACACTATAATGTTTTATGGTTTAGAGGGTAAACATTTAACATGTGAAAATCACTATTTTGTATATTGCACTGTGATGAGTTTGTAGCAACCACGGTCAGGAGGATAATTTGCAACAGGTGGATGGCTACGAGTAATATAATGGAAATAAAATGCCCAATTTTTTCAAATATAAAGAGTGCTGAATTCCCTTAATTTTGGATATAAAGAAGATTATCTTTTCAATCCTTATCTCTCTTTTCTGTTTAATTTTATAATTATTCTAAGGATCTGCACCAGTATTTTCCTGCATTGGGAAAATACTTTAGGGTTTTTTATTAATAATATAGTAAAATTATAGGTCTCTTCCCATCACTCAGTATTGTTTATATATATATATTCAAACAAATAGAAATAATGAGGTGACAAAACTTATAGAGGCATAAAAAGATTAATATCATAAGTGTCAATCATATGCTGCAACAGGGAGCATTAAAATGAGTAATTTATTGGAAATACATGAGAGCAATATTCAACAAACTGAAGGGTACTCAAAACAATTCTGATCATAGTGCTCTATGAAATTTCCTACCAGCTGGAAAAAAACATAAAAATAAAACTAAAAATAAAACAATATTGAAACTAAATAATTCAAGTTACCAAAAGAAAAAACCTATTTATAACCACAGGTGATAAAGTCCCAGTAGGTAGTATAGAGAGAGTTCCCAACGGTTCAATCATAAATATTGTAGCAACATGGGCCTCTGGTAATTAAAGAGTTAAATGTTGCTTGTTGCTAGTAAAGAGTTAGATGGTGCTTTTAACTTATGTACAATCTGCAAAAAAACAGAATTTATGCTTACCTGATAAATTACTATCTCCAACGGTGTGTCCGGTCCACGGCGTCATCCTTACTTGTGGGATATTCTCTTCCCCAACAGGAAATGGCAAAGAGTCCCAGCAAAGCTGGTCACATGATCCCTCCTAGGCTCCGCCTACCCCAGTCATTCGACCGACGGACAGGAGGAAATATATATAGGAGAAACCATATGATACCGTGGTGACTGTAGTTAGAGAAAATAATTCATCAGACCTGATTAAAAAACCAGGGCGGGCCGTGGACCGGACACACCGTTGGAGAAAGTAATTTATCAGGTAAGCATAAATTCTGTTTTCTCCAACATTGGTGTGTCCTGTCCACGGCGTCATCCTTACTTGTGGGAACCAATACCAAAGCTTTAGGACACGGATGAAGGGAGGGAGCAAATCAGGTCACCTAAACGGAAGGAACCACAGCTTGCAAAACCTTTCTCCCAAAAATAGCCTCCGAAGAAGCAAAAGTATCAAATTTGTAAAATTTGGCAAAAGTGTGCAGTGAAGACCAAGTCGCTGCCTTACATATCTGGTCAACAGAAGCCTCGTTCTTGAAGGCCCATGTGGAAGCCACAGCCCTAGTGGAGTGAGCTGAGATTCTTTCAGGAGGCTGCCGTCCGACAGTCTCATAAGCCAATCGGATGATGCTTTTAAGCCAAAAGGAAAGAGAGGTAGAAGTCGCTTTTTGACCTCTCCTTTTACCAGAATAAACAACAAACAAGGAAGATGTTTGTCTGAAATCTTTAGTAGCCTCTAAATAGAACTTTAGAGCACGGACAACGTCCAAATTGTGTAACAAACGTTCCTTCTTTGAAACTGGATTCGGACACAAAGAAGGTACAACTATCTCCTGGTTAATATTTTTGCTAGAAACAACTTTAGGAAGAAAACCAGGCTTAGTACGCAAAACCACCTTATCTGCATGGAACACCAGATAAGGAGGAGAACACTGCAGAGCAGATAACTCTGAAACTCTTCTAGCAGAAGAAATTGCAACCAAAAACAAAACTTTCCAAGATAGTAACTTAATATCTATGGAATGTAAGGGTTCAAACGGAACCCCTTGAAGAACTGAAAGAACTAGATTTAGACTCCAGGGAGGAGTCAAAGGTCTGTAAACAGGCTTGATCCTAACCAGAGCCTGAACAAATGCTTGAACATCTGGCACAGCTGCCAGTCTTTTGTGTAGTAAGACAGATAAAGCAGAGATCTGTCCCTTTAGAGAACTTGCAGATAATCCTTTCTCCAAACCTTCTTGAAGAAAGGAGAGAATCTTAGGAATTTTTATCTTATTCCATGGGAATCCTTTGGATTCACACCAACAGATATATTTTTTCCATATTTTATGGTAAATTTTTCTAGTTACAGGTTTTCTGGCCTGAACCAGAGTATCTATCACCGAATCTGAAAACCCACGCTTTGATAGAATCAAGCATTCAATCTCCAAGCCGTCAGTTGGAGGGAGACCAGATTTGGGTGTTCGAATGGACCTTGAACAAGAAGGTCCTGTCTCAAAGGTAGCTTCCATGGTGGAGCCGATGACATATTCACCAGGTCTGCATACCAAGTCCTGCGTGGCCACGCAGGAGCTATCAAGATCACCGAGGCCCTCTCCTGATTGATCCTGGCTACCAGCCTGGGAATGAGAGGAAACGGTGGGAATACGTAAGCTAGGTTGAAAGTCCAAGGTGCTACTAGTGCATCTACTCGAGTCACCTTGGGATCCCTGGATCTGGACCCGTAGCAAGGAACCTTGAAGTTCTGACGAGACGCCATCAGATCCATGTCTGGAATGCCCCATAATTGAGTTATTTGGGCAAAGATTTCCAGATGGAGTTCCCACTCCCCCGGATGAAATGTCTGACGACTCAGAAAATCCGCTTCCCAATTTTCCACTCCTGGGATGTGGATCGCAGACAAGTGGCAGGAGTGATCCTCCGCCCATTGAATTATTTTGGTCACTTCTTTCATCGCCAGGGAACTCTTTGTTCCCCCTTGATGATTGATATAAGCAACAGTCGTCATGTTGTCTGATTGGAACCTTATGAATTTGGCCTTTGCTAGTTGAGGCCAAGCTCTGAGAGCATTGAATATCGCTCTCAGTTCCAGAATGTTTATCGGGAGAAGAGACTCTTCCCGAGACCATAGACCCTGAGCTTTCAGGGATTCCCAGACCGCACCCCAGCCCACTAGACTGGCGTCGGTCGTGACAATGACCCACTCTGGCCTGCGGAAGCTCATTCCCTGGGACAGATGGTCCAGGGTCAGCCACCAACGGAGTGAATCTCTGGTCATTTGATCTACTTGAATCATTGGAGACAAGTCTGTATAATCCCCATTCCACTGTTTGAGCATGCACAGTTGTAATGGTCTTAGATGAATTCGTGCAAAAGGAACTATGTCCATTGTTGCAACCATCAATCCTATTACTTCCATGCACTGCGCTATGGAAGGATGAGGAACAGAATGAAGCACTTGACAAGAGCTTAGAAGTTTTGATTTTCTGACCTGTGTCAGAAAAATCCTCATTTCTAAGGAATCTATTATTGTTCCCAAGAAGGGAACTCTTGTTGACGGGGACAGAGAACTCTTTTCTTTGTTCACCTTCCATCCGTGAGATGTGAGAAAGGCTAGAACGATGTCCGTATGAGCCTTTGCCTTTGACAGGGACGACGCTTGTATTAGAATGTCGTCCAAGTAAGGTACTACTGCAATGCCCCTTGGTCTTAGAACCGCTAGAAGGGACCCTAGCACCTTTGTGAAAATCCTTGGCCAAAAAACTCTTAACCATCTCCGTGGAGATGTTGCCTGTGCAACGGCAAAGAGAATGACTGGGGTAGGCGGAGCCTAGGAGGGATCATGTGACCAGCTTTGCTGGGACTCTTTGCCATTTCCTGTTGGGGAAGAGAATATCCCACAAGTAAGGATGACGCTGTGGACCGGACACACCAATGTTGGAGAAATGGTTACATTATCTTCCTTGTTATTCAGATGTGGTGCAAGGTATAATCCAAACTTCACTTGGAGATACTATTTAAACTAACAATTCCACCTTCGCGGTAAGTATTTAACCAGTTCTTGGCTGTCAGCAATACTTCATATTGTTAGAAAAACAAGCTCCGCCGTAGCGGTAAAGATGTTCACCAGTTTTGGAACAAATAACAGATACTGTGTCTGAGAATGTATCCCGCCGTAGCGGTTATACTTGCGTTGTTTGAGAGTCCCACTATCGCGGTGCCGCACCTCCAGGGGTGCTCCTCTCGCACTTCTTCGTAACCTTTAGTTATTTTGCAGTTGTTCACAGATTCCAAAGTTGCCTAATATCTTAAATAATTCCACCAGGAATCTTTGTCTCATGAAGTTCCTAACAAACACTCCAGCCAGCTACGCACGTTTCACCCCTAAGGCTATGGGGCTTCTTCCGGCTCCAAATTCAATCAATACCTTACAGGTGTATTTGGTGTACCTTTAACAGAAACATCACGGAGGAAAACTCTTCCCTTTCTTGAAGCCTTTAACAATTCAATGTTGTTCTTGGGGTAAAATGGTAACTATGTTTGAACTAAGACAAAAATTGTATCAGCATTATTTTATACATATTTATGTGTCAAACAGAAAAATATAATAAAGACTACGGAATTGTAAATAGTACCGTAATTAAAAATTATATACAATAACAAAATGAGTGTGCTCCCCTGTAATGCAGCACTGGCCGACACTAATATTTGAAAATCCACTTTATCATAATAATAATAATAGTGTCCTACCATGAGTGAAACACCCTTTCATAACCTATTAAGCAATTTTATGATTGCACAATATGGCAAGTTTTATTCAATAGCCATTAGTTTGCCTATTTCTCTTAAATAATAGTCAAAATTATATAATGCTTTTATGCTGATAAATAGGTTTTCTTATAGGTCTTTGACATGGATTATTTCTTTACTTCCTTTTCTCCTCAAAGATAGATTAGATTGCACTCTCATGCAGCAACCTCATTCACCTAGAAAGCATGCATAGTTAATTTCCTCATTCATGCCTTGGGGGGCAAGAGCTTCTAAATTAAATATCCATTTGCATTCATTCTGTAAAAGTTTTTTTATCCAGATCACCACCACGCTCTCTGAGATCAATATTTTGCAGACCCCTAAATTTTAGTTCATGCTTGTTACTATTATGAAAATAGAAAAAATGTCGGGCTACACTACTAGTGTCAATCAATTTATTCTTTATATCTCTCTTGTGCTCTTTAATTCTTTCTTTGAGCTCTCTGTACGTTTTACCAACGTAATAACACGGACAATTACAGTAAACTAGATATACTACTCCTACACTTACACAGTTTATGTGTACCTGGATGTACCATTGTTTACCAAATTTATCGATAAATTTATTCCCAGTACTCATGTTTGGACAGACTGAACATTTGGAACACTTAAAATTGCCATCTTTATTTTTATATTGTGACAGCCAAGTTTCAGACTTATTCATACGAAAATGGCTTCTAACTAATTTATCCTTGAGATTGGGGGCTTTCTTTGCTGTCATTTGGGGAACACTGCTTATTTGTTTCGCTATAGAACTATCTAAAGTTAGGATATGCCAATGTTTTAGCAATATTGTCCTAATTTTAGCCCAGGAATCATTATAAACACTAATAAATCTTACTGTATCTGATTTTAAATTATCCTTTTGTTTATACAATATTTCCTGTTGATTCTTATACCTTGCTTTTGTGTATGCCTGTTTTAGACAATTTTGGGAATACCCCCTTTCCTTGAATCTTTTTTGTAGGTCACATACCTCAATTTTAAAAGTTTCAGTTTGTGTGCAATTTCTCCTATGTCTGAGATATTGGCCATGTGGTATATTAAATAGAAGATGAGATGGGTAATGGCTATCAGCACGCAATAGTGTGTTGCCAGCAGTAGGTTTCCTATGGGTTGATGTAGTAACAATTTGATTTACATTGCTAATATTTAAGTCTAAAAAGCTTATTTCTGTTCTACTACTAGTATATGTGAATTTCAAATTGAAGGTGTTCTGATTCAGAACCTCCATAAATTTGATTAATTCTTCCTCTGACCCTTCCCATAGCATTAAAGCATAATCTATGAAGTGTATCCATAATCCTATTTTGTCCTTATATTCACCGTCCCAAATTATCTCTTTTTCCCAATACCCAAGGTACAGACATGCGTACGTAGGCGCACAGCATGTACCCATGGCTGTAAACAATGGTACATCCAGGGACACATAAACTGTGTAAGTGTAGGAGTAGTATATCTAGTTTACTGTAATTGTCCGTGTTATTACGTTGGTAAAATGTACAGAGAGCTCAAAGAAAGAATTAAAGAGCACAAGAGAGATATAAAGAATAAATTGATTGACACTAGTAGTGTAGCCCGACATTTTTTCTATTTTCATAATAGTAACAAGCATGAACTAAAATTTAGGGGTCTGCAAAATATTGATCTCAGAGAGCGTGGTGGTGATCTGGATAAAAAACTTTTACAGAATGAATGCAAATGGATATTTAATTTAGAAGCTCTTGCCCCCCAAGGCATGAATGAGGAAATTAACTATGCATGCTTTCTAGGTGAATGAGGTTGCTGCATGAGAGTGCAATCTAATCTATCTTTGAGGAGAAAAGGAAGTAAAGAAATAATCCATGTCAAAGACCTATAAGAAAACCTATTTATCAGCATAAAAGCATTATATAATTTTGACTCTTATTTAAGAGAAATAGGCAAACTAATGGCTATTGAATAAAACTTGCCATATTGTGCAATCATAAAATTGTTTAATAGGTTATGAAAGGGTGTTTCACTTATGGTAGGACACTATTATTATTATTATGATAAAGTGGATTTTCAAATATTAGTGTCGGCCAGTGCTGCATTACAGGGGAGCACACTCATTTTGTTATTGTATATAATTTTTAATTACGGTACTATTTACAATTCCGTAGTCTTTATTATATTTTTCTGTTTGACACATAAATATGTATAAAATAATGCTGATACAATTTTTGTCTTAGTTCAAACATAGTTACCATTTTACCCCAAGAACAACATTGAATTGTTAAAGGCTTCAAGAAAGGGAAGAGTTGTCCTCCGTGATGTTTCTGTTAAAGGTACACCAAATACACCTGTAAGATATTGATTGAATTTGGAGCCGGAAGAAGCCCCATAGCCTTAGGGGTGAAACGCGCGTAGCTGGTTGGAGTGTTTGTTAGGAACTTCATGAGACAAAGATTTCTGGTGGAATTATTTAAGATAGTAGCCACTTTGGAGTCTGTGAACAACTGCAAAATAACTAAAGGTTACAAAGAAGTGCGAGAGGAGCACCCCTGGAGGTGCGGCACCGCGATAGTGGGACTCTCAAACAACGCAAGTATAACCGCTACGGCGGGATACATTCTCAGACACAGTATCTGTTATTTGTACCAAAACTGGTGAACATCTTTACCGCTACGGCGGAGCTTGTTTTTCTAACAATATGAAGTATTGCTGACAGCCAAGAACTGGTTAAATACTTACCGCGAAGGTGGAATTGTTAGTTTAAATAGTATCTCCAAGTGAAGTTTGGATTATACCTTGCACCACATCTGAATAACAAGGAAGATAATGTAACCATTTTTTGCAGGTTGTATATAAGTTAAAAGCACCATCTAACTCTTTACTAGCAACAAGCAACATTTAACTCTTTAATTACCAGAGGCCCATGTTGCTACAATATTTATGATTGAACTGTTGGGAACTCTCTCTATACTACCTACTGGGACTTTATCACCTGTGGTTATAAACAGGTTTTTTCTTTTGGTAACTTGAATTATTTAGTTTCAATATTGTTTTATTTTTAGTTTTATTTTTATGTTTTTTTCCAGCTGGTAGGAAATTTCATAGTGCACTATGATCAGAATTGTTTTGAGTACCCTTCAGTTTGTTGAATATTGCTCTCATGTATTTCCAATAAATTACTCATTTTAATGCTCCCTGTTGCAGCATATGATTGACACTTATGATATTAATCTTTTTATGCCTCTATAAGGTTTGTCACTTTAGAATTGCTTACCCAATTACATTTATAGGGATTGGTTAGTGCTGGATAGGAGAGGCTCATTATTTCTATTTGTTTGAGTAAAAATGTTCTACTTTCCCCTTGCACCAGAGGTCTGATAAGTACTTAGCATTCGGACCTCTGTAAACTACCCCCGTTATTGGCAAAACTGATAGTGCTGACAACCCCTTCTTTTTTATATATATATATATGTATATATTCATAAAGATATAAAGATATATATATATATATATAGAGAGAGAGAGAGAGAGAAAGAGAGAGAGAAAGAGAGAGAGAGAGAGAGAGAGAGAGAGAGAGAGGGAGATTTTACAAATAATAATTATATATATATAGAAATATATATTTTAAAACAAAAAGAACATTTTCTTCTATGCGATGAACATAGGAATGTAAAGTATTCCTAACACACTTTGGGTTTAGCATAGTTGTTGTAACGCACTGTCGGATTAGTGCACGATCGATAACTGTTAAGAAGTTAGCGAGGTTGCGTTATCCAGTCTTGAAGTTAGCGCACATTCGAATTAGCTTGCACGCTAACTTTTAACTTTCAACTTGTAATACACACTCTAATCTGGCTGTGATAAATTTTTACTTTGAGTGCAGTTAGCACGCAAGCAAAAAAGTAATTTAGCTTGTCACTTGTAATCTGGCCCAATGTGTTTAAACAGGTAAGCAGTTTAGTCAAACCTGTTAGACATTTGACTGTATATATATACATTTTTATAGGTTAATAATCATGCAAGAGGAGGGCACACTTACTTGTGATGTTAGGTACCATTGTGTAATAAGGTTCTCGACAAGAATACTGTAAAGTTGACTGGTAGGTAGTGAGATTTTGTATTGTAGAAAAGGTGACAAATCCATTCTCCAGTTCCTTTGGTGGCTTACAGTCAACAACTACAAAGCAGAATAAATCATTGTCATGTACAAAATCATCCAGTATAATCAATACACGCTCAGCTCACATGCTCGTCCCTCTTTCTAGCAGAGATCATACGTGCATGGTAATGGCATATGATTTTAACAGTGTGAACTGAAGGATAACCTTTAAAGAACACCTCAAAATAATTGTCAGAAAGAGCCTAAAGCACTGGTATCTGATATATCTGAACTGGAGCACAGGTGAAATAATTAGGGATGGGCGAATGTTTCGCAACATTCGAAAAACGGCACGAATTTTAACACATTCGTTCGTTCGAATCGAATTTCGAATGTTTACATAACATTCTAACATTCGATTTTCGAATGTTCGGTTTCGAATTTTACGATTACATTCGAAAATATTCGAATTCGAAAAATTCGAATTTAGATTGTAATAGTATTTCTAATGCTTTTTCTTTAAATGTAATATTCGAATTATGCAATATTCGAATTCAAAAAATTCGAATTTAGATTGTAATAGTATTTCTAATGCTTTTTCTTTAAATGTAATATTCGAATTATGCAATATTCGAATTCGAAAAATTCGAATTTAGATTGTAATAGTATTTCTAATGCTTTTTCTTTAAATGTAATATTCGAATTATGCAATATTCGAATTCGAAAAATTCAAATTTAGATTGTAATAGTATTTCTAATGCTTTTTCTTTAAATGTAATTTTCGAATTATGCAATACGTGTATTCGAATTCGAATTTTTTTCATTTAGATTGTAATAGTATTTCTAATGCTTTTTCTTTAAATGTAATATTCAAATTATGCAATACGTGTATTCGAATTCGAAAAATTTGAATTTAGATTGTAATAGTATTTCTAATGCTTTTTCTTTAAATGTAATATTCAAATTATGCAATACGAGAATTCGAATTCGAAAAATTCAAATTTAGATTGTAATAGTATTTCTAATGCTTTTTCTTTAAATGTAATATTCGAATTATGCAATATTCGAATTCGAAAAATTCGAATTTAGATTGTAATAGTATTTCTAATGCTTTTTCTTTAAATGTAATTTTCGAATTATGCAATATTCGAATTCGAAAAATTCGAATTTAGATTGTAATAGTATGTCTAATGCTTTTTCTTTAAATGTAATATTCAAATTATGCAATACGTGTATTCGAATTCGAAAAATTTGAATTTAGATTGTAATAGTATTTCTAATGCTTTTAAATGTAATATTCGAATTATGCAATATTCGAATTCGAAAAATTCGAATTTATATTCGAATTCGAAAAATTTGAATTTATATTCGAATTCGAAAAATTCAAATTTCGAATGTAGACATTCGATATAATTATAAACATTCGAATTCGAAAGTGACATTCGAAAACTGTAAATAACATTCGATTTTCGAATTTTTAAGAATATTCGTTCTTATCGACATTCGAATTTAGAATTCGAATTTCGGTAATAACATTCGTTCTACATTCGAAATTCGAAAATTTGCACATTCGCCCATCCCTAGAAATAATCAACTGATTAGTAAACATGGTTATTTTACCAACTCTCATTCAAGGTAATCCAGAAAACCTGGCCTGTTGGGGATGGGGAGGCCTGAGAACAGGTTTGAAAACCAGTGGCCTAAAGCATTCTATTATTATTTAAATGACAATATATCACTGATTATTATGTAATGAATATTTTAGTTGCACAATGTTTCTAGTGTTCATTTGAAGTAAAAAATATTGAATATGTATACACTGAATAATAACAATGTTGTACTATTCTATTTATCATACATTTTCGAATGTTTACATAACATTCTAACATTCGATTTTCGAATGTTCGGTTTCGAATTTTACGATTACATTCGAAAATATTCGAATTCGAAAAATTCGAATTTAGATTGTAATAGTATTTCTAATGCTTTTTCTTTAAATGTAATATTCGAATTATGCAATATTCGAATTCAAAAAATTCGAATTTAGATTGTAATAGTATTTCTAATGCTTTTTCTTTAAATGTAATATTCGAATTATGCAATATTCGAATTCGAAAAATTCGAATTTAGATTGTAATAGTATTTCTAATGCTTTTTCTTTAAATGTAATATTCGAATTATGCAATATTCGAATTCGAAAAATTCAAATTTAGATTGTAATAGTATTTCTAATGCTTTTTCTTTAAATGTAATTTTCGAATTATGCAATACGTGTATTCGAATTCGAATTTTTTTCATTTAGATTGTAATAGTATTTCTAATGCTTTTTCTTTAAATGTAATATTCAAATTATGCAATACGTGTATTCGAATTCGAAAAATTTGAATTTAGATTGTAATAGTATTTCTAATGCTTTTTCTTTAAATGTAATATTCAAATTATGCAATACGAGAATTCGAATTCGAAAAATTCAAATTTAGATTGTAATAGTATTTCTAATGCTTTTTCTTTAAATGTAATATTCGAATTATGCAATATTCGAATTCGAAAAATTCGAATTTAGATTGTAATAGTATTTCTAATGCTTTTTCTTTAAATGTAATTTTCGAATTATGCAATATTCGAATTCGAAAAATTCGAATTTAGATTGTAATAGTATGTCTAATGCTTTTTCTTTAAATGTAATATTCAAATTATGCAATACGTGTATTCGAATTCGAAAAATTTGAATTTAGATTGTAATAGTATTTCTAATGCTTTTAAATGTAATATTCGAATTATGCAATATTCGAATTCGAAAAATTCGAATTTATATTCGAATTCGAAAAATTTGAATTTATATTCGAATTCGAAAAATTCAAATTTCGAATGTAGACATTCGATATAATTATAAACATTCGAATTCGAAAGTGACATTCGAAAACTGTAAATAACATTCGATTTTCGAATTTTTAAGAATATTCGTTCTTATCGACATTCGAATTTAGAATTCGAATTTCGGTAATAACATTCGTTCTACATTCGAAATTCGAAAATTTGCACATTCGCCCATCCCTAGAAATAATCAACTGATTAGTAAACATGGTTATTTTACCAACTCTCATTCAAGGTAATCCAGAAAACCTGGCCTGTTGGGGATGGGGAGGCCTGAGAACAGGTTTGAAAACCAGTGGCCTAAAGCATTCTATTATTATTTAAATGACAATATATCACTGATTATTATGTAATGAATATTTTAGTTGCACAATGTTTCTAGTGTTCATTTGAAGTAAAAAATATTGAATATGTATACACTGAATAATAACAATGTTGTACTATTCTATTTATCATACATTTTTACTCATAAATTCATTGGAGCAATTAAAGGACAAGTCTCTGAGTTTACAAGTTTTACTATGGATAAAGCTTTATGCACATTTTCAGTAGGTTATAAAATAATAAGGCCTATTAATAAACATGAAACTCAACATTTTTCTTCCATGCTTCAGATATAACCTGCAATTTTAAACATTTTATAATTTACTTCTATAATCAAAATGTATTTGTTTTTTATTTTTTTCATTCATTCATTTTTATCTTGTAAAACAGGGTCGTAAGCTCAGGAGTGTGCACATGTTGGGAACACTATATGGCAGAGGTTTTGCAGAAATTGTATCCATTTACAACAGCACTAGATGGCAACACTATTTCGTGCTATTCGACCTAGTTATCTCTTCAACAAAGAATGCCACGGAAATGAAGCACATTTGTTAATATAAGTTAATTGGAAACATTTATAAAAGTGTAAATTCTCTCTGAATCACAAAATATTTTTCGGGGGGTTTCATATCCCTTTAACCCCTTAAGTGCTAACGATGGCTCTAGCACTCTCCCACCTTGAGGGAGATCTGGGGGCTCCCATCCGCTCCTACCCCGGCGATCTGGCCTGCAAAGTGACAGGCATCGCCGGGGCTTCAAGTTTCACGCAGTGACGTCACGCGCAATGATGTGATGGCGTCACCGTGCAACTTTATTGACAACTGACAATTGTCAGTTATAGGGAGATGGGGGCATGCTGCTTAGAAGCCTGTATCTCAGGCATCTATGGATCTACAGACCCCCAAGACCCACCGTTGGAAAGGTAATATAGCATGTGGCATCTGCAAAAAAAAGTAAAAAGTTATTTAACTAAATGTTGTAAAAAAGTAAAAAAAATAATATGTGGGGGTCTTTAGGGGCTCATAAATAAAAATCAAAACTGCCTAGAGACCCCCAAAATATATTTTCTAAAAATTAACTAACATATCTTTAAAAAAATAAATATTGGATTATGTATTCTAGCTAAATGATCACTGTAGTAATCAGTGTAAATGCAGTGATCACTTAGCTATAAAATGTCACATTCCCTTTTCCAATATGGCTCCTGATATTATATTTGTAATCCAATGATCACCTAGATCATGTGGTTACAAATTACCAATGGTAGAGGAATGCTTTTTATGAAAAACTAATAACATTTTTATTATCAGTCTTGGCCTGTGTGTTAGGTGAGTAAGCATCCTCTTTGCTCAGCTCTCCCCAGAGTCTAAAATCCTTTCAGTTTATATCTTTTATTTCGAGCAGCATTATTTCTTTGAAAATATCTTTATTTTGTAAAGAGCCAAGCATAGTAGCCTCATATTGGTCAAAGCAGCCTACTCAGATGACCCCTATCTTCCCTGCTACAATGAGCAGGGACAGATATATGTTACTGCTCAAGTTTTGCATTATAATAATAATGCAAATGCTCTGCCACGGGACAACCCAGAACATGACAGATTGTTTAAAATAAGGCCTGTTCTTGACGATTCATTGGCAAGATTTCAAGAGTGCTATACTCCAGGCCAGAACATATCAGTCAATGAATCCCTGATCTTATATAAGGGACGTATTGTTTTTAAACAATACATTCCTTGTAAGAGAGCTCACTATGGGATCAAGCTGTATAAGCTGTGTGAGAGCTCTAGTGGATACATCTATCGTTTTAGGGTATACACTGGCAAGGATTCTATTCTAGCTCCCCCTGGCTGTCCCTCCTCCCTTGCTGCCAGTGAAAAAATAATGTGGGACTTACTCCACCCAATATTTAACAAAGGTTACCATGTATATGTGGATACACTGGTGTGCCATTATTTAAATTGCTATATAGCAAGGGCACTGTTGCGTGCGGCACAATCCGTGCCAATCGCAAAGGCTTTCCGACTCACATGTTCAGAAAGCAAAAGAGAGGAGAGACCACAGCTTTGTGCTTTGATGAGCTGCTAGCTGTGAAATTCACAGACAAGAAGGATGTGCATCTTCTCACAACTATACATGATGAGAGCACATCACCTGTTTATGTCAGGGGGCAGAACACGCCAACTATGAAACCCATATGTGTCCTGGATTAAAATCAGCATATGGGAGGAATAGATAAGACTGATCAGATGCTTGAACCATACTCTGCTTCTCACAAAGCATATACATGGAACAAGAAACTGGCAGTCCACTTGATACAATTGTCAATGGTTAATGCATTTGTCCTGTATCAGGCTACCCAAGGAAGAGGGCTATGTTTCCTGAAATTTCAGGAATCTGTTATTAAAAGCCTTCTCACATCAGGGGATATTCCAGTAACTGTGCCAAGTGAGGAGAATGCAAGGTTGCATGGCCGTCACTTTGCTGCATATATACCAGCTACTGAGAAAAAAACCTTTCCCTAGTAGAAGGTGTAGAGTGTGCAGTCAGCATGGACGTCGTAAAGACACCCGTTACTACTGTCCAGACTACCTCTCTAAACCAGGGCTATGCATGCCAGAATGCTTCCGTATATATCATACTATGGAAACATACTAGCTGCATACCCTTACAACCCCAGGAGGCTCTGAAATGCAGATACATGTTCCTGGTTGAAGCTAATGCCTGACCAGCCCAGTGCCCTGGTTGAGGCTTACACTTGACCAGCCTAGTGCCCTGGTTGAGGCTTACGCCTGACCAGCCCAGTACCCTGGTTCAGGCTTATGCCTGACCAGCACAGTACCCTGGTTGAGGCTTATGCCTGACCAGCACAGTGCCCTGGTTGAGGCTTATGCCTGACCAGCCTAGTGCCCTGGTTGAGGCTTACGCCTGACTAGCCCAGTGATTGAGTTGCCCCTAGCAAAAGGTACGTATGAAGGGAGATATGAAAGGTGTGTGACTGGCCAATGGTAGGGGTTGTGTTTCTGTGAGTGAATAAAGATACAAAAGGTGTGTGCATGGTCAGTAGTAGGGATGAAAGTCTTGATGTATGTAGGAGTGGGTGCTTCTGTGAGTAAATCAGACATATAAGGAGTGTGAATGGTCAGTAGTAAGGGTTGAAGCCTTGACGTGGCGTTACTGCTCACATGGGTATCCATGTGATAATTCAACCAGTGTGAGTGCCTGTAATGATTGTGAGGGTAATGCAAAAGAGTGTTATATTTTTAAACATATAATAAAATAATTTAGAATTAGGTTAGTCAATTAACGAGGTAGATAAAACTGTTTAATTGCATATATAACCCCTATACGTTTAAAGTGTTTCAAGGTAGCCATGTCTGCCACCTTGGAATTAGAGATACAGTATACAAGGTACACAGTTTTGGAAAGTACACCCCTTGACACATGAAATGAGGGGCTGCATGTATTGCTAGCACAAATTTGTAGTGAGTAAGACATAAATGAACATGTCACTTTGCTTAGAAAAAAATATTTTCTAAGCAAAGCACAATATTCCATGAATATTTGCGCATTCCATTTTTGTGATAGAAGTACATATAGCCCCTCATTTGAGGCGTCAGGGGGTGTACTTTCTACAAATGTGTACTTTATTTACCCTTATTTAACTTCCCAGGTGGCTAGAGCTGTTTAAGTGCAGATATGGCAACCTTGAAAATCTTATTTAAAATTGTCTTTAAACATTTAGGGGTGAGGTCTGCAGTTTAACAGCTGTAGCCACCTTGGAATTAGAGATACAGTATACAAGGTACACAGTTTTGGAAAGTACACCCCTTGGCGCATAAAATGAGGGGCTGCATGTATTGCTAGCACAAATTTGTAGTGTGTAATATATAAATGAAGATGCTGCTTTGTTTAATTTTTTTTTTACAAGTGTGATATTCGCTTATTTGTTGCACACTTCAGATTTGTGATACAAATACAAATAAGACCTCATTTGATGCAGCTGGGGGTGTAGTTTCTAAAAATATATAGTTTTATTGTCATTTCTTAACTTCCCAGGCAGCTGAAGCTGTTTAATTGCTGGCAACAATACATTTAATTTAAAGAGGCTTTTTGTTAAGGTCTATCAAATTGACATGTCGGCAATAAAACAGGTTACCTACTGCAAATATTTAGTAACACAGGTTTTGATGATAGAGTTTAGAAAAATAAAATTACAAACTAATTTTTATTGATTGTGTAGTAAAAAAATACACTTTTGTTTCACATTTTATGCTTTATTTTTAAACTGCAACAAAAAGCTCAAAACTAGCTTAGCACCCAGGAGGGAATTGGCTTAGCAGCTAAAAGGTTAAGTCAGCCTATGCTTTAACTCCTTGAATGCTAAGGAGGGCACATCCTCTGCACTACTCAACATATCTTGCTTTTAAAATAACCTCATATTCTTGCTAGTAAAGTGAAACATCCTCATTCATTCACCCTCAGTGCCAGTATGAAGTGTGATATCACTGTACACTGACATCACATACAATAAGGAAGAGCCCACACATACAGGCACCTCTGTATTTTCTGTAATGCGAATGAGAGGCTGGCAATGGCATTTGAAACCTATATCATGGCTTTAACCTTCAAGGCGAGACGTACTTTAAAGTTAACTCACAGTGGCAGATTAGTTCGTTTTTTCCTCTTTTATTGAGTTTTAAATGTAAATTTACAGACATGGCATGATAGCAATAGCATTAAACAAAATGTACAGATCGGTATATAAACAGCTTACTATGAATGTAATAGCACAAAATATTTTGTCTGCAATAAAATGATAGGAAATAACAGAACACCACAAACCTCATTTTATGAACTAACATAAATTTAAAGTAAGCTTTCTGCTACTGAAACCTTCTGGAAACTATATGAGGCCACTCTTGGACTTTCCTCATCATCATAAAAAGTTCTCACAGCAAGAAGGTATGTTGGGGAAAAATTAGACCACTTTTTAGTCTCATGATGTAGACAGATCTATGAGCAATTATAATGAATGTACAATATGCCACATATAGAAAATAAGATACCACAGTAAAATAGAGATACTGTACGTGTGCACAATATCAATAAGCATAACAGTAACTCTATATCTGGTATTTAGAAACACACGGCTAGACTATGAGTTTTGTGGTAAGCTCAAAAAGCAGCGTTAACAGGTCCTAACACTGCTTTTTAACGCAGGTTTAGGGGCACCGCACACTTCTTTGGCCTTAACGTAAATCAACTTACGTAAATTTCGTAAAGTCTTTTTTCAATGGGACTTGCATAGCACCGGTATTACGAGTTTGTCCTGGGAGGCCAAAAAGTGAGCGGTACACCCTCTACCACCAAGATTCCTAACGCATTTTAAAGTCAGTAGTTATGAGTTTTACACTACAAAGCAGTAGCATAAAACTCATAACTAAAGTGCTTAAAAGTACACTAACACCCATAAACTACCTGATAACCCCTAAACTGAGGCCCTCCCGCATCGCAAACACTAAAATAAAATTATTAACCCCTAATTTTCCGCTCCGGACATCGCCGCCACTATAATAAACATATTAACCCCTAAACCGCCGCACTCCCGCCTCGCAAACACTAGTTAAATATTATTAACCCCTAATTTTCCGCTCCAAACATCGCCGCCACTATAATAAACATATTAACCCCTAAAAGGCCGCACTTCCGCCTCGCAAACACTAGTTAAATATTATTAACCCCTAATCTGCCGCCCCTAACATCGCCGCCACCTACATTATACTTATTAACCCCTAATCTGCTGCCCCCAACATCTCGCTATCCTTGTTCACCTGCATTGAGATGCAGCTTTTACCTTTTCTTCAATAAAGATTTTTTGGATTTTATCTTGCCCCCAAGTGCTCAGATCACTGCTTTCTTGGATATCTCCGCCACCTACCTACATTTATTAACCCATAATCTGCCGTCCCCAACGTCGCCGCCACTATACTAAATTTATTATCCCCTAAACATATGTCTAACCCTAACCCTAACACACCCTAACTTAAAAATAATTTAAATAAATATAAATAAAACCTACAATTATTACCTAAATAATTCCTATTTAAAACTAAATACTTACCTATAAAATAAACCCTAAACTAGCTACAATATAACTAATAGTTACATTGTAGCTATCTTAGGGTTTATTTTTATTTTACAGGCAAGTTTGTATTTATTTTAACTAGGTAGAATAGTTATTAAATAGTTATTAACTATTTAATAACTACCTAGCTAAAATAAATTCAAATTGACCTGTAAAATAAAACCTAACCTAAGTTACATTAACACCTAACCTAAACTTACAATTAAATAAATTAGATAAATTAAATAAATTAAATAAAGTTAGCTAAATTACAAAAAAACAACACTAAATTACAGAAAATAAAAAACAAATTACAAGATCTTTAAACTAATTACACCTAATCTAATAGCCCTATCAAAATAAAAAAAGCCTCCCCTCCAAAATAAAAAAAAAACCCTAGCCTAAACTAAACTATCAATAGGGCCTTTTGCGGGGCATTGCCCCAAAGAAATCAGCTCTTTTACCTGTAAAAAAAATACAACCCCCCCCAACAGTAAAATCCACCACCCACACAACCAACCCCCCAAATAAAACCCTAACTAAAAAAACCTAAGCTCCCCATTGCCCTGAATGCAATCAGCCAATAGGATTGAGCTGGCATTCTAGTGGCTGTTCCAATCAGCCAATAGAATGCAAGCTCAATCCTATTGGCTGATTGGATCAGCCAATAGGATTGAGTTCAATCCTATTGGCTGATTGCATCAGCCAATAGGATTTTTTCTACCTTAATTAAGATTGGCTTATAGAATTGATCTTGGATGACGTCACTTAAAGGTACATTCATTCTGAAGAAGCCGTTGATTGAAGAGAATGCTCTGCGCCGGATGTCTTGAAGATGGAGCCGCTCCGCGTTGGAAGGATGAAAATAGAAGATGTCATCTGGATGAAGACTTCTGCCCATCTGGAGGACCAATTCTGCCCGTCTGGAGGACCAATTCTGCCGGCTTCGTTGAGGACATCTTGCCGCTTGGATAAAGACTTCTCCTGGTAAGTGAATCTTCGGGGGTTAGTGTTAGGATTTTTTTAAGGGTGTATTGGGTGGGTTTTATTTTTAGGTTAGGGCTTTGGTCAGCAATAGAGCTAAATGCCCTTTTAAGGGAAATGCCCATCCAAATGCCCTTTTCAGGGCAATGGGGAGCTTAGTTTTTTTAGTTAGGCTTTTATTTGGGGGTTGGTTGTGTGGGTGGTGGGTTTTACTGTTGGGGGGGGTATTTGTATTTTTTATTTACAGGTAAAAGAGCTGATTTCTTTGGGGCAATGCCCTGCAAAAGACCCTTTAAAGGGCTATTGATAGTTTAGTTTAGGCTAAGGGGTTTTATTATTTTTTTATTTTTTTTTATTTTTATAGGGCTCTTAGATTAGGTGTAATTAGTTTAAATATCTTGTAATTTGTTTTTTATTTTGTGTAATTTAGTGTTTGTTTGTTTTTTGTATTTAATTTATTTAATTGTATTTCATTTAGTTAATTTATTTAATTGTAGTGTAGTTTTAGGTGTTAGTGTAACTTAGGTTAGGTTTTATTTTACAGGTAAATTTGTATTTATTTTAGCTAGGTAGTTCGTTAATAGTTAATAACTGTTTAGTAACTATTCTACCTAGTTAAAATAAATACAAACTTGCCTGTGAAATAAAAATAATCCCTAAGCTAGATACAATGTAACTATTAGTTATATTGTAGCTAGCTTAGGGTTTATTTTATAGGTAAGTATTTAGTTTTAAATAGGAATAATTTAGTTAATGACAGTAATTTTATTTAGATTTATTTAAATTATATTTAAGTTAGGGGGTGTTAGGGTTAGACTAAGGTTTAGGGATTAATAAATTTAGAATAGTAGCGGTAATGTTGGGGGCGGCAGATTAGGGGTTAATAAATGTAGGTAAATTGCGGTGATGTTAGGGGCAGCAGATTAGGGATTAATAAATATAATGTAGGTGTCGGCGATGTTGGGGGCAGCAGATTAGGGGCTAATAAATATAATGTAGGTGGCGGCGATGTCCGGAGCGGCAGATTAGGGGTTAATAAATATAATGTAGGTGTCTGCGATGTCAGGGGCGGCAGATTAGGGGTTAATAAGTGTAATATTAGGGGTGTTTAGACTCGGGGTTCATGTTAGGGTATTAGGTGTAAACACAAAATGTGTTTCCCCATAGGAATCAATGGGGCTGCGTTACTAAGATTTACCCTGCTTTTTGGCAGGTGTTAGACTTTTTCTCAGCCTGCTCTCCCCATTGATGTCTATGGTGAAATCGTGCACAAGCATGTACAACCAGCTCACCGCTGACTTAAGTAGCGCTGGTATTGGAGTGCGGTATGGAGTTAAATTTTGCTCTACGCTCACTACTTGCCTTTTAGCGAAGAGTTTGTAAAAACCCGTAGTACCAGCGCTGCAGGTAAGTGAGCATTGAGAAAAAACTGCAAGTTAGCACTGCACCCCTCATAACGCAAGACTCGTAATCTAGCCGACAGTATTTTAAATAGAAGAAAATCTTGGAATTTACACAGAAGGCCACCTACTGAGGGACTGAGATCCTGATAGAGAAATAATTATGTTGTTTGCTATCATAGCCAAGTCTTGGATCAGGTATTAATAACAATTGCCAGACAATATACAAAGCACACTTAAACTCATAATAACACTGTCTAATAAAAAGTATTTAAACAAAATCTTGCACTCAAAGTTATAAGGGCTCAAAGACATGAGATCTCAGTTGTTAGAAAATAAAGTAAGGCAAAGGAATTTAACATTGAGATACATACATATACATGTCTAAAAATGTGTATGATGTATTTATATGTGTATATATGTATTTATATGTGTATATATGTATTTACACAAAACCAACAAAAGAGATGCTGGGTTGATTAAGTACTGAGTGGCGTGATAAAGACATAAACTAAAAGGTAATCCGCAACATTAATGATCCCACTATGTGGGTGAGTAGCCAAAGTTTCTTGAATTCACAGTGTCCCTCTTAAGCAAAAGAAGCAACCAAATAGCTCCCATAGTTACGTGATTCCCGCAACTGCATCTACCAGAGTTACCTGTTAGAGGGATCCTACTGGAATGGAGAAATGGACTCACTCAAAACGCTGCAAACATCCGCAGCTATAGCTCTGTTGCTGCTGATCCCCACTGTGCTGCATGACAAGAATGTCTCTAGCTTTAGGTGGCTAGTGATTGATAAAGTCCCCCCTCCAAGACGAGGGGGTGACAGACAAAAGCTTTTGGAAAAACGAGAGATGCTATGGATTTTCAAGTTGTCCACTAAGGTTCCACTTGGGCTTAATGCAGAATACGATTGAATTAACTATTGGGAATAATCACTACTCAGTATTCTGATGTTATTAATAATTGTCGGACATATATCCCATATTTGTACATTAATTAATTATTAAATTTATGTACTCATTTATATAACTCTTTGATAAAATCCCCCGTATTCATACTAACAACTCCTGTATTTTAAAAATCCGGAGTTTTCTATCTCATATATATTAATAAAAAAAATCTGCATTTCTATGTATGCATGTATCCAGTTATGATCAATCAACATATCTCAATTAATGCTAGGCATTCCATAATAATAATATTTTTCCCTTTCTGAGGTAATAGACAGTGATACATTGTGGTCATATATATATATATATATATATATATATATATATATAGTTTATTGATGAGCCAATGGCATCTATTTATCAAGCCGTCAACCGCAAATACGCTGGAATTCCACAGCGTATTTGTGGCGAGCCTGATTCGCCTTAGTTATCAAACCCTACAAACCGGCAAAAGTAGAATTTGGTGACATAACATACGATCCGCCAGACTCAGTTCGACACAGATCGATGCTTACGTCACTACAGATGTTCTGATTGCAAGTTCGGCACAATCTGACTACTTTTGGAAGTTATCAAATATCCACCAGGTACGCACGCCACTATTCCGGCCTAGCGTACCTGGTTTTCAATCTGCCGCCCTGGAGGCGGCGGATGCCATAGGAATCAATGGGAGTCAGAAAGCAGCGAAAGCTCATGTTAGCTGCTGCCCGATATCTCATTGATTTCTATGGGAATGTTTACACCTAACCCCCTAACATGTACCCCGAGTCTAAACACCCCTAATTTGCCCCCCCCTACACCACCGCCACCCTCATTATACTTATTAACCCCTAAACCGCCGCTCACGGACCCCGCTGCAGCTAAATAAAGTGTTTAACCCCTAAACCGCCGCTCCCAGAGCCCACCGCCACCTACATTATACTTATTAACCCCTAATCTGACCCCCCTACACCGCCGCCACCTACATTATATTTATTAACCCCTAATCTGCCCCCCCCTACACTGCCGCCACTATATTAAATTTATTAACCCCTAAACCGAAGTCTAACCCTAACCCTAACACCCCCTAACTTAAATATAATTTAAATAAATATAAATAAACATTTCTAGCATTAAATAAATTATTCCTATTTAAAACTAAATACTTACCTATAAAATAAACCATAAGATAGCTACAATATAACTAATAGTTACATTGTAGCTATCTTAGGGTTTATTTTTATTTTACAGGCAAGTTTTTATTTATTTTAACTAGGTACAATAGTTATTAAATAGTTATTAACTATTTAATAACTTCCTAGTTAAAATAAAGACAAATTTACCTGTAAAATAAAACCTAACCTAAGTTACAATTACACCTAACACTACACTATAATTAAATTAATTCCCTAAATTGGGGGCGGAGCCAACCGCCAAGCTAGCAAGACGCGCCACTACAGAGCTCCTGATGGCAGGTTACTAAAATTAATATTTATGGAGTTCTAAGTACCCAAATAACCTGTACTCTGATCCTGGCATACCCTCAGGAAACGGACTGCACATACAGAGATGGCACTTCTAACTAAAGAGAACTTTCACAATGAGGTTCAACGCATGCTGGAACACTTAGCATGGCGGATGGAAGAAAACTTTGGTGACATCTCAGCAACCCTAAGATTAGTCACTTATAAATCGTCTGAGCCACAAATTCTACTAAGCGAGAAACTACCTGCACATACACCGCTGACCGGAACTGTTACTACCCCACCCGCTACAGGAGCAGACTTCAGAGACCAGAGTAATGGCGTATCCCGACAACAGGAGGCTGTTTCCTCAGAGCCTGCAAGCCCCCACGGACACCTACGCCTGAAGCACTGGTATTCCTGGTCTTCAACTATTCCTTGCGCCAAGGTAAATACCGTGCTGCTAACTAAACAACTCGTAGCTACATCCCTGGTCCCTATCTCTAACTTACCCAGAGGAGCCTCCACTTGGCTGGACGAGGTGATAGCAGCTGAGACAAAAGCGGCTGGTGCGTATGTGATGAAATTACCGCTAGCTCACGCATAGATTTCCTCTTTCTCACAATTGAGAAGCTGCGGTGAAGACTTTTCTGAGATGGCAAGCTCCAGTCTGCGACAGGGAATCAAACGGCTACACTTTCGTATGTTCACTGGAAGCCTTCAGAACCCCTTTGATCCAGGTGGCTAGTATTGTATATTCCCCCCCTGCTGCGTAGCCAAAACCAGTGGCATTAGTGTAGTGGTCTGTGAACTCTTACACATGTTGAGTGATATGCGGTATGGACTCTATAGAGACTGTTTAACTTTAAATGCATACAGCTTGTGTCTGCATAATCTAACTGGCAGAATATACACTCTGAGATTTCTAGTGCGCAGTCGGGGGGTAGCCCATTCCTCAGATGAAGACTTTTGGGCCTGAAAGTTTGGAACTTATTGTTTTAGACAATGTAATATTGTCCTTATGTTGCTGACCGCATGGGAGTTATCTTTACAATTTATAATGTTCAGTTGACCATTTTGAGACATGTTAGCAGAAGTGTAGTGCTCTTGCTGTCCATTTATATAAATGTACGCATTAATGCTCAGCGCTCTAACCTTCATAATCCTGCTGATTTTAAAGGCCATAATGCTCTGCAGTTTGTTTGTTTTTTGTTTGGGAGCATGTCAGTCTATATATCTACTAGTTTACAGTTGCTTATTTTTCCCATGTGTTTATTTGTAGGTCTTGTGGTTCTAGCACTTAAACCTCTCATTACTTATGTTTATATTCATCCCACTTAGAGGCTGGCTATGGATTCTTGGAAAAGTATATTTATGTGCTTGTATAGCTTTACTAGTACTGTGACCTCCCTAACATATTTTTCCCGTATCCTGTTATATCTCAGCAGGGGTTTGAATCACTAATGTGGTCTACGCATAACTACATTCTTAAGGGGATGATTAATAATAGATCCCCCTTTGATTAGGGTTATTTTATTTAATGATTGACCGCAGACTATTCTACTTATACCCCCTTCTTAAAACACATATCCTGTACGTATCTGTTCCAAGTGTTATGGTTGAAATCCTGATTAACAGACAATTAGTGAATATCTTAGATAACAACTTCCCTATATATGCTGACTGGAGTACTCCTTTAACCCTTTTGAAAGTCCAAAAAATTACATATAGCCACGGTACTATAGTTGTGTATTTTATAAATCAGTCTGCAGCCGTACATATAAGCTTTTAATTTAGAGTCAGTACTGAGACATTAGCACTAATAGTATTAAGGTACCATCATCTACTCTTACCCCTGCTCCTATTTTATCTTATGGCTTGGTAGTAGTTGCCTGTATTGCTTAATAGATATATTTTTGCTCTATTTTACCCCTAGGTATACTGACCCTAATATCCACGTGGTACTCTTCAGCTGTGAGTTGTACCCATAACAAGCAATAAAATACAGCCATTAACAGCGAAACATTTACACTACATGACAGAACAGGTCGTTAATTGTAACTGCTCTGATTTTCATGCCACATATTGCCTGGCTCTATTGGGGTTAGATTAGGTTTAAGCCTCCATACAATAACAGTTAAGATCCTAATACAGCTCTACAGGCTTCTGCAGCTAGCGCAGACTCACTTCAGCACTTAGACTCCCTGTCTAATTCACGATTATATTGCAGAGGGAGCTTCACTTGTAAAGCCCCACTATCAACATACACTTAATATGTTTCCAAACCACTCTATTTGCTAATACGATAGTGAACTCTGATACATAATTTTATCATACTAGGGCATATTGGCCTATAGTCCTACAAACTGCCAATGTTACTACAAAATGTTAGTGTTACATATGCTAACTATCCCTAAGCCTAGTTGTGGCAATTCTGGGAGTTACTAGCTGTGAGGTTATAGGTGTTGGTATTGTTGTTATAGATACATTATAGTATGTCTCGCTTGTTAGAAAATATATCTAACATAGACATTGCCCACACTACCCACTTTCTGTTACAACTGAGCCCCTCTCCTCCCTTTCCCGCCGGTACTGGTTGTCTGCGGGTCATATCCCTTCCCCTTTTTCCCACATCGTCTATAGCTGACATTTCCCCAGGAGAGGAGCTCACTCAGAAGTCCCTTATATCCCATACATACTAATTTCCCCCCCTTCCACATAACCTTCTTAAGAGCTACCTTTACTTCTCTTAATGATAGTCCCTTAACTAAACATATAAATTATAATACCCTAAGCAACTTTTGCCTATAAACTTGATATAATAATTGGCTCCATCCTCCACCCCCCCTCCATCCCCCTCTACTCTAATTTGAGCGGCTCTTGCCCGCTGCATCCCCCTACCCCCTAAAACTACAGAGCTACCTCCTCCCTAGCCCTACCCTTAGTTGAATAGATATCTTAATCTTTTCCTTACATAGCTGGGAGAGGACCATTACCGACTATTTTACATTAAGGATTCTCTATAATAAAACCAAAGTCTTTCTGCGAGACAGCCCACATGGTATAGTAACATTTGAGATAGGTGAATATTTTGTGTTATTAACTATACTATGTAAACATGGATATGTAAATGTTTTGGGGCTTACCCCATATTTTGTATCTTTCTATGACTTCAATAAAAATTATTTGAAGGAAATTAATTCCCTAAATTAACTACAATTAAATACAATTAAAATTATCTAAAGTACAAAAAATAACAAACACTAAATTACAGAAAATAATAAAATAATTACAAGCTTTTTAAACTAATTACACCTAATCTAATCCCACTAACAAAATAAAAAAGCCCCCCCCCAAAAAAAAAAGCCCTACCCTACACTAAATTACAAATAGCCCTTCAAAGGGCCTTTTGCGGGGCATTGCCGCAAAGTAATCAGCTCTTTTACATGTAAAAAAAATTACAATTCCCTCAACAACATTAAAACCCACCACCCACACAACCAACCCTACTGTAAAACCCACCCAATCCCCCCTTAAAAAAACCTAACACTAACCCCTTGAAGATCACCCTACCTTGAGAAGTCTTCACCCAAACGGGCTGAAGTCCTAAACAAAGCCAAGCAAAGTGGTCCTCCAGACGGGCAGAAGTCTTCATCCAAGCCGGGCAGAAGAGGTCCTCCAGACGGGCAGAAGTCTTCATCCAGACGGCATCTTCTATCTTCATCCATCCGGCGCAGAGCAGCTCCATCTTCAAGACATCCAACGCGGAGCATCCTCTTCATCCAGAGTCTTCTTCAACAATGACGGGTCCTTTAAGTGATGTCATCCAAGATGGCGTCCCTCCAATTCCGATTGGCTGATAGAATTCTATCAGCCAATCGGAATTAAAGTAGGAAAAATCCTATTGGTTGATCCAATCAGACAACAGGATTGAAGTTCAATCCTATTGGCTGATCCAATCAGCCAATAGGATTTTTCCTACCTTAATTCCGATTGGCTGATAGAATTCTATCGGAATTGAAGGGACGCCATCTTGGATGATATCCCTTAAAGGACCCTTCATCGTTGAAGAAGACTCCGGATGAAGAGGATGCTCCGCGTCGGATGCTGCTCATCGCACCGAGTGCGCGGCTTTTTTGACAGCTTTTTAATTATTATGGAGAACGTATTCAGGTCCGCGGCAGCGATGTTAGGCGATCTTGGGCGAGCGTATTGGTGCCGGAGAATGCAAGAAAGTCGTCGCTTTGATAAATAGATGCCAATGTCTATATTAGAATGTATTATTGAAGAAAGATTAAGGTTTACCTATAATATGTATGTTGTTATGCCTAAGCTGAGTACCCTGTTTTAAATAACTGACTGCTGAATAGGAGAGTTAAATTGTATAGCAATGTAATGTAATTTTATGATTAATGGCATAACACTGTGTAATTGCTTAGGCTGTCCCTAGCAAGGACTTTGTGATTGGTTAGGCAACTTCAGGTCTTATCCAATGGGTATCTAGTATACCCCTTTTTAAACCAGCATTAGTGTGCACTTTTTAACAGTAGTGAGTACGGCTTACGCTGAAATGCGTATACTGTGTTTCTATTTCTTTGTATCAGTCTCCATTTGCCCTTCCATGGAGAGTTTTTAACTATGGAAATAAAGTTTTTACTCAAGGCTGCTCCCGTTCATTTCTTTGGATTGGATATATGTATTTACAGACATATATATATATATATATATATATATATATATATATATATATATATATGTATATATATATATATATATATATATAAGTCTATATATGTATACATATGTATTAATGTGTTTATAAATGCATTGGAGCCTTTTGCAGTTCAGTAGATGAAAATATGAAAAAGCATATTTATGCAATATTCATATTTAATAAAGTGGTATACTGTGTATTTACTGTAAATATTTCACATTCCAATGTTAATATGTTCTATGGGGCATATTTAACAATGTGTGAGCAGACATGATACAAAGTAGCATATCATAACCGCCGCACATCGATAAATTCGCTGTCAGCATTTATCATTGCACCAGCAGTTCTTGTGAACTGCTGGTGCAATGCCTCCCCCTGCAGAGTTGCGGCCAATCAGCCAATAGCAGAGGGTGTCAATCAACCCGATCGTATTCGATCGGGTTGATTTCTGTCTGCCGCCTCAGAGCAGGCGGACAAGTTATGGAACGGCAGTCTTTAGACCGCTTCTTCATAACTTCTGTTTCCGGCGAGCCTGAAGGCTTGCCGGAAACAAGGGGTATCAAGTTCCATACAGAGCTTGATAAATATGTCCCTTTGTATTTACAAATAGATATGTATCAGTATATATCTATACCTATATATAATCATGAATATATATAGGTATAGCTATATATTTTACCAAAAGAAACATCAGATATATGTAGAAATATGTATTTATGAATAAATAGAACATCTTTTGTTATTTGAAGAACATTGGAATGTGAAATATTAATATTTCATGTTGGATTAGCGCATTTGGTTTGTGCAACTTGTTGGATGTTATTTTCTACCCACCTTTCGTGCTACATTGAAGTCTATGGGGGAATACGTTAACACGGTCAGAAGCAAAAACTTTTTACTTTCAACTTGTAATAAACACTCAACCTTACGTGGGCAAAAAAAGCTTACCTCTAATGGAATTGAAACACAAGCAAGAGCGATAAATAGCGCTCCACTCATAATCTAGCCCAATGTGAACTGAGACAAGCTAAGATAAGTGAGGCAAACAGTCTACATAACAATGCACAAACAGGAAGGTGATGAACAGTATGTACTAACATACCAGGTTTTAGCTCGAGAGTTATCCTAGGCAGATTTGGAATAAATAATTGTCTCTGGATAGATTTTCAACTGTTACAAAATGTATGTCCTTGAGAGGAAGGTTACAAACCTAGTAAAGTCCATTCCTTTAACAAATGTTTGCAGAGTAGGGCACCCAGGGGAAGGTAAACATAACTCTGTCATTAACCCACTCCTGTTGCTGAGCCAAAGAAGTAGATACGTCCATATTTATATGTACATATGTGTACGTACAGATATATACATTCATGGCTCAAAGGTTACCTTTTACCTTTCAACATATGAGTGAAAGAATAATAGCGCTACTGATTTAACGTGAGTGGTGTTAGCTCTCAATAGCATTAATATTTTTGAGCTCCATTTGTAATCTGTGCCACAATCATTGAAAAAATTGCGCTTGTACACATATATAGACATATATTAGTGCATTGGAGCGCTTTGATATTAAGTAGATGAAAACATGTAAAAAACATATTTGTGCAATATTCATTTTTAATAAAGGCTGTAACTGCGTATTTACTGCAAATATTTTACATTCCAATGTTCTGCACATAGCAGAATATGTTCAATGTATTTCTAAATAGATATTCCTATATATATTTGAATATATCTATACCTATATATAATCATCTATATAAATAGGTAGATATATATATTACCAAAATATCATCAGATAGCTGTAGAAATATATATTTATGAATAAATAGAACACATTATTGTATATAAAGAACATTGGAATATGAAATATTTTCATGTCAGGTTAGTGCAAATCAGAATATGCAATTGTTTTTGCGCAAGAGTGGGGTGTTTTTTTCCACTTTTTTTCTCCATTAACTTCTATGGGGGATTATGTGAACGTACACGCAATATTCTAATCTTGGATTTTTGCACTAGTTGGGTTATCGCCAGAGCAAAAACAGTTTACTTTCAACTCGTAATTCAAGCACAACCCAATGAGCGCAAAACTCTTACAAGCAGGAGGGTTTATTTGCTCTTCACTCTGACCCTAAATTTCTGAACTTTCTTTTTGTCTATTTTAAGAGAAGTTTTAGCTGGATTAATTCTGCAGATTTTTATCATTAATTCTTCTACTGGTACAGCTCATCTCCTTAAATACATATAAATAGGGTTATCCTGGAACATCTGACTTCTCAAGGTTATACTATTTTCTTTTACCAATCAACTGTCAGGTACACTATCTCTTTAAATTCATCAACCCTCTGACAAGTTCATTCAGCAGGGCCGATTTATCAAGGGCCGAAACAGCCCCTGATACCCCTGTTTTCAGTTATGAAGCAGCGGTCTTAAGTCCGCTGCCTCTGCGGCTGCGGACGAATCAATTTGCCCGATCCTATACGATCGGGCTGATTGACACCCCCTGCTAGCGGCCTGCAGGGGGCGGCATTGCACAAGCAGTTCACTAGAACTGCTTGTGCAATGTTAAATGCTGACAGCATATGCTGTCGGCATTCAGCGATGTCTGGTGGACATGATACGCTACAGCGTATCATGTCTGCCAGACAATGATAATTCGGCCCTGTGTCTTTTTTTGCTTTATGACATTCCTTTAAATACTACTTCAGAGACAGATTAAAATTTACTGCTATGTTTCGGAAAACTGTCTGCTCTAGATTGCAGTTTTACTCAGGATAACATTCTCTGGGCCAGATTACAAGTGGCACGCTATTTGGCGCTTTTGCTTGTGTGCAGACACTATCAGAAGTAAACTTTTAATGTGCATGGTTAGCGTGTGTATTATTTGAAAGTAAATTGTTGGCGTGAAAGCAAAAGCTGATATGCGTTAACTTCAGGACTTTGGATATCACCACTGTGTTATCTTTTCCCCATAGACTTAAATGGACCACACAAACCTAACACTTATTGCTCATGCGCTAACCAGTCACGCATTAGACCAAATGCGCTAACTCAAAGGTAGTTATGAATATTTTATATTCCAATGTTCTAGAAAAAAATGTTCTATTTATTTTGAAATAGATATTTATATATATATATATATATATATATATATATATATATATACTTATATACTGTATATATATATATAATTTATTTTTTGTAAAGCATTTATCTATCTATATGTGAAAAACATTGAAATATATAATCTATTCATTACTATATTTAAATATTTACAGTACTTACACAGTAAAACACATTATTAAATATTAATATTTATTTAAAGTTATTTTTCTTGTTTTCAGGTATTTGAGTGGAAAGGGCTCCAAAGTATATATACATATGTATATATGTGTATACATGTGTATATATATATATATATATATATATATATATATATATATATATATATACACACTGTATGTGTGTGTGTGTTTATATACATATATACAAGAACATGGGGTCATGATCTTAAGCTGAAGGGTAGTATATTCAGGAGTAATTTGAGGAAGCAGTTATTTACAGAAAGGGTGATTGATTCATGGGGAAGATTTACCAATGTTTGTCCGACATGATACGTTGTAGCGTATCATGTCCGACAAACATCGCTGAATTAAGACAGCATAGGCTGTCTGCATTTATCATTGCACAAGCAGTTCACCAGAACTGCTTGTGCAATGCTGCCCCCTGCAGATTCGTGGCCAATCCCGCTAGCTAGGGGGGTCAATCAGCCCGATTGTATAGGATCAGGCGGATTGAAGACCGCAGCCTTAGAGGCAGTGGACAAGTTATGGTCTTAAGACCGCTGCTTCATAACTGCTGTTTCCGGCGAGCCTGAAGGAAACAAGGGGAACAAGGGGCAACATTTTGGATTTAAAGTGTGTGCAGAGCCCTGGAACTATTTACATATATATATATATATATATATATATATATATATATATGTAAATAGTCCCAGGGCTCTGCACACACTTTAAATCCAAAACGTTGCCCGGGGTGCATATATATATATATATATATATATATATCCGGAAAAGGACGCACAATCTCACAATTTGTCCAATGCCAATGTGCACTGCAAAATATCCACAGCAAAGTCCCAAGCACAGGTACTCAATGGTCTTATAAAAAGATCCATTTTATTCAGTATAATATAAAAGAGATAACGTTTCGGCGCATTCCTACGCTTTTGTCAAATGTCATAAAAGGTTTTCAAACAGATAAACCTAAAAACCAGTGAAAAGTAGACATAATAACCAACCTTTTATAGCCACTTGGCAATAGTAAGCGTGCCAAATCCTGCATCCGCGTGTAGGTGACGTCATCGTAATGTCATGACGTAGGTTCGAACGTGGCACCCTCTTATGCTAATTTGTACATGGCTTGGTATGAACGTGAGCTTATGAAGCCATTTGAACATCCAAGCGTACAATATTACACACGGTACATTGATGATGTCTTCTTGGTGTGGAGAGGCAGCGAATTGGAGCTGCATGAGTGGGTGTAATGTTTGAACTCCATAAGTCCAATTAGATTTAAACTTGAGTACAATTTGCAGATTGTACATTTTCTAGATCTCAACATTTTTAAGATTGAGGCCTGTGGTGAATACCAGTTCGGCACGTCATTATATACTAAGCCGACAGACCTCAACTCCTTATTGGATTCTAGAAGTTTTCACCCCAGACATTAAAAAAAGGGGATCATTACCTCGCAGCTCACTCGGGTCATTAGGAATAACAGTGAGATACCCATTAGGCAGACACAACTGGCAGAGATGGGGGAGAAACTTACCTCAAGGGGATATGCCAGAGATGAAATTGTACGGATCAAAGAGAGGTTGTTGAATCGGTCAAAAGTATGGACAAAAGTATGGACACTACAGATACTGGACAACAGTTGAATTTGGTAACAACATACGCACCCACGTGCGATATCTTGGCGAATTCTGTGCAACGACATTGGCCAGATGTGGAGATGGACACCACACTACCCTTTCAGAAGATGACGGCCCCCAGAATAGTGTAAAGTAGGGCTAGCAACCTAAGAGATCTGTTGGTCAAAACAGACCCAGTTGATCGTTATATGAAAGAAACATGGTTGAAAACAACGAAGAAAGGTTGCTTCCCTTGTGGCAGTTGTATTACCTGCAATGGTATGCTTAGAGGTTCATCTTTTCAACATCCACACAATAACTACACCATACGCCATAGATTATCCTGCACCAGCACCTATGTTGTCTATATGCTGATATGCCCATGCTCCAGGGATTACATCAGAATGACGGTAACTACCTTCTGTGATGGCGGCACGCTTACTATTGCCAAGTGGCTATAAAAGGTTGGTTATTATGTCTACTTGTCACTGATTTTTAGGTTTATCTGAGTGCCTGCGCTTGGGACTTTGCTATATATATTGTCAAGCTACATACCAGGGCACCAGAGGGCATCAACAAAAGGATGCATGTTGACTTATTTGTTGAGTAGCCCTCTGTTTCCCTGATATTTTTTCACTACTTGACCTTATTTCTGATCCCCTTATTATAGTTTAACCTTTATTGTTCCTTATCCTTGGAACCTTATCTAATTAGTATTAACTATATTCTAATGTATTGCTTCCTCATAAGTCTTTGATTCTTCTAGTTTTATAAATTTAAAAAATTTATTTTTTTATTCATGTGAATTCCTTTTGCAAATTAATTTTTTACTTTTTTATATATACATTATTAATTCTTATTTTTTTCTGAAGTGTAACCGTTTTCTTTCTATATTAGGACTACATATTTGTATTTATATATTTTTTTTCTCATTATATATTATGGGCTAATGAATTATTGCCCATTTACTTAGTCCTTTCAATATTGAACATTTGTTTTTTAACTCTCTTTATTTAAATGTCTTTTATTATTTTTGTTTAGTGTCTATTATAATTTTGTATACTTGAGATACACTTATTATCGCATTTATCCTGTGTATTTATATGGAGTTCTGTTATATGTTTGTGTTTGCACATCTATATTTGTAAAATAGGATGAGTGACTTATCTGCAGCAAATCGCCTTGTCATTGCATCCCACAGGTGTAACCATTGCTTTTTGGCCAAATGGGGCCCTGATTGACTGCCTTGCTGCATTTAAGTACACCCACATCTTGAACACATCACCTCTGATGAAGCGCATGTGCGCATGCGCAAAATGCGTCAGGTGTTAAGGCTTTGTTTTTCACCGATGTACTAGCACCTTGCCAATAAACCTGTTTTGAACCGTTCTTGGGTGAAGCATCGGCCTCCTTTTGTCCTCCCTTGGGGATCTTCTGTCTTTATATATATATATATATATATATATATATATATATATATATATATATATATATATATATATATATATGAAAAACGAAAAGGGAATTCAGGACAAATGGTCAATATAAATGTGATTCTGATCCAATACCAATTCACTATTATTGGAAAATAATATTTAATTATTTAGTTTAGTGGTGCAGACCCTATACAAATTATTATATACACAAATAACTATTAGAAAGAATTTGGAACATATAAATTAATGTACCATGTGAAAGATATGGAATCAAGCACTCTTCTGATAATAAAATATCAAAATTTGTTATTCAACTGTAGGAAATCAGTCTCTGACCAATATAATCTTTTAAAGATAAACGCAATTTATTATGCCGATTATGGGAGATAAATAGTAAATACAAAAAACTTGTTTACTCCCAAGGAAATAACAGCCACATTGGTGTATATATTACCACAACAACATGTGATACAAGAGCATATGACAATGTGTTACCCTAAAGATGTGCACACCTTGTAAAGAAATAGCATATGTATCGTTCTATGGTGCCTTACACATACTACACCCAAGCTGTACACGGTACCCAAGTATGTACAACGGATCGTTACGGGACAGGTAAGTAACTGGATCTAAGTATTGGAAAGCAATAAGAATGAGCAAAGTTGTTATATGCGCATACATATATATTATAGCAGCCACAAGACAATGAATGCGAAAGCCATAGATATTACATTAGTATTCAACGGAAAAGCAGTTAGCAAGCATGTTAGATCAAATATAGTACAAACAGAGTCATTCCAGGTTGACCCTCCACATAGAGCGGTATTGCCATAAGTAGTACGGACATATGATATATGATAGCAAGCAGATGTGATGAATAATTGCAACAGAGCAAGCAGTTCTCAAAGTAGCAAGATAGCGTGATATGCAAACAAAGTAAAACCAAGCTGACCCTCCACATGATGCGGTATTGCAAAAAAAGTTCAGTCACTATCCAAATTGTATATATAATCATGCACTTATCTGAATCCAAGTAACATTCACTGTAATCGCCCTGTGTCTGCTGTAAGGACGCTTGACTGCTCTTAACAAAAAACTTTCCATTGTTTCTTTTCTGGAGGCTGCTATACATAACTGTGCTGTGCACGCCAAAGTAGCATGGCGTGTATCGGATGCGTGTTCTCTTCCGGGTATGTCCCATGCACCAATGATCCAATGCCAAGAAACATAATATATACATAGTTCCAAATCACAATTTAATTACTAGCAAATTAATCTGCACTTAGCACATTACGGCGATCACTGAGTTGTCACACTACAACATGGCAATATAATAACTGCATGCTAATTAGTAACATAGCAGTGGATTGCAATTAGGGTGTCAGAGAGAACTAATTACAGCACAACATCGTGTTGCAAATATATACAGAGAATCTATACAGGTTTCTTTTCTAAAAAATATCCTTTATTACAATTCAACACACACAAGATGTTTTAAATGAAACTGGCCATGTCCAGTTTTTAATTTAATCCTACTGGGGAAAGTGTGTTCAAGGTGAAGATCCACTTGCACTCTTTTTGGAGGAGACATTTATTATTGTCCCCACCTCTTCCATGCAAGATCGCTTTATCAATCCCTGTGAACCGTAGGCAACCAGGATTGCTGTTATGTTTTTCTTGGTAGTGTCTCGTAATACTGCTTGTTTGAATTTCGCCTTTTATATCATCCCTGTGCTCCTTGATGCGGTCTTTGAAGACCCTTTTCGTTTTGCCCACGTAGAACGCCGGGCATGAGCACTCTAAGAGATATACAACCCCTTCTGTGTTGCAATTAAAGAAGTGGTTAATGCGAAAAGATTTAGTGCAGTTGCCAGAAAATACCTTGGTTCTTTTCATGTATTCACATGTAACATACTTTCCACAGGGAAAATTGCCATTCGGTATATGCTTTTTAAGCCAAGTACCTTCTTGATTTGTCGGTTTAAATTGGCTTTCGACCAGGTTGTCTTTAATATTCTTAGCTCTCTTTGCTGTCAGACTGGGGTAAGCCCCAACCTCTTCAGCTATATTACCATCACTAAGCAAAATCGGTCAATGTTTTTGAAGGACTGACCTAATGGTTTGCCAATGACAGTTAAACGGCGTAGTTAGACGTATCACTGATTCCGATTTTTTCTTCTTTTTGAACAGAAGATCATCCCTTTTCATTTTCCTCGCAAAGGTCATTGCTTTCTTAATTTTCCGCTGCGAATAGCCTCGCTCAAGAAATCTGTCTTGCATCATTTTGGCATGTTCGTCAAACTTCTCTTTTGACGAACAATTGCGTTGTAGGCGCAGGAATTGTCCTTTTGGAATTCCTTCAATGAGATGCTGTGGATGGTGACTGCTAGCTAGGAGCAAACTGTTAGTAGTAGCAGTGGCCTTCCTATAATTTTCAGTGACTAGAACGTTGTTAACATTCCTAACTTTAATATCTAGGAAGTCAATCTCAGACTCACTATAGTGCATAGTGAGCCGTATGTTCAATTCATTCTGATTCAAAATATCCACAAACTTCAATAGCTCCATACGGTCACGTTCCCAAATGAGAAATATGTCGTCCACATATCTCAGCCAAAAGTTTACATGTTTGACAAACAAATCATTTTGGTAGACTGTGTCCATTTCCCATTTACCTAAATGCAAACAAGCATACGTGGGGGCACATGTGGCCCCCATAGCAGTTCCCCTCAGTTGTTTATAAATTTTGTTATTGCACATAAATACATTATTATTAAGAATAAATCTCAATAAGTCAATAACTAATTCCGTGTGCTTGATGAATCTGGTACCTCTGCTCAACAGAAAACTTTCGCAAGCCTTAATACCAGTATCATGAGGGATACTGGAATAGAGTCCTTCTACGTCCATTGTGACCAAAAAAGAGTCCTTTGCAACTGGCATATCATTGATTCTCTTCAGAAAATCGGTTGTGTCTAGGACAAATGAAGGTAGTGTCACTAAAAAAGGACGTAAAGCAAAGTCAATATAATGACCCACATGTTCAACAAGACTTCCAATGCCAGAAATGATGGGACGTCCTGGAGGATTTTTTTAATTTTTATGGATCTTTGGTATGCAGTAAAAAATAGGCATAACAGGATTATCAACCGTCAAATATCCAAATTCCGTATTGGTTATAGTCCCATCATTTCTGGCATCATTAAGAATTGTGAATAATTTCGACTGTAGGGTAGATATAGGATTGAAGCCCAGTCTTAAATACTGATTTTTATCAGATAATTGCCTCATTACCTCCCTACAGTACATGGTTTCATCCCACAGAACGACATTTCCCCCCTTATCCGCTGATTTAAAGACGACGTTGGGGGCCTCTTTGAGCTCTTTTAGAGCTTTTCGCGAGGAAAATGATAAGGGATGATCTTCTGTTCAAAAAGAAGAAAAAATCTGAATCAGTGATACGTCTAACTATGCCGTTTAACTGTCACTGGCAAACCATTAGGTCAGTCCTTCAAAAACATTGGCCGATTTTGCTTAGTGATGGTAATATAGCAGAAGAGGTTGGGGCTTACCCCAGTCTGACAGCATAGAGAGCTAAGAATATTAAAGACAACCTGGTCGAAAGCCAATTTAAACCGACAAATCAAGAAGGTACTTGGCTTAAAAAGCATATACCGAATGGCAATTTTCCCTGTGGAAAGTCTGTTACATGTGAATACATGAAAAGAACCAAGGTATTTTCTCGCAACTGCACTAAATCTTTTCGCATTAACCACTTCTTTAATTGCAACACAGAAGGGGTTGTATATCTCTTAGAGTGCTCATGCCCGGCGTTCTACGTGGGCAAAACGAAAAGGGTCTTCAAAGACCACATCAAGGAGCACAGGGATGATATAAAAGGCGAAATTCAAACAAGCATGATTGTGAGACACTACCAAGAAAAACATAACAGCAATCCTGGTTGCCTACGGTTCACATAAAGCGATCTTGCATGGAAGAGGTGGGGACAATAATAAATGTCTCCTCCAAAAAGTGTGCAAGTGGATCTTCACCTTGAACACACTTTCCCCCATAGGATTAAATGAAAAACTGGACATGGCCAGTTTCATTTAAAACATCTTGTTTGTGTTGAATTGTAATAAAGGATATTTTTTAGAAAAGAAACCTGTATAGATTCTCTGTATATATTTGCAACACAATGTTGTGCTGTAATTAGTTCTCTCTGACACCCTAATTGCAATCCACTGCTATGTTACTAATTAGCATGCAGTTATTATATTGCCATGTTGTAGTGTGACAACTCAGTGATCGTCGTAATGCTAAGTGCAGATTAATTTGCTAGTAATTAAATTGTGATTTGGAACTATGTATATATTATGTTTCTTGGCATTGGATCATTGGTGCATGTGACATACCCGGAAGAGAACACGCATCCGATACACGCCATGCTACTTTGGCGTGCACAGCACAGTTATGTATAGCAGCCTCCAGAAAGGAAACAACGGAAAGTTTTTTGTTAAGAGCAGTCAAGCGTCCTTACAGCAGACACCGGACGATTACAGTGAATGTTACTTGGATTCAGATAAGTGCATGATTATATATACAATTTGGATAGTGACTGAACTTTTTTTGCAATACCGCATCATGTGGAGGGTCAGCTTGGTTTGACTTTGTTTGCATATCACGCTATCTTGCTACTTTGAGAACTGCTTGCTCTGTTGCAATTATTCATCACATCTGCTTGCTATCATATATCATATGTCCGTACTACTTATGGCAATACCGCTCTATGTGGAGGGTCAACCTGGAATGACTCTGTTTGTACTATATTTGATCTAACATGCATGCTAACTGCTTTTCCGTTGAATACTAATGTAATATCTATGGCTTTTGCATTCATTGTCTTGTGGCTGCTATAATATATATGTATGCGCATATAACAACTTTGCTCATTCTTAGTGCTTTCCAATACTTAGATCCCAGTTACTTACCTGTCCGGAAACGATCCCTTGTACATACTTGGGTACCGTGTACAGCTTGGATGTAGTATGTGTAAGGCACCATAGAACGATACATATGCTATTTCTTTACAAGGTGTGCACATCTTTAGGGTAACACATTGTCATATGCTCTTGTATCACATGTTGTTGTGGTAATATATACACCAATGTGGCTGTTATTTCCTTGGGAGTAAACAAGTTTTTTGTATTTACTATTTATCTCCCATAATCGGCATAATAAATTGCGTTTATCTTTAAAAGATTATATTGGTCAGAGACTGATTTCCTACAGTTGAATAACAAATTTTGATATTTTATTATCAGAAGAGTGCTTGATTCCCTATCTTTCATATGGTACATTAATTTATATGTTCCAAATTCTTTCTAATAGTTATTTGTGTATATATATATATATACTGATTTGACACTATCTTCTTACATAGTGGACTTTTCTACACATCACAATGAAGTTGTGGGGTCTCGCTGTTGATTTGGGTTTCTAACATACTCCTTGAAGGCTCGAATGGTATCTGTGTGTATATATAAATATCTTGAAATGTATTCTCACTCTAGCATAATAGTAATAATTATTGCTTTTGCTTTTCTTGGATTAGTAGTTCTATGAAGCCAGAGATCTTGTTTCTTGCTTATTGCTTATTGTGTATATACATATTTCATTGTGTATGTGTAAATCTCATATGTGGTTTATATAGTAACGGTTTTTGTATCGTTTGTGGCTAAATGTGTTTTTCTTTCCTATAGGGGTAATATGTTTAAGTCTACAACTCGGTTGTCACATTGATTTAAAAGACATTTTCATATGTCAGTCCGCTCACACTGTGCGCTGTTTGTATATAGCAGTAGCTATGACAACCACTGAGTTCCCTTGCGTGTAGGGTTTGGTTGCACATGCGCAGTAGTGAAGGCGGACATGACATGGATTATGCTACCGCAGCCTTCCGCATTTACTTTGGTCTGTTGTTATGGGTACGGCGTTAATTACGCCATGACGTGTATTACGTCTCTACGTGCTGATGTCACAGACCACTCTGAACGCGCATCTGAAGGTTTGGCGGTAAATTTGTAAATTTTCTCAATCTATATAAGGAATGCCAGTTTTAACTTGTGTTAGGTGGTTTAGGTGCTAGGTTACATTTAGCAAGGTGACATTTGACAAAGGCACAGGTTATGTGCCGAAATGTTATGTCTATTTAATATTGGGAATAAAAGGATGTTTTATAAAGTCCAGTGAGTGCCTGCTTCTTCTTTGGATATTCTATGCACTTTATTGCAGTGCACCTTGGCAGTTCTAACGGATGGGGTTAGATTGTGCTGTCCTGTCTGGACTGTATGTATATATATATATATATATTTCTGTGCAACTTTGAAAATGTTTTATTGAAATATGGTCTCTGAGGTTATTTATTTACTGCAACACTCATGGATTATTTTAATAATTTTTTGTTGATTGTGTCCTTCATCAGATTTATCTTCTGATGTTCTTGCAGCCATGTAATATGGTTGTTTATGAATAATATTATTATTAATAATAAAATGCATTAAAAGAGACGTAACTAGAAACCACAGGGCCCAGGTGCAAAAATCTATGTAGTTACAGGTATACAAGGCCCATAAGTAGGGTAAAATAATAGCGTGGCAACTAAGTGGCAAGCTGTCTTGCTGGTTTCATTTCCAATCAAATACCTTGAAATATGCAATATAACTTTTAGTCAATTTTAATAATGTTTTTGTTTAAATATATATATTACAACAAATCATATACAATTATTTATATATACAGGTGGCCCTCGTTTTACAACGATTCAATTTACACCGTTTCAGAATAACAACCTTTTTTTCCAGTCATGTGACTGCTATCGAAAAGCATTGAGAAGCAGTGCATTTATTAAAATAGCCATTAGGTGGAGCTGTCCGCTTGTGTGGCAGCAAAGCCAAGCAAGCTGAAATTAATCAGTTTAACTGGTTTTAGCACAATTGGTCTAGTGTGCTGGTTTTCACACCTGTCCTCAGGCATCCCTAACATATTTTGAGGATATGTGAACTAGAGCACAGGTGAAATAATCAGCTGATTAGTAAACATGGTTATTTACTTGATCTCACCCAAGGTAATACTGAAAATCTGGCCTGTTAGGGAGGCCTGATGACAGGTTTAAAAACCAGAGGTCTAGTGCAACTACGGTTAGAGCACAAGCGATAAATAAAAAAAGGCTTTCTTTGGCTAGCCCCATAGACGTCTATGGGGAGATGAATTTAGTGTGTACGCAATATCTGAAGTCCTGAAATTAGCACTCCTGAGTCTTTCACTCAACTTGTAATACCAGCGGTAACCTGAGAGCGATCATTTTTTACCTTGAGCGCATTTAGTGCTCATGAGCAATAAAAAAATATTGCTCCACTTGCTTATTTTGTTTTTATTTATTGTGAGTGGCCCCGTGTCCGTAGCTAGGCCAATGCAATACTTCTCTACTGTCTGTTTTTTTGAGGATATCATGATCTTTACCTGACTCCCCGTACTAATCGAGGATCTCTATTGGTCTACTTCAGGGGCATATGTTCCTTGCATGCTTCTCAATGCTTCTGATTATATATGCTCCTACGCCTCTCTGCCAGGAAACTACCTTGCTGGGTTGGAAGTAGGTGAATGTTGTCGCATCATTGCTTGTAACATTAAAGTCAAATTAAACATTCATTACTTAGATAGAGCACACATTGGAAACAAAGTTCCAAATCACTTCCATTATCAAAATGTGTACAATGTTGTATGCACACTTTCTGAGGCACCATCTGCTACTGAGCATGCGCAAGAATTCTCAGTATACGCATTTTGTGATTGGCTGATGACTGTCACATGGTGTAGGGGGAAGGAAAATTGAACTAGCTCTGATATTTGTCTAAAAGATCTACTGAAGTGCTTTTACATTGTCTTTTTATTATGCATTTGTCGATTGTGCAATTCTACTATTTAATGATCCACCCACAAATCCAATAGGGATCCTTAATCTGCAAAGGGGGTGAAAAAAGAGCCCTAACATGGATAAAAGAGGTTGTTGGAGGAGGTAAGCATCACAGCTTGGTTCTGACCTATAAAGGTGTAGATGATCTGCTGCAGAACCTTGTTTGCTCCTGATAATGCCTCTGCTACTTGTCCTAAAGGGACATGGAATTCAAAATTCTTCTTTCATGATTCAGATAGAGCATGTCATTTTAAACAACTTTCCCTTTTACTTCTGTTATCTAATTTGCTTTGTTCTCTTCCTATACTGAAAAGCATAGCTAGGTAGGTTCAAGAGCAGCAATAAACTACTGGGAACTAGCTGCTGATTGTTGGCTGTATATATATATATGCCTCTTGTCATTTGTGCATTTGATGTGTTCAGCTAGCTCCCAATTGCTACACCTTCAACAAAGGATAACAAGATTGAATAGTTGTTTATAATTGTATGCTTTACCTGAATCAGTTAAGTAACTTTTTGGGTCTCATGCCTATTTAAATGATCTGTTTGTTTAACATGACTTGCTTTGAGCCTGAACCAAAACCACATATGTTGTCTGTTTAACCACAGCCCCAGGCCATTCTGTCACTTCTGAGCAGCCATATAATGAATACAAATCCACTATCCTTGAACTAAGTATGAAAGGGTTTAAATGATCATTCAAGTATAGGTGAAAAAGCTTCATTAGTGTTGGTTTAACGTTTATTGACCATTAATGGTCAATGATTCCACAATAACAGGTGAAATCTTAATGGGACATGAAACCCAAAAATGTTATTTCATGATTTGGATAGATTATAACATTTTAAACAACTTTCAAATTGACTCCTAGGTGAAGCAGTAATGCCCTACTGGAAGATCACTGAACACCAAAGGCAAGAGGCATATACTGTATGTGCAGCAACCAATAAGCAGCTTCTTAGTTTACCTAGGTATACTTTGAACAAAGGATACAAATAGAACAAAACAAATTAGATGATAGAAATAAATTAGAAAGTAATTTAAAATTGTTTGATTTATCTGAATCATGAAAGAACAAATAATTTGGGCTTTGTGTCCCTTTAATTTCCTTCTAAATAGCTTTCAGTAAGAGTGCAACATAGGACAATAAATTAAATAACAAAAATCATTTTTATTTATTCATTTTTAATTTAATTTAATTAATGTTGCTGTTTTGACATTATCGTTAGCAGCAAAATGTTACAGCACCATTGGCAACAAATTAATTAAAACGTCTCGGAAACCACTATGCATTGCTGACAATAGAGTTTCCAGGCCACATCCTTGGTTATAAAGAATTCAAGTATTATCGGAAGGAGTGTTGAAATGCAAATGACAGCTTGAACTAGAGGAAGCACAGTACATCTTTAGAAGCCTTTTACTGAATGGCTGTCAAATTTAACTTATAATTTATATAGCATAAGATGATTTACTTCCTCTGCTTGTGAACGGTACATTCCTCACCAGTTCAGCAATCTAGAGCAGTGAGACTCAACTGGTTATATATCTGCATATCTATCTATGTTTGTACAGCAACCTTTTGCACATTACTGTCTGTTTTATTATGCTCATGCATACAAAGGCATATTAGGGCAAGTGACAACAGGCCATTGGATCACGTGTTCTGGTTCCAGTCTTCATTTCATCCTCACATCTTTTCATGCAGCTTTATTGAGACCAAGATAATTAAAATGCAGAGAGGTTTTCAAAGAGGAAAAAAGAAAAAGCAGGGAGAAAGAAAGTAAAGGAGGAAATTAGTATTTGTATAAAAAGGTTCCATGCAGAAAACCAAACACCAAAGCATAGATTTCATTAGGCCCTTTGGTACAATTTAAAAACTGCATTGTAGCAATAAAAGGATTTTTAAGACATTTTAAATGAATTAGCAAACAGATCATTTGCATGCAAATGTTTACTAGACTTTAGAGAAGAATGACAGGAATGAGATTAAATAGAAAGTAAAGCGTTCACGTAAAACACTTTTTGTACAAAAACATTGCCGTCAAATATTATGTTCTCATGAGGATAATCAGCATTACAAAGAAAGTTAGCTCTGGGGTAGATTCACTGGCTGCCACTCTTACAACACCTTTGTGCACACACTTTACCATTTTTAAACTTTCCAATTGACTTACCTACCTAGGTAGCTCCAGGAGCAGTGATTCATTACTGGGAGCTAGCTGCTGATTGGTTGTGGCACTTAAATGGACAGTCTAGTCCAAAATAAACTTTCATAATTCAGATAAGGAATGCAATTTTAAACAACTGTCAAACTTACTTTTATCACCAATTTTGCTTTTTCTCTTGGTATTCTTAGTTGAAAGCTAAACCTAGGAGGTGCATATGCTAAATTTCTTAGACCTTGAAGGCCGCCTCTAATCTGAATGCATTTTGACAGTTTTTCACCACTAGAGGGCATTAGTTCATGTGTGTCATATAGATAACACTGTGCTCACACACGTGGAGTTACCTAGGAGTCAGCACTGATTGGCTAAAATACAAGTCTGTCAAAAGAACTGGAATAAGGGGGCAGTTTGCTGAGGCTTAGATACAAGATAATCACAGAGATAAAAAGTATATTAATATAACTGTGTTGGTTATGAAAAACTAGGGAATGGGAAATAAATGGGTTTTCTATCTTTTAAAACAATAAAAATTCTGGTGTAGATTGTCCATTTAAGGATGTTTCTTGTTGTTGGCTTACCTGATATGTTCAGCTAGTTCCCAGAAGTGCATTGTTGTTCCTTCAACAAAGGATAGCGAAAGAACAACCCAAATTTGATAATAAAAGTACATTTGAAAGTTGTTTAAAATGATATGCTCTATCTGAATCATTAAAGATATATCTGGGTTCCATGTCCCTTTAATTAATCAGCTCCTCATCTAACAATAGCCTAGATTCATATATGTTAGTGAGGTTGCCAAAGTAACTTATTGTAAAGCCAATATCATGTTTAAAATGAATTGAACACCACTTGACCTCTGATCATGTCATTAGCATGAGTTTCTTCCATTCTATAGTTGTCTTAAAGGGGCATTATACACCAAAATTATTATAGGCTATTAAAATAAAGCATTAGGTGTAGATAAAATTTGACATGCATTACCAGTTTGGAGTTGGCGGAAGAAAATCACCCCAGATTCATTTGACACTGGTGATTGACAAGACCTACTCTCACACAATTGGTTGTGTTAGAGTAGGGGGTAGACTTGCACAACTGTTCGCCCATGCAATGTTAAATATAGGAAACAAAAGTGCCCCAGAATCTGAGATACAATGCGTAAAGTTTCACAACATGTGAATCCTGTCCACTAGCAGACTGATAAATCTTGTCCCATGTGTATTTTTGTACTGTACGGTAATATAGTCATATGCTGGGTAACAGACCCTGCAGCAGTGAGCAAGTTTACAAGATGAGCAGTTGCTCTCTATGTTGTTTTTTTATGAGTCTCCAAACAGCCATATCTGCAAATGGGCAATGGCTGTGTATTTTGTTGGCATTAAATAAACTTTACTGTAAATTATAAAGAAGAAGAATGAATAAATAAACAAACATAAACTTTACAGTCTATCTTTAAACAGCAGTTCATTTTTTTTGCTATAATGTAAATTTGTGATAGGGTGATGGGTAATTTAGTTAAAGGAAACTTGGATTCTCAAAGGGACAGCATTATACTTTACACCTTTATGCTGAACCACAGCAAACATGTTTAAATCTATTGTGGGAAGAGAGTAGATAAGAAGAAGTGGTAAGAGACTGCAATTATTCTTAATAAAACTATAATATTAAACTTGCGGCAGCATTTTTTATACCTTGGGTACTTTTATTACATCTGTCTTCCAGTAAAGTGCTATGTCCCTCAGCTTGATCATTTTTTCTATGTCCTTCATGAGCTACAGTGTCCAGAATTCAATGCAATATTCCAGGTAAAGTTTAACAAGACTGCATTATATCATCTCTTGTTCTGAAGCTAAAAGAGATTCATACTGACATTGTGTTTTGTTTTAAACTGCTATCCGGTTTTTTATTTATGTCAAATGATTACTTCCTCTCATAAAGATTCAATACTGTTAAAATATATTCCTTTGGAAACGTATAAAAGACTGTAAAAAACAATGCATATAATAGTCAATCAAGTTTCAGTTTGCCTTTTTTATTGTATTTATATTTTGTTTCTAAATTGACGATCTGAAATTATATCTCCTGCGTCTCTATCCTTTGGGCATCCAGAAAGCATTAGTAAAGAGACACAATAGGTCCCTAAGTAACTAATGATACATTTAAAAGCTTAAATCATTTGAAAGTTAAAAAAAATAATAAATGTTCATTTGGAGCCAAAGAGGCAGTAAAATGTGCTGCAGGCGGTGAAGTCTTTGGGGCTTTCAAATGACAATAAAAACTCAAGGGTAAGTATATCATTTTTCAAGCTTTTAAACTAATGAATTTTAAATGTGTCATAAGTTGCTTAAAGGGATAATAAACCCAATTTTTACTTTAATGATTCAGATAGAGCATGCAATTTTAAGCAACTTTGTAATTTACTCCTATCATCAACTGATCTTTGTTCTCTTGCTATCTTTATTTAAAAAGTAATGTAAAGCTTAGGAGCCAGACCATTTTTGGTTCAGAACCTGGGTTATGATCGCTTATTGGTTTGCTAAATGTAGCCACCAATAAGTAAGCGCTTTACAGGGTGCTGAACCTAAAATGGGCTGGCTACTAAGCTTTAAGCATAGACTCACCAGAGTGAAAGATATCCAGCTATTAATGGACCAGAAATAGTGCAATAAAAAGTAGATTTTATTCAGTAATGCAGAAAAAACTATTTTTCCAAAAAGTAAAAAATGTATCAATATTACAGCCAGTGAATCAGCCTACAAAGTATCATCACATCCAACATGTTTTGTGCTGTTACAGCACTTCATCAGGGTAAAAGGTAAATTAGCTATTCAGGTGTTAAAAGCAATTTTGAACCAATCAGACGTGTCTATTTTGTATGGCCAATCATGATGTCTAATTTTAAAGCAGACTCATAGATTGGCTAAATATTAACACAATCAGAACTGATCAAATTTATATATACAAAAACAAACAGTTAAAATATATTAAATAAACTTGCTTAAGATGATATTATAAAAGTATTTGGACACGTTAACATTTAAAAGTTTAACAAATTCGCTATTTCAATATTGTAACACTTTGCATCTAATTATCGGCAGTAGCCGAAGTAGCGTAATTTGAACACCTAATAGGATTTCAGAAGCTCTCATCCTATTGGCTGATTTGAATTTGAAGAATCATATCAGCCAATAGGAATGAAAGGTACGCCATTTTGAAATGGCTACCTTGCATTCAACTTCAGTGTACGGCGGTGACCGTATGAAGAGGACGCTCAGCGCAGGATATCGCAGCATGGATGAAGACTTCTCGCCGCCTGGATGGAGATGGATGTCCGGACTTCAGGAACTGTGATTAGATATTCTGGGGTAGTGTTAGGTTTTTTTTCATATTTTTTTTTTGGGGGGGAGGGGGGTTTAGATTAGGGCTTTGGGCTTTTTTTTTTTAAAGAGCTGAATGCCCTTTTAAGGGCAATGAAAAAGAGCTGAATGCCCTTTTAGGGGCAATGCCAATACAAATGCCCCTTTAGGGGCAATGGGTATCTTAAGTTTTTTTTTAAAGTTAGGTTTTTTATTTTGGGGGGTTGGTTGGGTGGTGGGTTTTACTATTGGGGGGACTATGTATTTTTTAACAGGTAAAAGATCTGTTTAACTTAGGGCAATGCCCTACAAAAGGCCCTTTAACCTATTGGTAGTTTATTATAGGCTGGGGGGGTTATTTTGGGGGGGCTTTTTTATTTTTTAAAGGCTATTAGATAAGCTGTAATTGTTTTTTTTATATAATTTTATTTATTGTTTTTTTGTAATCTTAGTGTTTTTTATTTTTCGTAATTTTTGAAGTGTTAGATTTTTTTATTTTTTCGTAGGATTAGTTTTTTTTTTCATTGTAATTTAGTATTTTTAATTGGTAGTTTTTTTATTTTATTAGAATAGTAAGGTTAGGTTAATTAACAGTTTAATGTTAGGTTTATTTTCATTTCACAAGTAAGTTTTTTTATTTATTTAAATATAGTTATACTATAATTTTAATTTAAAGTTAGGGGGTGTTAGGTTTAGGGGTTAATAGTATCATTTAGTGTTTTGCAAAGTGGGGGGCCAGAGGTTTTGGGGTTAATAGGTTTATTTAGTGGTGGCAATGTGGGAGGCCAGAGGTTTAGGGGTTAATATTTTTATTTATTGACAGCGATCTGGGAGGCCGGAGGTTTAGGGGTTAATTGGTTTATTTGGTGGCGGCGATGTCAGGGAGCCGGGGTTTAGGGGATAATATATTTAAAAAGTGTTGGCGATGTGGGTAGATGGCAGATTAGGAGTTAATAAGTTTTTAATAGTGTTTGCGATGCAGGAGGGTGGTGGTTTTGGGGTTAATAGGTAGTTTATGGGTGTTAGTGTACTTTGTAACATTTTAGTTATGAGTTTTGTGAAACATTTTTGTAACACAAAATCCATAACTACTGCTCTCAGATGGCAGTTTGGATCGCGTCGGTATAGGCTGTAATGCAAGCATTTTAGCCAGACCGCACAACCTGTAATACCGGCACTAGGAAAATCCCACACTCAAACGTAATTTTTTTGAGTGCAGAATGGACGTTGCGTTACAGGCTAAAATGCTTGTGGTATAGATATACCGACATGACTCATAATATGGCCATTTTTTCAGCGTTAAAAGCCGTAACGCAAAACTCTAGGTACTCTACTCATTTCTAATAAAGACACGTATAGGGATTCCTTTCACTTTAGCCTATGTTTAGTTACGCTGAAATCTTAAAATTGGAGTCGGTATTTTTAACATAAACAGGCTGCAAAAGGTGAACATTTATCATTGTTTTAAACATTGGACAATTTTTATTTTCTATTTATTTTTCTTAGATATTCAAATATTTATTTCTGTTTGTCATATTATGTTGCTTACATTTGTATTTCTATATTGTGTTTCAATATTTGCATCTACAAATTGTAGGTTTTTCTTTATATAAAACTGCAATTAGAGATACTGCTGTGTTCACACAGGTGTTCACCACCCACTAATTAGAAAACACACCCTCCAGAAGGGAGGTAAATGTTTTGTATGCTAGTTTGTTAGGTATAAAAGGCAGAGGTAGGTTTGAGAATTATTATATGCCTGATGAAACGGTTTGCTAACCGAGAAACGCGTTGCAAATATTGGGGTCTGTTAACCCCTTGGTCTACTTGCCACAACAAATTATATTTTTTTCATTCATCTGTGAGTGGATCACTCCACCTACTTTCTGCCTGACATCCTTTACAAGAAATATCCCTAACATTTGGTGCAAGTTTACTTTGGAAAATTGGATCTACTACCTCACAGCATTTGAGATTGTGCCTTGAGGTGAGCTGCCACACCTGCCTAAATCTGCAGCCTGTTTCCACCAGCACATTGGTGTGCTTTTGGAGCATGTGAGTACCCATTTTATATCCAGTACAATTTTGCTGTTTATACTCTTAATGGTCTGCACATGTAGTGCTCCTTTCCTGTGTTTTCTGTAATTCTCCAGCACCACATCATTGAGAGCGTGACTGAATGGGTGAGCTGTCACACCTGTAATAATCTGCAGCCTGTCCCTACTAACACATCAGTGTGTTCTTGGAGTATGTGAGTACCCATTTGGCTATCTTTTGAATTCATTGTGTTTACATCTGACGATACATCACATGAGGCGCCCCTCTGTTCTTTTCCTTTTTGTACAGATCTTTTTCAAGCCCATTAAATCCCTAATCTTAAAAAAAATGTAAAAAAATCCTAAAACTAAGCCCCAAATAGGTACTTACCGTTTCTGAAGTTCGACTGAGGTCTTCTTTCAGCCGGCTCCATCATCTTCTATCTTCATCCAGAGTGAAGGCGGTGTGGAGCAGAGGTGCGGAGCTGGCTTCTCCGATGCACGGGTCCTCAGCGGTGGTCCTCAACTGCGGCGGTCGGCGGTCCTCGGCAGCATGGAGGCTCCCCTTCACGTGATCGTCCGTTACACACTGAAGATTGAATTCAAGGTACCCCATATTTATTGGGGTACCTTGCATTCCTATTGGCTGAAATTTTGATTTGAACAGCCAATAGGATTTCAGTATCTCTAATCCTATTGGATGATTTTAAAATTTCAGCCAATAGGAATGCAAGGTACCCCAAATTGAATGTGGTACCTTGCATTCAATCTTCAGTGTACGACAGACATCGGGTGGAGAGGAGCCTCCTGCCACCGAGGACGGCCACTGTTGATGAAAGCCGCTGAGGATCCACGCATTGGGGAAGACAGCTCCGCACCTCCACTTCGCGCCACAGCTCCGCGCCGCCTTAGTTCCGGATGAAAATTGAAGATGATGGAGCCGCATGGAAGAAGACCTTCTCCACTGGACTTCAGGAACGGTGAGTACCTATTTGGGGGCTTAGTCTTAGGCTGTTTTTTTTATTTTTTCGGGTGGCTTTTTTTTTTTTAGATTAGTGTTTTTTGGGCTGGAAAAGAACTGATTGTCCTTTTAAGGGTAGTAAAATAGCTGAATGAACTTTTAAGGGCAATGCCCATAGAAATGCCCCTTTAGGGGCAATGGGTAGTTTAGTTTTTTTTTTTAGTGTTAGGTTTTTTTATTTTGGGGGTTTGGTGGGTGGGGTTTTTTACTGTTAGGGGGGATTTAGTAATTTTTAAATGTAAAAAAGTTGTTTAACAGGGCAATGCCCCACAAAGGGCCCCTTTAAGGGCAATTAGTAGATTAGTATTAGATAAGGGGTGTTTTTATTTTAGGGGGATTATTTATTTTTATAGGGGTATTAGTTTAAGTTTATTTTTTTTATTTTGGATAGCTTAGTTCATTTTTTTCTGTAATTTAACTTTTTTTATTTTTTCTAACTTTACCTTGGAGGTTTGTATTTTTTAAACATAGACTGCCCTCTGGGCAGGCTTATCTCCTAGTAATCATATAGAAAGAAATGAATGCTTTGTGTAGTAAAATAGTTACAAAAGTTTAGGAAGCTATCTAGGTGATCTCTGATGTCTAAAAAATGTAGGAACAGAAGCTTTATTCACAAAACTGGGCATTTATCTACAATATTGCTTATACAATTTATCCTTGAAATCTATTATTTTTCTGTAATATTATCTCTAACTATCCTAAAACATATAGGGGCCTATTTATTATGGTGCGAGCAGACAGGATCTGATATAGCGGATCATGTCCGCTGCACATCGATAAATGCAGACATCATATGCTGTCAGCATTTATCATTGCACCTGCAGTTCTTGTGAACTGCTGGTGCAATACCGCCCCCTGCAGTTTCGCAGCCAATCGGCCGCTAGCAGGGGGTGTCAATCAAGGTGATCGCATTCGATCGGGTTGATTTCTGACGATTTCTGTCCGCCGTCTCAGAGGCTCGCCGGAAACACGGGGCATCAAGCTCCATACGGAGCTTGATAAATATGCCCTCATAGTCCCAAATATACGTTTGAGCCCAAGCGATAAGGGGTTTATCGCGGGTGTTTACAATTGTCAAGCTTACCGCTGGTATTACGATTTGAAAGTAAACACGATTGCGCTCAAGCTAGAATGTTTACGCGACTTCAGAGCTCTGGTTAAAGGGACAGTCTACACCAGAATTTTTATTGTTTAAAAAGATAGATAATCCCTTTATTACCCATTTCCCAGTTTTGCATAACCAACACAGTTATATTAATATACTTTTTACCTCTGTGATTACCTTGTATCTAAGCCTCTGCAGACTGCCCCCTTATCTCAGTGCTTTTGATAGACATGCTGTTTAGCCAATCAGTGCAGACTCTTAAATAACTCCTCGGGAGTGAGCACAATGTTATCTATATGACACACATGAACTAGTACTGTCTAACTGTGAAAAACTTTCAAAATGCTCTGAGCTAAGCGGTGGTTTTCAATGGTTTAGAAATCAGTTTGAGCTAACCTAGGTTTAGCTTTTCAAAAATACCACCAAGGGAACAAAGCAAATTTAATGATAAAAGTAAATTGGAATGTTGTTTAAAATGTAATGTCCTATCTGAATCATGAAAGTTTAATTTTGAATAGACTGTCCCTTTAAATGTTTCGCAAAACATAATAGTGTCACAAAACACATCAAAAATACATTAAAAAGTATAGTTACACTCATAATCACACCATCTAATAAACATTATTTTAAAAAATTGGACACAAAAGTTATAAAGGCTCAAAGATATGAGATCTCAGGACAGGCAAAGGGCTTTAACATAGACATACAAACATATACATCTTTAAAAATGTATATTTATGATATATGTTTTTATATGTGTACATATTTATGTATGTATTTATATGTGTATATAAGAATGTGAAGGCGCACTTGATATTCTAAGTTCAGCTTTTTGTGCTCGGTGGGTTAGCACGTGAGCAAAAAACATTTACTTTCAACTCATAATACGAACGCAACCCGGCAAAAGCAAAAACTTTACATCTAGCGCAATTAACGCTCGAGCGGGAACGTTAATTTCCTTTCTTTGTTCTCTCTATAGTAATAATACCAATAGATCTGGAATGCTCAATTCAATCATTCATCTATTCCTTAAGTTGAAACTGGACTCCCTGCTAATGTCAAAATAAACAACCTTATCTTTTTCTCATGCAAAATATTTTTTAATTGATATAAATACAGTGGTGTTCTTCCATATGCAAACTAGAAATGAGAGATTACTGTCCATTTAACTTGTCACTCTAACACCTATCCTATCTTTTAACCGTGGCCGGACTGTTAGCCGATGGACATTTGGCCAACGGACATTTGGCAGACGGATAATAGTCCGACAGACAAGTGGCTATCAGATAATAGTCCGGCCCTGAGATAGATATATAGATAGATTTGATAGATAGATAGATAAGATAGATAAATAGATTAGATAGATAGATAGATAGATAGACAGATCGATAGATAGATTCGATAGATAGATAATTTCCCAGACAGAGAATTACAAGACGTGCGGGCAGGGACCCATGGTTAGGTTCCCAGAGGCGGTTGCGGTGCCCGAGGCTCTGATTAGAACAGAGCACTCTGGAGCGTATCTGCCCTCGGCCAAACTAGGAACATGCTTCGACATTCTGTCCATCGGCCAAATGTCCATCAGACAGAATGCTGTCGGCCACATGTCCGTCGGCATTTTGTCAGAGCACCCTTTTAACTAACCTATCTACTCAACAATTCCTGAGTTCAGTTTCATGCTTTAGCAATATTTTATTTGTTGTATGGGCCAGACATACCCTAAAAGACAATAATCCTCTGCTTTAGATCACTCAAGCCGGAAATATCAAAGCCACTGAATACATTCCATCGGGGTGGAACCACACCGGCGGACACTCAAATACACTAAAGATAGTCGCACTCTAAATATCTTTAAAGGGATACTGAACCGAAATGTTTTCTTTCATGATTCAGATAGAGCATACAATTTTAAGCAACTTTCTAATTTACTCCTATTATCAAATTTCTTCATTCTCTTGGTATCTTTATTTGAAAAGCAAGAATGTAAGTTTAGATGCCAGACCATTTTTGGTGAACAACCTGGGTTGTTCTTGCTGATTGGTGGATAAATTCACGCACTAATAAACAAGTGCTGTCCAGTGGTCTAAACCAAATATTGCCTGGCTCCTTAGCTTAGATGCCTTATTTTTCAAATAAAGATAGCAAGAGAACAAAGACAAATTGATAATACGAGTAAATTAGAAAGTCGTTTAAAATTGCATGCTTTATCTAAATCACGAAAGAAAAAATTTGGGCTCAGTGTCCCTTTAAAACCATAATCTTTATTTTACTTAATTAAAATCATTACAGGAGAATGATCTGATGCATTTTACACGTTTCACTCTAGGAACAGTGCTTAATCATACCCTAAACTGAGTGGCTATCAATATAAATACCTCAAGAAAGTGAAATTAATTAATAAAATATGTAGGTGAGTTTGTTATATATAACAAAACTGGTAGCCATTTAGACAAAAACAAATAGATGTTTACTATATCCATGTTTGGGCTCATTTTCATTGAGCTGCAATTGTTTTTTTGGTAAGGTTGTAAAAAAAAAAACCCTGCTGTTGGAAGCCATTACGCTTATCAACAGTTTAAATTTCCGCTGAAAGCGCAAACATTTAAGAAACACTGTCGGAAGTTGTTGAAAGGTCACAAACAATACAGCATGCTCAACTAGGTGTAATAGATTAAAAATAAGCTTTTAGTGGCCTCTTTTCCATTTAGATATTAAAGTTTTCAAACAATGCAAGTGTCTCACTTTATACATTTATTGTTATTTGCAATATTTATTGCTGGCCCAGGTATAGGACTAGTTGGAGTAATGTTCCTATTTAAATATCAATATGTATTTACATATAAAAATATAATCAAGCGCATATCTCCATAATTCCAACTAGGCCTATTCCTAGGGCAGTGCTAAATATTACATACTATTCCTAAAGCCTGTGTATACGGCCAAAATCCCCATCCACTTGGATCCCCTTTCCCTCCCTCCCTCCTTCCACTCCCCTGCTGTTCTCGACTTTTTTTTTTTTCTGTAGTGCAGTGGTCCCACCCATTTTGTGTCTCTCTAGAGGTGATCAAAGATAAGGAGCGCAGATGTTAAACATAAATTTTATAGCGTAACGGCGGGTTACCATAGCAACAAACTAGTTATTGCATGATTTTTGAGAAATCTGATGTTGGATGGAAGCGTTAGCACAGCGTTAACTTACACCTACATGAAAAGAGTGACTGCAATCTAAGTTAGACATTACAGTTATTTAAATTGTAATGCAAAATATTGATTTATTTAAATAATTATATTGCTAAATATTTTATGTATTATTTATTAAAACATTAGGGGGCCGATATATCACGGCCTGAATGTGGCCATATACCCCTGTTTCCGCGCGAGCCTTCAGGCTCGCTGGAATCAGGAGTTAAGAAGCAGCGGTCTTAAGCCATACGATCGGTTTGATTGACACCCCCTGCTAGCGAATCTGCAGGGGGCGGCATTGCACAAGCAGTTCACCAGAACTGCTTGTGCAATGATAAATGCCGGCAGCGGATGCTGTAGCCAATCATGTCCGCCAGACACTTGTGTTGTTCTTTGTATGAAGATGCTTTCATCTGGATGTTATTAATAGCATTACAGAGCATAGACCCCTCACACCCACGGTGTTGCCATTTTGTGTTTAGATATGACCACTTTAAAACGTAACAAAAATAAATAACTGTATGCATTCCTTCATATGCTAACGGTTCTTACTTTTGCAATTTGGTATTTTGTTACTCCATGTTCCATCTTTTCTACATTCGATCTGGAAAGTTTCCATCTCCATGTTGTCCTATTTAAGTAAAAAAATAAAAAATTAATTTACTAATATGGAGTATAGATTCTCTTTTTAAATGTCAGTATATAATCAGAAATGAAGCAATCTATAATTTGTCAGTGGAGTGCAATTAAAGGGAGAGCCTATTTCAAAATGTGTATTGTTTAAAATGATAGATAATCCCTTTATCACCCACTCCCCAGTTTTGCATAACCAACACGGATATGTTAATATACATTTACTGCTGTGATTGCCTTGTATCTAAGCCTCTGCAGATTCCCTCTTTACAGACTTGCATTTTAGCTAATTAGTGCTGATTAATGAATAACTCCACGGAATTGAGAACACTGTTATCTACATGGCACACATGAACTAACAGTGTCTTGCTGTTGAAAGCTATAAAATGCACTGAGATAAAGGCTTAGAAACATACATAAAGGGTTAAAGGCAATAAAGTATATTAATATAACAATGTTGGTTGTGCACGGCTGGGGAATGGGTAGTAAAAGTGTTTTATCTTTTTAAACAATAAAATTGTTGGAGTAGATTGCCCCTTTAATTTGAGTGGTAAGTAGTGCTAATATTGCTTGTGGTAAATCAATACCACTGGCAATATTATTTAACTAACTGCTACCCACATCACACTATGAAACCCTAATTCATCATCATTTTTATTTCTAACTTAAAGGGCGATAATAAATGGAAAAAAAAGACCTGTTTAGCATGTAATTTTAATACTAGTGATGGCCCAACTCTATGTGTTTAACATCTGCAAAGGGGATAAACACATAATTAAACTACCTGTCACCCAATCAGTAATGATAGTTGCACAGCTGGTGCTCCGGAGTGGTAAAAAATGAGTTAAATGCATAGTTAAAGTATTGCTCTGGAGCAGCAGCGCACAGCTGGTACCAAGTGGGAACTACCTGTGACCCAATCAGCAGTGCTAGTCACACAGCTGCAACTACTAAATGGTACTTTATGGGGACTAAACACACAGAGGAGAGGTGTCGCTAGTATTAAAATGACATGCTCTAACAAATGAAAGCATGATTTTTATTATTATGGGCTTTTAAAGTGTTTAGGGTTTTTTGTGGGTCTTAGGCTGGGGTCACTTTAGGTGTGGGGATCCTTGTGGTAGGGAAGGTCTGTGGTTGGGGGGTTGTATTAGAGTTTAGGGGGTGTTAAAGGTGGGAAGATGTTAGTAGCGGTAATGGGGGTATAACAGTTATTGGGTTTATTGCAATGAGTATTCTTGAAGTCTAGGAGTTAACATCAGGGTGTTTAGAGTTAGGGGATTTATAGTGATTATGTTGGTTTATTGGTTAATGGCAGTTATGGGTTTTAGAGGGGGGTAACTGAGACAGAGGGTATTCTAATGTAAGCAACCTCTGGTAAAACAGTGAATGGACATTATCTATACAAGACATAGCTGTGTTATCAGTGGTGTGATCCTAACCTATATGTTCATATATAGTTATTACAGTGTTATTAAAGATAGAAAGCTAAAAAATAAACAAATGCTTAATCACCTTTTTTTTTTTTTTTTTTAAGAAACTACATACATTTAATTTAACCCTTAGCAAATGGAAAGAATAGATCCAATGTCTTTAGTTCTTTTGTCATATCCAGAAGGGACGTGAAATAACCTTCTCACCTTAAGTACATTGTATCCCGGATTGCAGCTTATAACAACCTGGTCTTTAAATGTGTATTTGGATTGTACAGGTTCTATTTTCCCATTCACAGGAGGCTGGAGATCTGGACACTCAGTACCTAAAGGGTAAAAAGAAGTTATGATTTTACCTCCAGTACTGACAGCACACGTTATCAATATGCAGTGTTCTCTACAGATAAATTTGGCATTACTAAATTGTCAGGCAGGGGCAGAGTAATGCTTTGCAATAGTATAAGATTTTCTGTTATTTGCTTTAAATTAGCAAGGTGGTCCGTAAAATCAGCTGTGTGGTGTGCCCTTTAAATAGGTCCTGGGGAGAACATTGCTTGATCACTTCTGAGAGTTTAAAAAGCCATAAAAAATCAGTGTACCTGTAAAGTGTGTAAGCTGAGAAACACAGTTAGTCCCTTAGGCCTAGATTTAGAGTTGGGCGGTAGCCGTGAAAACCAGCGTTAGAGGGTCCTAACGCTGGTTTTTACCGCCCTCTGGTATTTGGAGTCAGTCAGGAAAGGGTCTAACGCTCACTTTCCAGCCGCGAGTTTTCCATACCGCAGATCCCCTTACGTTAATTGCGTATCCTATCTTTTCTATGGGATCTTTCTAACGCCAGTATTTAGAGTCGTGGCTGAAGTAAGCGTTAGAAATCTAACGACCAAACTCCAGCCGCAGAAAAAAGTCAGTAGTTAAGAGCTTTTTGGGCTAACGCCGGTTCATAGAGCTCTTAACTACTGTGCTCTACAGTACACTAACACCCATAAACTACCTATGTACCCCTAAACCAAGGCCCCCCCCACATCGCCGCCACTCGATTACATTTTTTAACCCCTAATCTGCCGACCGCCACCTACATTATACTTATGTACCCCTAATCTGCTGCCCCTAACACCGCCGACCCCTATATTATATTTATTAACCTCTAATCTGCCCCCCACAACGTCGCAGCCAGCTACCTACTATAATTAACCCCTAATCTGCCGACCGCAAAGCGCCGCCACCTACGTTATCCTTATGTACCCCTAATCTGCTGCCCCTAACACCGCCGACCCCTATATTATATTTATTAACCCCTAATCTGCCCCCCACAACGTCGCCTCCACCTGCCTACACTTATTAACCCCTAATCTGCCGAGCGGACCGCACCGCTACTATAATAAAGTTATTAACCCCTAATCCGCCTCACTCCCGCCTCAATAACCCTATAATAAATAGTATTAACCCCTAATCTGCCCTCCCTAACATCGCCGACACCTAACTTCAATTATTAACCCCTAATCTGCCGACCGAATCTCGCCGCTACTGTAATAAATGGATTAACCCCTAAAGCTAAGTCTAACCCTAACCCTAACACCCCCCTAAATTAAATATAATTTAAATCTAATGAAATAAATTAACTCTTATTAAATCAATTATTCCTATTTAAAGCTAAATACTTACCTTTAAAATAAACCCTAATATAGCTACAATATAAATTATAATTATATTATAGCTATTTTAGGATTTATATTTATTTTACAGGTAACTTTGTATTTATTTTAACCAGGTACAATAGCTATTAAATAGTTAAGAACTATTTAATAGCTAAAATAGTTAAAATAATTACAAAATTACCTGTAAAATAAATCCTAACCTAAGTTACAATTAAACCTAACACTACACTATCAATAAATTAATTAAATACAATATCTACAAATAAATACAATTAAATAAACTAACTAAAGTACAAAAAATAAAAAAGAACTAAGTTACAAAAAATAAAAAAATATTTACAAACATTAGAAAAATATTACAACAATTTTAAACTAATTACACCTACTCTAAGCCCCCTAATAAAATAACAAATCCCCCCAAAATAAAAAAATGCCCTACCCTATTCTAAATTACAAAAGTTCAAAGCTCTTTTACCATACCAGCCCTTAAAAGGGCCCTTTGCGGGGCATGCCCCAAAGAATTCAGCTCTTTTGCCTGTAAAAAAAAACATACAATATCCCCCCCCCCAACATTACAACCCACCACCCACATACCCCTAATCTAACCCGAACCCCCCTTAAATAAACCTAACACTAAGCCCCTGAAGATCTTCCTACCTTGTCTTCACCATGCCAGGTATCACCGATCGTTCCAGGCTCCAAAATCTTCATCCAAGCCCAAGCGGGGGCTGGCGATCCATAATCCGGCGGCTGAAGAGGTCCAGAAGAGGCTCCAAAGTCTTCATCCTATCCGGGAAGAAGAGGCGATCCGGACCGGCAACCATCTTGATCCAAGCGGCATCTTCTATCTTCATCCGATGACGACCGGCTCCATCTTGAAGACCTCCACCGCGGACCCATCTTCTTCTTCCGACGACTTCCCGACGAATGACGGTTCCTTTAAGGGACGTCATCCAAGATGGCGTCCCTCGAATTCCGATTGGCTGATAGGATTCTATCAGCCAATCGGAATTAAGGTAGGAAAATTCTGATTGGCTGATGGAATCAGCCAATCAGAATCAAGTTCAATCTGCCAATCAGATTGAGCTCACATTCTATTGGCTGTTCTGATCAGCCAATAAACAGTACTTTATTTAGCGCAACAAAACAGTAGGTGACATTTCGGGAATAACTCATTTAGTCAAGCAATCAAACGCATTGATTAAAGGGACAGTCAAGTCCAAAAAAAACTTTCATAATTCAAATAGGGCATGTAATTTTAAATAACTTTCCAATTTACTTTTATCACCAATTTTGCTTTTTTCTCTTGGTATTCTTAGTTGAAAGCTAAACCTGGGAGGTTCATATGATAATTTCTTAGACCTTGGAGGCCGCCTCTAAGCTGAATGCATTTTGACCATAACATTGAGCTCATGCACTTGAATTTACCGAGAAGCACTGATTGGCTAAAATGCAAGTCTGTCAAAATAACTGAAATAAGGGGCAGTCTGCAGATGCTTACAAGTTAATTACAGAGGTAAAACATGTATTATTATAACTGTGTTGGTTATGCAAAACTGGGGAATGGGTAATTAAGGGATTATCTATATTTTAAAACAACAAAAATTCTGGTGTTGACTGTCGCTTTAACTTTATCCTTAAAGGGACAGTCTACACCAGAATATTTATTGTTTTAAAAGATATATAATCCCTTTATTACCCATTCAATAGTTTTGCATAACCAAAACAGTTATATTAATATACTTTTTACCTCTGTGATTATCTTGTATCTAAGCCTCTGCAAACTGCCCCTTATTTCAGTTCTTTTGACAGATTTGCATTTTAGCCAATCAGTGCTGGCTCCTAGGTAACTCCACGTGCGTGAGCACAGTGTTATCTATATGAAACACATGAACTAACACCCTCTAGTGGTGAAAACTGTCAAAATGTCCTGAGCTAAGAGGCGGCCTTCAAGGGCTTAGAAATTAGCATATGAACCTCCTAGATTTAGCTTTCAACTAAGAATACCAAGAGAACAAAGCAAAATTGGTCATAGAAGTAAATTGGAAAATTGTTTAAAATTACATGCCCTATCTGAATCATGAAGGGTTGTTTTGGACTAGACTGTCCCTTTAAATACCCTTATGACACTAGGGGGCAGTAAAGGTGCATACATAATATTTAACTGTTTCACGCCTAAAGAAGATGAAACTGTTTTTATACAAATTTGTTTAGTATATATTTAAAAACAAATAACACATTTTACTATAATGACAATTTGCATATAGACTTATAAATTAGAAATCATTACAAAAGCATCAATATAAAAATTTACTGACACCAATGTAATTTGCAGAATAAGACAATTTTACAAAAAGGTTTACAAAAATATTCTTTCAACAAGAAAATCCTTTTACAAAAACACTGAAAGGTCCCAATCTCTATTCATTGCTAGGGGTTCAAGGGTACCTAGTTCATGTATCCAGAAAGACTCACGTTGTTTTAATAGAAGTTCCCTATTTCCACTTCTCTTAAGCCTAGGGACAAATTCAATTACCTGAAACCTAAGCTGGTTAATTGCATGTCCCATTTTAAAAAAAATACTTGACATAGGGACTGATTCATTATTTGTTCTAATGGTGCTTTTATGTTCAATAATTATGTCTCTAATACACCTAGTCATCTCACCAACATAGCTCCGCCCACAGGGACATTTAACAAAATAAAGAACAAATTGCGTTTGACAGGTATGATATCCATTAATTGAATACTTTTTACTAGTGCTAGGATCAAAAAATGAAGATATATATGAATATATTTTATAACAGTGCACAATGTATATAAATAATATACGTATATATATATATATATATATATATATATATATTTATATTTACAAACGGACACATGTACATAAATATATAGAATGTGTGCTACCAAGAAGGGGTGTCTGTCAAAAAGTGACAATAAAATTAACAAATAAAAATAGTCTAAAGTTAATCAGAAAAATGACCTATAATGGGCTAATTAAGAATTAACATGCAATAATATGTACATATAATATACACCTGCAAGTCCTTAAATATGTCCACAGACATGCAGACAACCTGTATGCACACAGCAAGACTTATCTTTCTAAGTGATTCTCAGGATCAAGAATAATTTATTTAAATATGCGCAACTAAACTCCGGTGTACAGATAATATTAGCAAGAGAAATATCCTATGTTAATAGAAAGCTGCTGAGTCTATTACTTCATTTAAACCTGTAGGAAAAAGGGACTGGAACTTAAATATCCAAAAGGTTTCCCTTTCCCTTATTTTAATAAATCTATTGTATTTGTGCGAAGGTAAAATATATTCGATAGGGGAAATATGGAAACTGCACGGTAGGTACACTATGGAGAAGCGATTTCTTCTTGATATTATGTAAATGTTAGCTACATCTGGTGCAAACTTTATGTGTCGTGCAGCCTAAGTACTAAAGACCACATTTGCAGGATAAAACGTATATTACAAAGGATGTATTGCAGGTAATACGGCCCTTAATCTTAAACACTGCTCCTGTAGTGTTGGCAGTCACAGTTGTTGACTTATGTCTAATGTATTGACACATAGAACATCTACGATGTCCACATCTATAAATACCTGAAGAGGTATTTTGTATCGATTTTACGGTTTCTATTATTATATGTACATATTATGGTATGTTTTTTCTTAATTAGCCCATTAAAGGTCATTTTTCTAATTAACTTTTAGACTATTTTTATTTGTTAATTTTATGGTCACTTTCTGAAAGACACCCCTTCTTGGTAGCACACATTCTATATATTTATGTACATGTGTCCGTTTGTATATATATACATATATATATATATATATATATATATATATATATATATATATATATATATATATACGTATATTATTCATATACATTCTATACTGTTATAAAATATATTCATATATATCTTCATTTTTTTTTTTTACGTTATTAATTACACTCCCCGATTATATAATGGCCAATATAATGACCAAGGTACTGAGATATGCTCCAATATATGAACACAGACATGATATTTATCTATGAACATTTTCTAAGTTTTCCCCACGACTTATACATTGAGATAGGTCACTTTTACCAGCACACACATGTCATTTATATATGAATATTTATATTCTTATGAGCATATTACTTATTAATACTATTATCAAATTTTTTATATTTATTTGATATATTGAGATACGTTATAATTTATCAACACATACACGTAATTTTGCAGCATTACGCTATTTCATAAATGCTCTTTTTATACCGTGATGTCGGATGTAAACACGCTTGTACTATTGTTGTTGATCGCATACAAAGTTTGGAATATGTCCTGATCACGAATCTCTCCTCACAACTAATCGGTTATTCTAAAGTTGTATAAGAAAATACATCATCTCCCAAGGCAGATTGGTAGGTACATAGTAATAGACGTATAACAGTGAATATTACTGTCACTAGGGTTAGTCTTTTTGCCAATGCGGATATGAAATTTTATTTAAGATATTATTAGAGGTCGATATAAAATATGACTCAAGGTGTAAGAATAACCCTTTTATAGGTTCTCTTTTTTATATATATTGCTACACATTTCCTGTTTGCACATAATAAGAAACTTGAGTTACTACTATAATATAGATCAGAATATGCACTCTAAATAAAGGGTTAACTTGCTGGGACCGCTCCCCTGTGAGGGAGGTTCCCAGGTGTTTTTTTCTGATTGGTAAAGCTTTATATTTAAAGGCTAACTGCAGCCATTATTGTATGCCTGATGAAACAGTGTTTTGAAGCGCTAAAAACACGTAGAAAATTATAAGGGGGGTCAGCTAGCATACCCTACCTTTCTGGTTCCTGTTGTTTTTACTTTACTTTTATTGATATTTTAATAAACAGTTTTTAAACTTTTAAATTTGAACCTTGCATTGCTTACTCTTTACCAATCACTTCCACTGGTAATATCACGCTGTGGACTTTCCAGCAATCCTATGTTTATATGATCCCTGGGTTCCTGTATTCCTGGGTTCCTGTATTTGGGAGATCAGTTAGCTGGGTTGCTGAATAGATAACCAGTCTGTGTCTAATAACACTGTCTGAGTGCTCCAAGGAAATGTGAGTACCCTGCATCAGGAGTCCTTTTTGTATCTTCATTCTGTTCGCTACCGATATACACAGGCACATCTCTCTTCTTTATATTTTGTTCCAGATCATCTGACACTAAGTTGTAAGGAGAGTGCTGTCTGCACTGGAGGTGGAGGAACAGATCTATTTGACTACTATCTGTTTTGAACAATTCTCCTATTGTGACACTTATCCATAGAGACTTTATTGGTTTGCATATATATATATATATATATATATATATATATATATATTTATTACACATAGTGTGAATAATTTTTTCCCCAAAGGGATGTTATAAAGAAATATATGTATGCTGTATTATCTGTTTAGTGATACATTCTAATATACATCATTTACTGACAGCTCCCCCTATTAGAAGTGTGCTTGAATTTGCCTCTCCTGTGTCCCAGAGAGATCCTTTTGGGTCCTAAAAAGGGTAAAATTAAGAAAAATAATGACAAATGGATGTTTTTTGTTTCCGAATTTAACTCACAGATAGCCAGATTACGAGTTTTGCGTTATGGCTGGCTCGCTAATAACTTGTACGTTATTTTCACCGCTCACCTTTCATAGGGTTGCTATTAAAGGTTTGCAAAAACCCGGCTTGTGCAGGCGATATGGTTGCGTTGAGCTCCATACCTCACCCAAATAAAAGCGGTGTTTTGACGTGCTTGTGCATGATTTCTCCATAGACATCAATGGGGTGAGTCGGCTTAAAAAAAGCCTAACACCTGCAATCGCAGAGCGTAAAGCTCAGTAACGGAGCCCCATTGATGTCTGTGGGGTAAAAAAATTTATGTTTAAACCAAACACCCTAACATAAACCCCAAGTGTAAACACCCCTAATCTGCTGCCCCTGACATCACCGACACCTACATTATACTTATTAACCCCTAATCTGCCGCCTCCAATGTTGCCGCCACCTACCTACACTTATTAACCCCTAATCTGCCGTCCCTGACATCGCCGACACCTACATTACACTTATTAACCCCTAATCTGCCGCGCCGCCCCCAATGTCGCCGCCACCTACCTATACTTATTAAACCCTAATCTGCCGCGCCTGACATTGCCGACACCTACATTACACTTATTAACCCCAAATCTGCTGCTTCCAATGTCGTCGCCACCTACCTACACTTATTAACCCCTAATATGCCACCCCTGACATCACTGACACCTACATTACACTTATGAACCCCTAATATGCCGCCCCCAATGTCGCTGCCACCTACCTACACTTATTAACCCCTAATCTGATGCCCCTGACATCGCCGACGCCTACATTACACTTATTAACCCCTAATCTGCTGCCCCCAATGTCGCCGCCGCCACTATACTAAAGTTATTAACCCCCAAACCTCTGGCCTCCCACATCACTAACACTAAATAAACCCCTAACGTAACCCTAAGTCTAACCCTAACGTAACCCTAACCCAAACACCCCCTAACTTTAACATAATTAAAATAATTCCTATTTAAAAATAAATACTTACTTACCTGTAAAATAAACCCTGTGGTAGCTACAATATTACTAATAGTTACATTGTAGTTAGCTTAGGTGTTATTTTTATTTCACAGGTAAGTGTGTATTTATTTTAACTAGGTAGACTAGTTAGTAAATAGTTATTAACTATTTACTAGCTACCTAGTTAAAATAAATACAAATTTACCTGTAAAATAAAACCTAACCTGAGTTACACTAACACCTAACATCACAATAAAATTAAATAAATTAAATTAACCAAATACAATTATCTAAATAACAAAAAAAATAAACACTAAATTACACAAAATAAAAAAAGAAATTATCAAAAATAAAAATGAATTACTCCTAATCTAATAGCCCTATCATTGCTTAAGATGTTCTTGTTGCAGCAACATGATCAGAGGATCTGTATTTTATCATCCTAGCACTGGTAAAAAGTATTCAATTAATGGATTGCATACCTGTCAAACATATTTGGTTAAATGTCCCTGTGGGCGGAGCTATGTTGGTGAGACAACTAGGTGCATTATAGACAGAATTATTGAACATAAAAGCACCATTAGAATAAATAATGAATCAGTCCCTGTGTCATGTTATGTTTTTAAAAATGGGACATGCAATTAACCAGCTTAGGTTTCAGGTAATTGAATTTGTCCCTAGGCCTAGGAGAGGTGGAAATAGGGAACATCTATTAAAACAATGTGAGTCTTTCTGGATACATGAACTAGGTGCCCTTGAACCCCTAGCAATGAATAGAGATTGGGACCTTTCAGTGTTTTTGTAAAAGGATTTTCTTGTAGAAAGATTTTTTTTTGCAAATCTTTTTGTAAAATTGTCTTATTCTGCAAATTACATTGGTGTCAGTAAATTTTTGTATTCATGCTTTTGTAATGATTTCTAATTTATAAGTCTATCTGCAAATTTAATTATAGGAAAATATGTTATTTGTTTTTAAATATATACTAAACAAACTTGCATCATCTTCTTTGGATGGAAAACAGTTAAATATTATGTATGCACCTTTACTGTCCCCTAGTGGCATAAGGGTATTTAAAGTGAAAGTCAATTCTAGCGTTTTACAAACGCTAGGATTGACTATTGAAACAAATAAAGGGGACTTTCATTCATGAAGTATAAGATATTTCATGTAGAAAGCTTCTTTATTTGTTTCAATCGATCTCCGTTCTTAGCTGCTTCGGCAGCCCACGGCTAAAAATGTTTTTTCACCTCTTAGCCAATAGCCGTGCGGTAAATCCAGTTTGGCGCCCACACACTTATATTACACATATACACACCACACACACTCTCATACAACACACACACTTATATTACACATATACACACCACACACACTCTCATACAACAGATACACTCTAATATTACACATGCATACTGCACACACATTCTTATGTACTATTCACACTACACACACTCTCATATAACATACACTTATATTACACATATACACACCATACACACTCTCATACAACACACACGCAAGTCACGACCCAGTAAACCTAGTATTGCAACCCAGTATTGGGTCCTGACCCGTGGTTTGAAGTTTCTTGATCTAAAAGAATTTAGCAACTATTATATTTAATGCTGAACAATTATAGTCACTCCTATTATCCAGTGACTATTTTTGGTTAATAGTAATAAATATTATTTATTAAAGGGACACTGTACCCACATTTTTTCTTTTGTGATTCAGATAGAGCATGACATTTTAAGCAACTTTCTAATTTACTCCTATTATCACATTTTCTTCATTCTCTTGGTATCTTTATTTGAACTGCAAGAATGTAAGTTTAGATGACGGCCCACTTTTTGGTGAACAACCTGGGTTGTCATTGCTGATTGGTGGATAAATTCATCCACCAATAAAAAAGTGCTATCCAGAGTACTGAAACAAAAACAAAAAACTAAGATGCCTTCTTTTTCAAATAAAGATAGCAAGAGAACAAAGAAAAAATTGCTAATAGGAGTAAACTAGATAGTTGCTTAAAATTGCATGCTCTATCTGAATCACAAAAGAAAAAAATTTGGGTTCAGTGTCCCTTTAAGTATTTCAAATACGTTAACACTTCATTGAGAGGGCTCACCCAGTGTGAAGCCTAAGATGTAACCCATATTAATCAGGTTTCATATTGAAAAGAGGAGGAGATAAAAAAAAATCTGTTACTACAAAGGGAGGAAAATTGTATTTTTGAGCATGATAAAATGTACCCGAGGGGCCTCAATACATATTTGTCTCTTTCATGTTTTCTTTAAAATAGGGGTAAAGTATGGATACAATTTAAGGTGTTTCCTTTCTTTTTGTATTCTGTATTTTCATTTTCTTTTATGTCTATTCACCACTGGTAAGAAAAAGTAAGAAACAAAGAAGCGAAGCTTGCACTAAACATTTCTTACCACTAGATGGCAGACATGTAATGTATCAATGGGTGTGGGAGTGGTTTGGATTTGAGAGTTACTGGCACATATAGGTGTGTAGGTGTCTCATTGTTTGTTACCTTGACAAAGGCCTTGGTGGAGTCCGAAATGTTGGAAACTAAATGGAAATTCAATTAAAGAGCTGAGTCGTATATGATTTCCCATATTGGAAAATAATAAAATAAAGACACTGAATTTAGGGAGTAAATTAAAGGGACAGAAAACTAAAAATTAAACATTTATGATTCAGACAGAGCATACAGTTTTAAACAACTTTCTATTTAACTTTTATGATCAAATTTGCGTTGTTCTCTTGACATCCTTTGTTGAAGAGTAAACCTAGGTAGGCTGATCGGAGCTTAGAAGTGTGCACGTGTCTTCAGCAGTAAATAGAAGCAGTGTTTGCAACATAGTATAACCATACAATAAACAATGTTGCACACACAGCTGCCAGATGGCTAAAAACACAATTTTATAAAAAATGTCCAATTTACTTCTATTATCAAATTTGCTTTATTCCCATGGTATTCTTTGTTGAAGAGATACCTAGGTAGGTGTCTGAAACACTACATGGCAGGAAATAGTGCTCTTGCTAATGTGTAACATTCTTGCAAAACTGCTGCTCCAGGCAAGTGCACGCTCCTCAGCTTTTCAACAAAAGATACCAAGAGAACTCCGAAATTTGCTAATAGAAGTAAATTAGAAAGATGTTTAAAACTGCACGCTCTATCTGAATCATGAAAGAAACATTTTGGGTTTCTTGTCTCTTTAAACAGACATTGTACACCAGATTTTTCCTTGCATAAGTGTTTTGTAGATGGCAGTGTTTTTGTAACAATGTATAGTTTTGCTTGTTTTTTAACTCTGTAACGACCACAATGTATCCTGTATGTTGCTGATCGTTAAGGGATTGTTTATACTAGCATGGGTCTTGCACTATGAAAAAAGCAACCCCCAGGGTACGACGATGGTTATTAAGGGGTTAATAACATTGTACTGATTTTAAGACTCCTAACCAAGCCCCAAAGTATCAGATGTAGACCCAAGTCTACAGATTTGTGCTGCTATTGTTTGTGTAATCTGTCTTTTCATATGGTGGAAAAAGGGGGAGGGGGATCTTTTTGCTTTCCCAGACCCTTTCACTGGGTGCCCCAGCCTAACCTCATCAACAGTGCTTAACTCAGAGCTTCTAAAAAAGTTTTTAAAAGGTTTTATAATGGATTTTAGATCAGTATCTGTACATATTCTTCTTTTTTGTAGTGTCTATTACATGCAGTTATATAAAAATTGGTGTACACAGTCCCTTTACGTTTTATTTTGACTTTACTGTCCCTTTAAATACTTCATGGATTCTGACTGGCAGGTGACATGAAAGAAGCATTATACAATATAGTTATAGTTATTACCAAGCTCCACAAGAAATAGAAGGTGAATAAATATGTAAATGGTATATATGAAAGCACAAACATAAATCCTTTCCATGAAAGCACACTGAGGTGGGCTCAGGAGCATGTATGTAAAGCACAATATGGCCTCAGTGTTTGTATCAATGTTATTCAAGCAGCCTGTAGAGGGAGCCTTAGAGCACAATAGCTTCAGTCAGTGTGTGATAAAACTATATGGTGAATTAAACGGAATAGATAGAAAAACTGTTTAATAGATACAACACTAATTGAGAGTACACCATATGTGCAGTAGTAAAAAAAGAAGACAGATGACTGTGTGTTTCCTGCTGTCACTATGCTGCAGCTAAAGCTCCCTCTGCAGGTTGCTTGAATTACAGGTTAATAGGCTGTTACAGACACTGCTATTGTATAGTGCTCAAAACACGTGCATGCTCCTGAGCATACATGCTCTCATGAAAAGAGTTTTATCAAGGATGCCAACAGAAAGAGATACATTTGATAATAGAAGTAAATTAGATTTTCTAAATAAAATGCGCTGCCTGAATCATGAAAGTTTAATTTTGGGCTTCCATGATCCTTTAACCCCTTCACGACAGGGTATGTTGCTGGTCTTTCTATGGAGCTTGATTTTTTTGTTAGCACAGTCTTGCCGCCAGCGGTGAGACTGCTCTGTTTAAGGAGGCCTGCAGGAGAAAGGGCTGTCATAATAGTGTGGTCTTGCTGCTGGAGGGTGAGACCAGCGCTATTATGAGCCAACAAACGCTTAACGACCAGCAATGTACATAGTACGTTGTAGTCGTTAAGGGGTTAAAGGGACATGAAACCCATCATTTTTCTTACATGATTCAGACAGAGCATAGACATTTTAAATAACTTTCTGATTTATTTATTAGAACTAATTTGTTTATTCTTGTTGTATCCTTTGTAGAAAAAGAGACCTAGGTAGACTCGGAAGCTGCTGATTGGTGGTTGTACATATATGCCTCTTGTGATTGGCTTTCAGATAACTTCCAGTAGTGCATTGCTGCTCATTCAACAAAGGATAAATAGAGAATTAAACTTATAAGATAATAGAAATAAATTGGAAAGTTGTTTAAAGCTGTGTAAGCTATCTGAATCATGAAATAAATGTTTTGGGTTTCATGTCCCTTTAAGAGAAACCATTCCATTATTTGCTACCCCTATTCAGAATGTGTTCACTCTGTTTTCTTAGTTTACTTTACCAAACAATCCCCTTATGTCTAATTGTATTAACATTTTCATACGTAACAAACAATGAACAAAACGTAATGAACATGTTTTTTACTTATACCTTGGGGCATTTTCACATTACATGTGGTAGGAACGACTTCATTTACATTAATGCTTCTATGCTCAAATAATTATTCATAATATCAACAGTGTAATCACTTCATAAGTTATTGACCACTTATTGCTTCATATTTTCCTCCTTTTGCATCTGGTTTATAGGCTGGTTTCTTGGTCAGGATTGAGATACCTAATGTCTGTATTCAATATTTATTGCTATTAAGTCAAAAAGCACTGTCCCAGCTCATATCTACATATCTGTTTCACAAATAATGCACTACTGGTCTTTTCACTTTATTTTGCATTACCATTGAATAAGCATTTTGTTGTTATTTGTTGGTTTGTACAATTCTTGCTTCTATTATATACTGGATATGAATTTGGGTTTATAATTTCTTAAGCTGTATCTAAAATCTGTCTTAGATTTTACTATTAGCTGAATTTTGTATATGAATAAGTGTTAGCTAAATTCTTTGCAATTTTGTTGTGCCTAAAGGGACAGAAAACCCCATAATTTTCTTTCATGATTTGGATAGAACATGCAATTTTAAACAACTTTCCAATTTACTTTTATTATCAAATGTGCTTAATTCTCTTGTTATCCTTTGCTGAAGGAACAGCATTGCCCTACTGGCAGCTAGCTGAAAACATCTACGGCTAGATTTAGAGTTTTGTCGGTAACGACCCGCGTAGCTAACGCCGGCTTTTTTCTGGCCGCACCATAAAAATAACTCTGGTATTGAGAGTCCATATAATGTCAGCGTTAGGCTCCAAAAAAGGAGCGTAGAGCATGTTTAACGCAACTTCAACTCTCAATACCAGAGTTGCTTACGCAAGCGGCCAGCCTCAAAAACGTGCTCATGCACGATTCCCCCATAGGAAACAATGGGGCTGTTTGAGCTGAAAAAAACCTAACACCTGCAAAAAAGCCGCGTTCAGCTCCTAACGCAGCCCCATTGTTTGCTATGGGGAAACACTTCCTACGTCTGCACCTAACACTCTAACATGTACCCCGAGTCTAAACACCCCTAACCTTACACTTATTAACCCCTAATCTGCCGTCCCCGCTATCGCTGACCCCTGCATATTATTATTAACCCCTAATCTGCCGCTCCGTAAACCGCCGCTACTTACATTATCCCTATGTACAACTAATCTGCTGCCCTAACATCGCCGACCCCTATATTATATTTTTTTAACCCCTAATCTGCCCCCCACAACGTCGCCTCCACCTGCCTACACTTATTAACCCCTAATCTGCCGACCGGACCGCACCGCTATTATTATAATGTTATTAACCCCTAATCCGCCTCACTAACCCTATCATAAATAGTATTAACCCCTAATCTGCCCTCCCTAACATCGCAGACACCTAACTTCAATTATTAACCCCTAATCTGCCAACTGGAGCTCACCGCTATTCTAATAAATGTATTAACCCCTAAAGCTAAGTCTAACCCTAACACTAACACCCCCCTAAGTTAAATATAATTTTAATCTAACGAAATTAATTAACTCTTATTAAATAAATTATTCCTATTTAAAGCTAAATACTTACCTGTAAAATAAATCCTAATATAGCTACAATATAAATTATATTTATATTATAGCTATTTTAGGATTAATATTTATTTTACAGGTAACTTTGTATTTATTTTAACCAGGTACAATAGCTATTAAATAGTTAAGAACTATTTAATAGCTAAAATAGTTAAAATAATTACAAATTTACCTGTAAAATAAATCCTAACCTAAGTTACAATTAAACCTAACACTACACTATCAATAAATAAATTAAATACAATTCCTACAAATAAATACAATTAAATAAACTAACTAAAGTACAAAAAATAAAAAAGAACTAAGTTACAAAAAATAAAAAAATATTTACAAACATTAGAAATATATTACAACAATTTTAAACTAATTACACCTACTCTAAGCCCCCTAATAAAATAACAAAGCCCCCCAAAATAAAAAAAATGCCCTACCCTATTCTAAATTACTAAAGTTCAAAGCTCTTTTACCTTACCAGCCCTGAACAGGGCCCTTTGCGGGGCATGCCCCAAGAAGTTCAGCTCTTTTGCCTGTAAAAAAAAACATACAATATCCCCCCCCCCAACATTACAACCCACCACCCACATACCCCTAATCTAACCCAAACCCCCCTTAAATAAACCTAACACTAAGCCCCTGAAGATCTCCCTACCTTGAGTCGTCTTCACCCAGCCGAGCCAAATTCTTCATCCAAGCGGAGCAAGAAGAGGTCCTCCATCCGGTAGAAGTCTTCATCCAAGCGGGGCAGAAGAGGTCTTCCATCCGATTGAAGTCTTCATCCAAGCGGGATCTTCTATAGTCATCCATCCGGAGCGGAGCGGCAGCATCCTGAAGACCTCCAACGCGGAACATCCATCCTGGCCGACGACTGAACGACGAATGACGGTTCCTTTAAATGACGTCATCCAAGATGGCGTCCCTCGAATTCCGATTGGCTGATAGGATTCTATCAGCCAATCGGAATTAAGGTAGGAATATTCTGATTGGCTGATGGAATCAGCCAATCAGAATCAAGTTCAATCCGATTGGCTGATCCGATTGGCTGATTATGTGGGTGGTGGGTTGTAATGTTGGGGGGGGGTATTGTATGTTTTTTTTTACAGGCAAAAGAGCAGAATTCTTTGGGGCATGCCCCGCAAAGGGCCCTGTTCAGGGCTGGTAAGGTAAAAGAGCTTTGAACTTTAGTAATTTAGAATAGGGTAGGGCATATTTTATTTTGGGGGGCTTTGTTATTTTATTAGGGGGCTTAGAGTAGGTGTAATTAGTTTAAAATTGTTGTAAGATTTTTCTTATGTTTGTAAATATTTATTTATTTTTTGTAACTTAGTTCTTTTTTATTTTTTGTACTTTAGTTAGTTTATTTCATTGTAGTTATTTTTAGGTATTGTATTTAATTAATGTATTGATAGTGTAGTGTTAGGTTTAATTGTAGGTAATGGTAGGTATTTTATTTAATTAATTTAACGATAGTATAGTGTTAGGTTTAATTGTAACTTAGGTTAGGATTTATTTTACAGGTAATTTTGTAATTATTTTAACTATTTTAGCTATTAAATAGTTCTTAACTATTTAATAGCTATTGTACCTGGTTAAAATAAATACAAAGTTACCTGTAAAATAAATATTAATCCTAAAATAGCTATAATACAATTATAATTTATATTGTAGCTATATTAGAATTTATTTTACAGGTAAGTATTTAGCTTTAAATAGGAATAATTTATTTAATAAGAGTTAATTTATTTCGTTAGATTTAAATTATATTTAAGTTAGGGGGGTGTTAGTGTTAGGGTTAGACTTAGCTTTAGGGGTTAATACATTTATTAGAATAGCGGTGAGCTCCAGTCGGCAGATTAGGGGTTAATGTTTGAAGTTAGGTGTCGGCGATGTTAGGGAGGGCAGATTAGGGGTTAATACTATTTATTATAGGGTTAGTGAGGCGGATTAGGGGTTAATAACTTTATTATGATAGCGGTGCGGTCCGCTCGGCAGATTAGGGGTTAATAAGTGTAGGCAGGTGGAGGCGACATTGTGGGGGGCAGATTAGGGGTTAATAAATATAATATAGGGGTCGGCGGTGTTAGGGGCAGCAGATTAGGGGTACATAGCTATAATGTAGGTGGCGACTCTTTGCGGTCGGCAGATTAGGGGTTAATTATTGTAGGTAGCTGGCTGCGACGTTGTGGGGGGCAGGTTAGGGGTTAATAAATATAATATAGGGGTCGGCGGTGTTAGGGGCAGCAGATTAGGGGTACATAAGTATAACGTAGGTGGGGGTCGGCAGATTAGGGGTTAAAAAATTTAATCGAGTGGCGGCAATGTGGGGGGACCTCGGTTTAGGGGTACATAGGTAGTTTATGGGTGTTAGTGTACTTTAGAGTACAGTAGTTAAGAGCTTTATGAACCGGCGTTAGCCCAGAAAGCTCTTAACTACTGACTTTTTTCTGCGGCTGGAGTTTTGTCGTTAGAATTCTAACGCTCACTTCAGACACGACTCTAAATACCGGAGTTAGAAAAATCCCATTGAAAAGATAGGATACGCAATTGACGTAAGGGGATCTGCGGTATGGAAAAGTCGCGGCTGAAAAGTGAGCGTTAGACCCTTTTTTGAGTGACTCCAAATACCGGAGGTAGCCTAAAACCAGCGTTAGGAGCCTCTAACGCTGGTTTTCACGGCTACCGCCAAACTCCAAATCTAGGCCCTAGTTAGCCAATCACAAGAGACAAATGTGTGCAAGCACCAATCAGCAACTAGTTCCGACTAATAAAGATAACATGAGAATGAAGAAAAATTGATAATAGGAGTAAATTATAAAATTGCATGCTCTATCTTAATTATGAAAGAAAAGAATTTGGTTTAGTGTCCCTTTAACGTAGTCTCCCATAAAGGACAATGGAGAGCACAAACTAAAAAAACCCTAACACCCATACTCGGGCACTTACCCGACAGGAGTTATTAACAGTTCACTTTCAAATGTTCTTCACTTACAGAATAATGTACTTTTTATTTTCAATACATATTTCTATATATATCTATACATGCCTATACGTAGGGTGACCATATTGCTGCTTTATAAAGGGACACATATGAAAAATACATATGTCAGGGTTCTTATACAACACATTTCTTTAAACAGTACTGAAAACCACACTGACATATGTATTTTTCATGTGTCCCTTTTTAAAGCGGCAATATGGTCACCCTACCTATACCTGTATATATATTCCTATAAATATATAGGTATAGATATGTATTTTACATGAACATTATCAGATATCGTTATAGAAATATATATTTAATAACAAAAAGTACATTATTTTCTATATGAAGAACATAGGAATGTAAAATATGCATAACGCGCATCGGGGCTCGCAATTTAGGACTAACACGGTCGGGTTAGCACACATGAAGAATTGCTAACTTCAATGTGCGTTTTTGAAATATTATATATAAAATATCAAAAATAATAATAAATAGTATTAAATATTGGTTTGAAGATAGAAGAAGATGCATTGGGTGGAAGAAGAGGACAGTCCAAGAGAAGTGTCACCATGGACCCACCGCTGCCCACCTAAGGAGCTGTTTTAAAGTTGGTGAGTACCAACCTTTGGGGTTTAGCTTTACGGTTTTATTTTTTTAGCTTTAGTATATATTTCTTCTTTGAAGGTGGTGGGGGGGGGGGGGGGGTTACTGTGGTTTTAGTATAAGGGCACTGCCCTACAGTAGAGTAGAGTAGGTTTTAGTTTTAGCATGCTAGTGTTTTTTTATTTTTTCTAACTTAGGGGGTCTTAGGTTAGGGGTCTTAAGGGGGTTAGCGATGGAGATTTGTGGCAATTAGAGAGCTAATAGTTTAGGGAGTAATTTGCAATGGGGGGTTGTTGCGGCTAGGGGTATTAATAGATTAGGGGGTAGTTTGCTGCGGGGTTAATAGAGTAGGGGATTATTGCGGTGGGGGTGTGGTGGTTTATGGGGTTAATAGTGTTTGGAGTTTATTGTGATGGGGGTGTGGCGGTTTAGGGTATAATAGTTGAGGGAGTTTATTGCAGTGGGGGGTGTGGCATTTAGGAGTTAATGGTGTAGCGGTGTAGTTTGCGATGGGGGTGTGGCGGTTTAAGGGTTATTAGAGTAGGGGACATATTTGGATGGGGGTTAACGAGCAAGTGTAGGTGTTACTTTTTTTTTTACATTGCTGCTGCATTGAACTCCATGGCCTCTAGTTATCAAGCTGTCAACCGCAAATACGCTGGAATTCCCCAGCGTATTTGTGGCGAGGCTAATTCGCCATAGTTATCAAAGGCTAGAGACCGGCAAAAGTAGAATCTAGTGATGTAAGCTACGATCTGCCGGTCTCAGTCCGACACAGACGCAAGTTCGGCACAATCTGACTACTTTTGCTAGTTATCAAATAACTAGCAGGTACGCTCGGCACTATTCCGGCCCAGTGTACCTGGTTTTCAATCCGCCGCCCTGGAGGCGGCGGATCCCATAGGAATCAATGGGAGTCTGGCAGCAGCGAAAGCTCATGTTCGCTGCTGCCCGATATCCCATTGATTTCTATGGGAGATGTCTGCACCTAACACCCTAACATGTACCCCGAGTTGAAACACCCCTAATCTGCCCCCCCTACACCCCCGATTCTATATAATAGTTATTAACCTCTAAACCGCTGCTCCCGGACCCCGCCGCCACCTACATTATACATATTAACCCCTAATCTGCTGCCCCCTATACCGCCGTCACCTACATAAAGTTATTAACCTCTATCCTGCGGATCCCGGACCCGGCCACAACTAAATAAATTGTTTAACCCCTAAACAGATGCTCCTGGACCCCGCCGCAACTAAATTAAATGTTAAACCCCTAAACCGCCGCTCCCGGACCCCGCCGCCACCAATATTAAACATATTAACCCCTAATCCTAAGTCTAACACTAACACCCCCCTAACTTAAATATTATTTAAATAAATCTAAATACATATTACAATTATTAACTAAATTATTCCTATTTAAAACTAAATACTTACCTTTAAAATAAACCCTAAGATAGCTACAATATAACTAATAATTATATTGTAGCTATTTTAGGATTTATTTTTATTTTACAGGCAACTTTGTATTTAATTTAACTAGGTACAATAGCTATTAAATAGTTAATAACTATTTAATAGCTACCTAGTTAAAATAATTACAAAATTACCTGTAAAATAAAACCTAAACTAAGTTACAAATACACCTAACACTACACTATCATTAAATTAATTAAAAAAATGAACTACAATTACCTAAAATTAAATACAATTAAATAAACTAAACTATAGTACAAAAAAACAAACACTAAATTACAGAAAATAAAAAAATTACAAGAAGTTTAAACTAATTACACCTAATCTAAGCCCCCTAATAAAATAAAAAAGCCCCCCAAAATAATAAAATGCCCTACCCTATACTAAATTACAAAGTAATCAGCTCTTTTACCAGCCCTTAAAAGGGCTTTTTGCGAGGCATTGCCCCAAAGTAATCAGCTCTTTTACCTGTAAAAAAAAAAAAAGAAATACAACCCCCCCAACATTACAACCCACCACCCACACACCCCTACTCTAAAACCCACCCAAACCCCCCTTAAAAAACCTAACACTAACCCCCTGAAGATCACCCTACCTTGAGCTGTGTTCACCCAGCCGGGCCGAATTCTTCATCCAAGCGGCGTCTTCTATCTTCAACCATCCGGAACGGAGCCATCTTCCATCCAGCCGACGCGGAGCCATCTTCTTCCAACGACGTCCTAACACCGAATGCCTGGTCCTTTAAATGACGTCATCCAAGATGGTGTCCCTCGAATTCCGATTGGCTGATAGGATTCTATCAGCCAATCGGAATTAAGGTAGGAAAAATCTGTTTGGTTGATTTAATCAGCCAATCGGATTGAACTTTTTTGGTTGTTAAAATCTTTATTTAGTTGCGGAGGGGTCCGGAAGCGGCGGTATAGGGGGTAAAACAGTACAGTATAGTGTGGGTGCTTAGTGACAGGGGTATCAATAAAGCTGGGAAAAAGCCAAAGAGCAGCGAGATTGATGACTGATAAATAACACAGTCCGCTGCTCATCGCTCCGTACTTGGTGTGCGGCTTTTTGACAGCTTTATTGATAAATTTGGCGAGCGTATTTAGGTCCACGGCAGCGAGGTTAGGCGAACTTATGCGGGCCTATTGGGGCCGGCGAAGGCAGGTAAGTACGGAGCTTCATAATTAGAGGCCAATGGGGTTACTGTGACATTGTGCGTCTTTCTGGCAATGTTAAGGCACAAACGGCTCCACTTGTAACTTAGCCCTCAATGTGGGCATTTTATGGCTTTTTTTACGTTTGCTTAAACTAACAAGACTGCTCAAGTGTCAAATGGGTTAAAATGGTATAATATGAACTTCCCACCTTTACTTTGGGTAAACATGCACAAACCTAGGAGAAAAAGTGGGCTTTCTTGTGATTTTCTGCAGATTAACAAATGGAAGAAAAAATAAGTAGCCACTAGAAAAAGAGAACATCATGCACACTGATTAGTTTAATACATAACTAGCATGAGAGTTTATTTGATATACATGACCAGCATAAATAATGAGATGTGCACTGTTAACTCTTTCCTACAATTTTGAATTAAAGGAACAGTAAAGTCACCAATTAACGTTCATGACTCAGATAGAGCATTTCATTTTAAACAACTTTACATTTACTTCCATTACCACATTTGCTTGGTATCTTTTGTTGAAGAGTAAATCTAAGTAGGCTCATAGTAGCTCAGGAGTGTGCACAAGTTTTTAGAACTCCTTGGAAGCAGTGCTTTGCAACATTATTTGTAACAGTGTTATACATTTTTGCTAACTCTGCTGCCATAGAGACCTAAAGGAACATGCACGCTCCTGACCTCCTATGAGCCTACCTTGATTTACCCTTCAACAAAGGATACCAAGATATCAAAGCAAACCTGATGATAGAAGTACATTGGAGAGTTGTTTAAAATGTCATATTCTTTCTAAGTCACCAGAGATTAATTACATTTTTTATTATTATTTTTAGGACATCCAAACAACTAATTGCGATTATGAAAAAATATTAAAATGATTGTATCATGTTTCTAAATGTGTGCAATGATTTAAAAGTCTGTTTTGATAAATATTTTAGCATTTTCATAAATCTAGAAAATTATTTTGTTTGTTCAAACGTGAAGTCATCATGCATTAGATTAACAGCCCAATAAAAAGCAATTTAAAAACAAGAGCAATAAGAAGACACGTGTGATGTGTATAATAAGCAAAAATGGGTTTTCAAGAGGCAAAAGGTCTTGAAATATAAAACTACAAAAATCATGCAAAAACTAGTACAAAGGATGAATATGCTCTGATGGATTGGAATACAGATGGTTAAATTGTAATGAGTTTAAATTAGAAAAAAACTATAAAAATAACACTGCTATCAGAGTGGAATTGAGACCAATAACAGAAGTATTTAGATAGTGGGGCCGATTTATCAATGTCTGATGGACATGAATGCATTCTAGTGACCTTCTTGTGCAATGCCGCCCCTTGCAAATTCGTGGCTGAATTGGCCACTAGCAGGGCGTGTCAATCAACCCAATCGTATGTGATCTGGCGGATTGATGTCCACAGCCTCAGGGGCAGCGGACAAGTTAGCGGTCTTAAGACCGCAGCTTATTAACTCCTGTTTCTGACGAGCATGAAGGTTCCCACGGAAACAGGGCGATAAGGGGCCATAAGGGCCATGATAAATCGGCCCCAGTATGTCAGTCGGAACCTAAAGACTGCAGCCATCTGGACAGAATAAATAAAATATGTTTTATGTTAGAGCTTAACCCATTGTCTGACATAAGTATACAACATAAATTATGCTTACCTGATAATTTCATTTCCATTTGTATAGGAAGAGTCCACAGCTGCATTCCTTACTTGTGGGAAATACTGAACCTGGCCACCAGGAGGAGGCAAAGACACCCCAGCCAAAGGCTTAAATACCTCCCCCTCTTCCTCATAACCCCAGTCATTCTGCAGAGGGAACAAGGAACAGTTGGAGAAATATCAGGGTGAAAAAGGTGCCAGAAGAAAAAATTTCAAATTTTGGGCCGCCCATCGGAGAACACGGGTGGGAGCTGTGGACTTTTCCCATACAGATGGAAATGAAATTATCAGGTAAGCATAATTTATGTTTTCCATCTTAATATGGGAAGAGTCCACAGCTGCATTCCTTACTTGTGGGAAACATATACCCAAGCTCTAGAGTACACAGAATGCTAACGGGAGGGAAAAAAGAGAGGCGGACCCTAATCTGAGGGCACCACAGTCTGCAAAACCCTTCTCCCGAAGGCTGCTTCAGCAGAAGCAAAAACATCCAACTTGTAAAATTTTGTAAAAAGTATGTAAGGAGAACCAGATAGCCGCCTTACAAATCTGATCCATAGAGGCCTCATTTTTCAAGGCCTAAGAGGAAACCACTGCTCTCGTAGAATGAGCCGTAATCCTAAGAGAAGGCTTATGTCCCGCCGTTTCTATGCTAAATGGATGACACTCCTCAGACAAAAAGATAAGGAAGTCGAAGAGGCCCTCTTACCCCTATGCTTCCCAGAAAAGAGAACAGAGAAAGAGATTTGTCTAATTTCCTTTGTGGCCCGAAGATAGAACTTCAAGACACAAACCACATCCAGAAATACGTTGTAAACGTTCCTTCAACGAAGAAGGATTAGGACATAAGAAAGGGACCACAATCTCTTGATTGATGTTGCGAATTGACACAACCTTAGGAAGAAACCTAACTTGGTTCATAGAACAGCCTTATCTGCATGAAAAGCCTGATAAGGAGGGCTGCATTGCAAGGCAGCAATCACAGATACTCTGCGTGCAGAAGCAATAGCCAGTAGAAAATGAACCTTCCAAGACAACAATTTAATGTCTACTTCATGCATAGGACAATATTTAACTCCAAGGAGGAGCATTAGATCTAAACATCCCCGCAATGCCTTAACAAATGGCTGCACATCTGGAAGCTCTGCAAACCTTTTGTGCAGTAACACACACAGGGCCGAAAACTGTCCCTTTAGAGGACTTGCAGAAAAGCCCTTCTTCAGTTCATCCTGGATAACAGAATAAGTAGGTCCTCCAAAACTTATGATAGATGCAACGAGCAACCAGCTTATGAGCTTGAATGAGAGTAAAAATAACTCTCTCAGAAAACCCTTTCTTGGCTAGGACTAAGCATTCAATCTCCACGCAGTTAGCCTCAGAGAATCTAGACATTGATGAACAAAGAGACCTTGGTCAGCAGATCCCTGCGACAAGGTAACTTTGACGGGGGAGATGATGACATCCCCACTAGATCCGCGAACCATATCCTTTGCGGCCAAGATGGATCACTGATGCCTGCTTTATTCGAGCCACTACACTAGGAAGTAGTGGTAACGGTTGAAAAGGATAAATTGGATTGAACCTCCAAGGCACCGCTAATGCATCTGTTAGCTCCGCCTGAGGATCCCTGTACCTCCACCACTATCTGGGTAGCTTGGTATTGAGACGTTATAAGATCTTCACATTCAAATAAACAGGCTTTCAAATAGATGTAGACCCTTAGGATATGATAAAAAGATGAAATGTCCAATTTTATTAGATACAAAAAGTATAGAAAATAGATACAGCAGAGCAGCATCCAAAATATGTTCAGGTAGCAGGTAAGATCACAGTCTTACACGTTTCGGCATTGATTTGCCGTAATCATAGACTCAAATATGATTGAATAAATAAAAAGAGAGAAGCGCTCAACCTGGAAACGAACAATAGCATAATAGCTTGTTCTATGGCTAGTTACCACCCAAGAAGCAGCCTCTTTTTGCTCAACATGAGCCTTTCACAGAGAAAAACTTTCCTGAAGCATATCAGTCTGATCCCGACTTCACAGTACAGTCCAGCCCCGAAATACCAGGCAATCCTTCTCTGAACGAGAGAAACAGCAAAACCCCAGACGTACGTTTTGGCCTATTGTGGGCCTCGTCAGTGAGGTGCAGCCATATCCCTCTAGGTACACTGAGCAACGGGTCCACGTCTGGATTCCCGCATCACACTTAGGGAGACTTCCCAAAATGTCATAATTTGCATAAATAAAAAGAGAGAAGCGCTCAACCTGGAAACGAACAATAGCATAATAGCTTGTTCTATGGTTAGTTACCACCCAAGAAGCAGCCTCTTTTTGCTCAACATGTGCCTTTCACAGAGAAAAACTTTCCTGAAGCATATCAGTCTGATCCCGACTTCACAGTACAGTCCCAAAATACCAGGCAATCCTTCTCTGAACGAGAGAAACTGCAAAACCCCAGACGTACGTTTCGGCCTATTGTGGGCCTCGTCAGTGAGGTGCAGCCATATCCCTCTAGGCACACTGAGCAACGGGTCCACGTCTGGATTCCCGCATCACACTTAGGGAGACTTCCCAAAATGTCATAATTTGCATAAATAAAAAGAGAGAAGCGCTCAACCTGGAAATGAACAATAGCATAATAGCTTGTTCTATGGCTAGTTACCACCCAAGAAGCAGCCTCTTTTTGCTCAACATGTGCCTTTCACAGAGAAAAACTTTCCTGGAGCATATCAGTCTGATCCCGACTTCACAGTACAGTCCAGCCCCGAAATACCAGGCAATCCTTCTCTGAACGAGAGAAACAGCAAAACCCCAGACATACGTTTCGGCCTATTGTGGGCCTCGTCAGTGAGGTGCAGCCATATCCCTCTAGGCACACTGAGCAACGGGTCCACGTCTGGATTCCCGCATCACACTTAGGGAGACTTCCCAAAATGTCATAATTTGCATAAATAAAAAGAGAGAAGCGCTCAACCTGGAAACGAACAATAGCATAATAGCTTGTTCTATGGCTAGTTACCACCCAAGAAGCAGCCTCTTTTTGCTCAACATGTGCCTTTCACAGAGAAAAACTTTCCTGAAGCATATCAGTCTGATCCCGACTTCACAGTACAGTCCAGCCCCGAAATACCAGGCAATCCTTCTCTGAACGAGAGAAACAGCAAAACCCCAGACGTACGTTTCGGCCTATTGTGGGCCTCATCAGTGAGGTGCAGCCATATCCCTCTAGGCACACTGAGCAACGGGTCCACGTCTGGATTCCCGCATCACACTTAGGGAGACTTCCCAAAATGTCATAATTTGCATAAATAAAAAGAGAGAAGCGCTCAACCTGGAAACGAACAATAGCATAATAGCTTGTTCTATGGCTAGTTACCACCCAAGAAGCAGCCTCTTTTTGCTCAACATGTGCCTTTCACAGAGAAAAACTTTCCTGAAGCATATCAGTCTGATCCCGACTTCACAGTACAGTCCAGCCCCGAAATACCAGGCAATCCTTCTCTGAACGAGAGAAACAGCAAAACCCCAGATGTACGTTTCGGCCTATTGTGGGCCTCGTCAGTGAGGTGCAGCCATATCCCTCTAGGCACACTGAGCAACAGGTCCACGTCTGGATTCCCGCATCACACTTAGGGAGACTTCCCAAAATGTCATAATTTGCATAAATAAAAAGAGAGAAGCGCTCAACCTGGAAACGAACAATAGCATAATAGCTTGTTCTATGGCTAGTTACCACCCAAGAAGCAGCCTCTTTTTGCTCAACATGTGCCTTTCACAGAGAAAAACTTTCCTGAAGTGATTGAGTCTATGATTACGGCAAATCAATGCCGAAACGCGTAAGACTGTGATCTTACCTGCTACCTGAACATATTTTGGATGCTGCTCTGCTGTATCTATTTTCTATACTTTTTGTATCTAATAAAATTGGAAACTTGATCTTTTTATCATATCCTGAGGGTCTACGTCTCTTTGGAAACCTGTTTATTTTTATGTATCGATGGAGGAGTGAGAAGCTCCTTTGTTTCTATTCTAGACCCTACCTTGTTTTTCAAATGAATCCCCGAGCCGAAATATTACAAGTTTTGTCCAGCTGTGGGAGTGTAAAGTGGTAGGAGAAAGAGGTGAGCGGCTACAGAGTTGTGCGAATTTGCATACAACATTGCTGAGGTCGGAAGCTGTGGATTACTGACGTCATCCAGAGGTGCTGGGTACACGAGCTGTGGTAGTAACGGGAGCAGAAGATTCTCCAGGAGTGTTACAGAGTCTGGGTCCAAACATAGGTGGATAGAGGCAACAAGAGCATAGGAGGCTTTTTTGAAATAAGGCCATCAGAAAATCCCGACAGGATATTAAATTGATCTTGAAGTGATGAGTCAGAAAAAATATTTATATTTACGTATGGGCCGACAGCTGTACAGCAACATAACTGACCTGGATGCATATGTGTAAAAGTGTGCCGCTCACTATTAGTATCCATCACACCTGTGGCATTAGTGCTACAATCCATGAGAAGCTGGAATCTTGTTGTTATTTTTTTTTGGCTAAGTTATGATATAACAGGAGTGACTCTACATCTTGTGCTATATTGACTGTTATAAGATCTTCCTCTTACAAATCTCTGCAAACACTCAGGATGGAGAAACTATTCTCCTGGATGAAAGGATTAGAAGCTGAGGAATCTGCTTCCCAGTTGTCCGCACCCGGACTGTGAATTACTGACAGCGAACAAATGCGGGTCTCCCCCACACCAGAATCCAAGATACTTCCCTCAAAACTAGGGAGCTCCTCATTCCCCCGATGTAATGACCCAAATAACACTTATGCTTGAATGAACAAAAGTTATAGTAAAGTCTCCTTATTTCTTGAATTTCTGTAAATAAAGTTTGAACATTTAGCATTGCTGATATATATATATATATATATATATATATATATATATATATGTGTGTGTGTTCCTTACATATTACCCCTTATATTATGACTTAACATAAGGGGATGTGAGTAAGGGTTTAATATTGATACAAAGCTTATATATTGCCATTCCTTTAAGCAATAAAGTAAACTTTAGTACTCAGTACAAGTATGACAAGATATATATAAACTAGTTAACATAGATTTATATGACATTGGTGATTCGTGTGTTAATTGCGCAGTAAATGTATATACAAGTAAGACTCTGCAGATTATAGCAAAAATATATCACAATGCAGTCTCAGCACAAACGCTGTACTCACGAGGAGAATGGAGGATGCAGTCTGAGATCGGTTGAGACCGGAAGCAGCTGAAGGTGACGTCACCCGGTGTTCTGTGAGGCTGTCAGGTCTGGAGATAGAGCGTAGTAGCAGAGGTAACTGCACAGGAAGCAGGGAGAGTGTTGTCAGAAAACACTGAGCAACCAGGTAGGCAGATACTGCAGGAGAAATCCAGCTGAAGTTAATCCCTTAGTAGAAGGGGGAAGGAAACAGCTGAGTTCAGTAGCAGTGTAAGACAGGCTGATACAAGGGTGTGACCAGAATACCAAGCAATGTATTCTGGGAGCACCTAGACTTTATAGGATTATGGGATAAATGTCTTAAAGGCACAGTACACATTACAGATCACCCCTCCAAAGATGAACACCACTGGGGTTCATGGATGAGGACGTTCAGGATTCCGCCGATGAAATAAGGAAACCAAACGTGGAGCAGATAAATTCGAAGCCGGCTCCCAAGAATCGTCGTCAGAGGTGTATCCCTTCCAACGAATTAGATATTGTAATCTCCCAGACACCTTTCGGGAATCCAGGATACTCTGTACTTCAAATTCACGTTCTGGCTCAATGGGAGGTACCACAGGCAACTGATCCACCACTGTTCGTAATGATTTGTACGGTTTCAAGAGGGACACATGAAAAGTGGGGTGTATTTTATAGTGACTAGGCAGCTCCAAAGTTACAGCATTTTGATTGATCACTTTTTGCACAGGGAAAGGTCCTATGAAGAACCTATTAAATTTTTTCGAGGGAGCAGTCAAACGTAGGTGCTTTGTGGACAACCATACCAGATCTCCTGGTTTGTACTCGGGTGACGGTTGGCGCCGCAAATCATAAAACTTTTTCTGTCTGTCTTTTGATGCCTGTATGTGATTTGCAGTTATAGTGAAGGTTTCAGCAATAGTATTAACCAAGTCATTAACGACTGGGGAACTATTTTCTCTTTGCTCAAGATAATTGAAAGTGGGATGAAACCCAAAGTTGGTAAAAAAAGGGGTACTTTTGGTTGAAGAGTTCAAGGAATTATTGTGAGCAAATTCTGCCAATGGCAGTAGATCTGCCCAATTATCTTGTTGTTGAGTGGAAAAACATCTTAGATACTCTTCTAACCATTGATTTGTGCGCTCAGATTGGCCATTTGTCTGTGGATGGAAGGAGGTACTCAAGCGTCTAGTAATGTTTAATGTTCTACAAAGATCCTTCCATAAGTTTGAGGTAAATTGGGTTCCTCTGTCAGTTGTTATAGACAGAGGTAACCCATGTAATTTGAAAACATTCTGAATGAATAAAGATGCAGTTTCCAAAGAAGTTGGTAACTTGTGGTACGGAATAAAATGGCAACGGTATACACAGAGGTGTGAGACTGCGCCAAAATAAAACTACTACACAAACTCCAAAAACAAAATAGAAGTCTCTCAGATTCTATAGAAACTAGCAAATATTAAAATGTATGATAATGGAGCGCTCAAGAAGAGCTAAAGTACAGCCGTATTGGACAGATAATACCAGATTAAAGTAGACTATAGCAAGCGCAGAAGATTAACCACAAATGCCTAATCTATAAATCCTATATTAAATACAAAGCAGTACTGCAAATAAATTACTAAAAATAAATGCAATCAATGAAATGCGGATAAAATGCGATTAAAAATGGGTATATTTATATAGAGCAACTCATAAGTGTGTTTATAAAAAATACCTTTCATAAATATACTGAAATTCATAAAAATACATTTAATACAATAAGTAAAAGGTCGACCTTAATATCTCAAAAAACATGCATCAGTAAATACAATAAAATACAAAAATCAAAGTTTACAAAAAACAAAGTGCAGAATACACTGGTTCTGTGTGTCCAATCGAACAAATGTAAAATAGTCTGTAAGAGAGTCTTTTAGTCCTTTGTGCTTGCAAACTTGAGTATCCGTGTAGACGACAAGCCTCCTAGTGACAAAGGACAGATTCCTTAAGGCAGTGTGTAGAGCCTTATGTGAAATAAATAATCTGTACTCACAGTTAAGAAAGTCGATATCTGCAAAAGTATGATGCCCAGGTGCATATACTTGTAAGTTCAATAGTCCCAAAGGATCACCACACTATATAATTGATAACAATTATTTATATACGATATGAGTGTAAGCGTATAAAGTAAGTAACAAGTATTAACTATTCACAATCCTGGAGCCTTCAATCCTACCAGCGGCAGCTAACTGAATAACCCCTAAGAACTGACAGCATGATTTGTAATCAGGCTGAACAGTCTAGGGTGCCGTGGGCCGAAAATTCAGATACACCATCTGGTCACAGGAATATCGGCTCTATGCGATACTAGATATTAACTCCGTGAGCGGAGTGGTCAAGAGCAACGCGTTTCAATTTTTCAATCTTTGTCAAGCTCGTTACCGGAATACTCTTTCCCGGGTAAATATATACCTATATCTGCGCGCCTGCAGCGATCATGATTGGTTAGGAATCACTCCAATCAGCACGCAGATATAGGTATATATTTACCCGGGAAAGAGTATTCCGGTAACGAGCTTGACAAAGATTGAAAAATTGAAACGCGTTGCTCTTGACCACTCCGCTCACGGAGTTAATATCTAGTATCGCATAGAGCCGATATTCCTGTGACCAGACGGTGTATCTGAATTTTCGGCCCACGGCACCCTAGACTGTTCAGCCTGATTACAAATCATCCTGTCAGTTCTTAGGGGTTATTCAGTTAGCTGCCGCTGGTAGGATTGAAGGCTCCAGGATTGCGAATAGTTAATACTTGTTACTTACTTTATACGCTTACACTCATATCGTATATAAATAATTGTTATCAATTATATAGTGTGGTGATCCTTTGGGACTATTGAACTTACAAGTATATGCACCTGGGCATCATACTTTTGCAGATATCGACTTTCTTAACTGTGAGTACAGATTATTTATTTCACATAAGGCTCTACACACTGCCTTAAGGAATCTGTCCTTTGTCACTAGGAGGCTTGTCGTCTACACGGATACTCAAGTTTGCAAGCACAAAGGACTAAAAGACTCTCTTACAGACTATTTTACATTTGTTCGATTGGACACACAGAACCAGTGTATTCTGCACTTTGTTTTTTGTAAACTTTGATTTTTGTATTTTATTGCATTTACTGATGCATGTTTTTTGAGATATTAAGGTCGACCTTTTACTTATTGTATTAAATGTATTTTTATGAATTTCAGTATATTTATGAAAGGTATTTTTTATAAACACACTTATGAGTTGCTCTATATAAATATACCCATTTTTAATCGCATTTTATCCGCATTTCATTGATTGCATTTATTTTTAGTAATTTATTTGCAGTACTGCTTTGTATTTAATATAGGATTTATAGATTAGGCATTTGTGGTTAATCTTCTGCGCTTGCTATAGTCTACTTTAATCTGGTATTATCTGTCCAATACGGCTGTACTTTAGCTCTTCTTGAGCGCTCCATTATCATACATTTTAATATTTACGGAATAAAATGGCACATCTTGGAGAAAAGATCTACCACTACTAAGATGGTATTGAAAGATTTAGATGGTGGTAGATCAACAATAAAATCAGCTGCTATATGCGTCCATGGCCTTTCTGGGATGGGCAAAGAAAGTAGCTGTCCATAAGGTTTTTGCCTATTAATTTTACATGTGGAACACGTTTCACAAAGAGAGACATATTCTTGTACATCATTCCTCATTTTAGGCCACCAATAATTACGTTTAATCAAATCATAAGTATGTTGTATACCCGGGTGACCTGATAACTGTGAGTCATGAAAGGTTTGTAGGATAGTTTGTCTTTTCTGTGGAGGAACGTATATGTTATCTCCATTGTAGTATAAACCATCGGTTTTTCTAATTAAATTTTCCTTTGGATAGGTTACATCAAGAAGCTGTTCGCTTTTGAGTTGTAATTCTGCTGGAATGGTTATTCCAAGGCAAGGGGTAAAACATTCTCTTGGTATCACGGAACCAAATGAAGGTTTGATCTGAGGTTTTTCCATAAGTCTCGATAGAATGTCAGCTTTTCTATTTTTACTCGCAGGTCTATACGTGAGTATATACGAAAAGCGAGAGAAAAATAAACTCCAACGCACCTGCCGTGCTGTCAATGTCTTATGTGTCTTTAAGTATTGGAGGTTTCTGTGGTCTGTAAAGATTTGTATAGGATGTTCTGTACCCTCCAAAAGATGTCTCCATTGTTCTAGAGCTGACTTCATGGCTAACAATTCTTTTTCTCCTATATGGTAGTTAAGTTCTGATGAAGTTAACACCCTAGAATAATATGCCACAGGGTGTATAGGAGCTGAGCTAATTCTTGTTGAGATAAAATTGCACCAATTGCATATTCAGAAGCATCTATTTCTAGAATATAGTGATATTTTGGATTAGGGTATTGCAGTATAGGTGCTGTGGTGAAACTGTTTTTTAATGTTTGGAAAGCTTGATCAGCTTTTTGTGTCCAAAGGAAAGGTATAGTACTCTTAGTTAACGATGTTAAAGGTTTGGATATTGAAGCAAAGTTTTTAATAAATTTCCTATAGAAATTTGAGAAACCGAGAAATGTTTGAACATCTTTCTTGGTTTTAGGTGTTGGCCAGTCTTGGATAACCTGTACTTTTCCATTATCCATGGATATACCATCTGGTGTTATATGGTAACCTAGGAAGGTTATATCCTGGCTATGGAAGATACATTTTTCAAGTTTGACATAGAGATGGTGAGCTTGTAATCTGGAAAGAACTTTCCTTACATGCATTACATGTTCCTGTAGGTTTGATGAATAAATTAAAATATCATCTAAATAGATCACAATGCAGATATCCAAAAGATCTCTAAAAATATCATTGATAAATCTCTGAAAGGTTGCGGGAGCATTACATAGCCCAAAGGGCATCACAGTATATTCATACAACCCGTATCGCGTTCTAAAAGCAGTTAGCCACTCATCTCCTGGTCTCATGCGAATAAGGTTGTACGCCCCTCTTAGATCTAACTTAGTATAGATAGTTGCTCCCTTCAACCTTTCAATCAGTTCAGGTATCAGGGGCAAGGGGTATCTATTTTTGACTGTTCTTTTATTAAGTTCCCTATAGTCTATTATAGGTCTTAAACTTTGATCTTTATTACGTACAAAGAACATCCCTGCTCCTGCAGGTGAAGTCGAGGGACGTATAAACCCTTTAAGCAAATTATCTGTCAGATATGTTTTTAGTTCCAATAATTCAGGTTCTGAGAGGGGGAAAATATGACCATAAGGTATGTCAGAACCTGGTATCAAATCTATTGGACAGTCATAAGATCGATTGGGAGGTAAATTTTCTGCCTCCTTTTTACTAAAAACAAGCTCAAAATCAGTGTATTCAGGTGGTATAGGATGTTCCACCACCGTCATGATTGTAAAATTCTGGTTACAAGTGTTTTCACAGTATTCAGAATTAAATGTGACACTACTTGTTTGCCAGTTAATGGTAGGTTGATGCAATCTCAACCATTGTAATCCCAAAACCACTGGGAAAATAGGAGATGTTAAAACATCAAAAGAAACATATTCTTTATGGGCATTAGATATCATAAGTAAAGGTATTGTCTCATGTGTTATGGGACCTGATTCTAGTTGATTGCCATCAATTAAACGTACTGACACAGGTATGGTTTTTTTAATTAAGGGTATTTTATTAATCTTAACTATATCAGAATCAATATATGACATGAAAGCTCCCGAGTCAATAACAGCGTCAAGCGGATGCTGATGGTGTTCCCACTGTAGAGAAATAGGAAATTTTGTATAAGTCAATTTTTCATTAGGAAAAGAGAAAATCAATGTTGTGTCATGTCCCTTACCTTTCTTAGGTTTTTTAAGGATAGGACAACTTGAGACTTCATGCTCCTTGGAAGCGCAGTACAGGCATAGATGGTTTTCTTTTCTTCTTTGCTTTTCTTCAAATGATAGAGGGCCCCTTATTACCCCTATATCCATAGGCTCGTCACCTAGCCTTCCTGGAGTGGGGTTTGTGTGTGCATCTCTATGTCTGGTTGGATTATCTACAGTGTACCTTTCGCTTTTCCTTTCTCTTATCCTATGGTCTATTTTAATAGCTAAGTGCATCAGCTGCTCCAAATCTTCTGGGATATCCATTCTGGCTAGTTCATCTTTAATGAGCTCAGAAAGTCCCAGTCTGAACTGATTTCTTAATGATATAAGATTCCATTCTGAATCTTTTTGCCAAATCTTAAATTCAGATATATAGTCTTCTACAGCTCTCTTGTTTTGTTTTAATGCTCTCAATTTTGTGTCTGCAGTGAGCTGTCTGTGTGGATACTCATACAGAGTAGATAAGGCTTTAAAGAATTCATTTGAAGAATTTAGTATAATATCATTCTGTTCATATAAACTGTCTGCCCATGCTCTGGGCTCTCCTCTTAAGTAAGAAATAATTGTTAAAACCTTAGTTCTTTCATTTTGAAATGTTTTAGGTTTCAAGGAAAAGAAAAGTGTGCAAGAGTTAAAAAACTGTCTGTATTGCTGTCTATTCCCTGAGAATATATCAGGAGGACTGACAGGAGGCTCTGGAATTGTTTCAGAGTGAGGTTGCATTTTATTCAAACCTTCAGTAATTATTCCCTTAAGTGTTTGATTCTCAATTTGCAATTCTCTCAGCCCTTGACTAAGCTGATCTACTCTTTGTCCTAAAGTTAGTACTTGATTATATAACTCCTGGGGATCCATCATTCTTTTTTATAGGCTTGGTATTTCCTGTAATGACCCAAATAACACTTATGATTGAATGAACAAAAGTTATAGTAAAGTCTCCTTATTTCTTGAATTTCTGTAAATAAAGTTTGAACATTTAGCATTGCTGATATATATATATATAATATTCCTTACGTATTACCCCTTATATTATGACTTAACATAAGGGGATGTGAGTAAGGGTTTAATATTGATACAAAGCTTATATATTGCCATTCCTTTAAGCAATAAAGTAAACTTTAGTACTCAGTACAAGTATGACAAGATATATATAAACTAGTTAACAACGATTTATATGACATTGGTGATTCGTGTGTTAATTGCGCAGTAAATGTATATACAAGTAAGACTCTGCAGATTATAGCAAAAATATATCACAATGCAGTCTCAGCACAAGCGCTGTACTCACGAGGAGAATGGAGGATGCAGTCTGAGATCGGTTGAGACCGGAAGCAGCTGAAGGTGACGTCACCCGGTGTTCTGTAAGGCTGTCAGGTCTGGAGATAGAGCGTAGTAGCAGAGGTAACTGCACAGGAAGCAGGGAGAGTGTTGTCAGAAAACACTGAGCAACCAGGTAGGCAGATACTGCAGGAGAAATCCAGCTGAAGTTAATCCCTTAGTAGAAGGGGGAAGGAAACAGCTGAGTTCAGTAGCAGTGTAAGACAGGCTGATACAAGGGTGTAACCAGAATACCAAGCAATGTATTCTGGGAGCACCTAGACTTTATAGGATTATGGGATAAATGTCTTAAAGGCACAGTACACATTACACCCGATGGTTGATGTAAGTCACCAAGAATATATTGTTTGATTGGAATCTGATTAACTGGGACGACCCCAGCAGAGGCTAAGCCTTCAGAGCATTGTATATTGCCCGAAGATCCAAAATGAGATCAGGAGGGAGCTTTACCTCCTGAGACCAGATGTCCTGTGCCTTCCTGGCACCCCAAATGGCTCCCCATCCTGACAGACTTGCAACCTTAGTCACAATCACCCAGCATGGTCTTGAGACGGACTTCCCTCAGGACAAGTGATCCGGGCAAAACTATTCTCCCGATTGGTTGTCCAGAGAAATCTGTTGAGACAGATCTGAATGATTGCTGTTCCACTAGTTCAGCATGAGCAGCTGCAACAGTCTGAGGTGAAACCTGGCAAAGGAAATGATGTCCAAACTGGACACCATGAGACCAATCACCTCCATACACCAAGTCACAGATGGCCTTAAGGAGATCTGGAGGGCAAGACATGTTGAAGCTAGCTTGCAACGTCTCTGGTCTGTTAGAAATATTCTCATGTCTATGGAGACGAGTATAGTACCCAAGAATTCTATGCTGGTTCTTGATAAAAGAGAACTCTCTCTAGATTGTCTGCCATCCATGGGATCGAAGAAGACAGAGGAGATATTCTGAATGGTCCACTCTTCGAAAAATTTCTTTAGCTAGACCAAACGGAGGGGCAATAAACTAGAAGGGCTGGTACAGGAATACAAACCTTAGGAACTGGAAGTGTTCCTTGAGGATTGGTACATGAAGAAAGCATCCTTTAGTTCTATCATGGTCATGAACTACCCCTCTCAAACAAGGGGAAGAAAGGACCTTATTGTCTCCATCTTAAACAAGGGGACATTTAAAAACCTGCTTAAGCACTCTAGGTCAAGAATCGGATGGAAAGTTCTTAGGGACCACGAAAAGGTTTGAATAGTATCACAAACCTCTCACTGCGATCGGTAACGGGAATATAACTCCTAGAGAACAGATCCTGTACACACCCCAGAAAGGCTACCCTCCTTTCTGGTCAGGAAGACAGGAGGAATCTGCCCTTGGCTGAGACTTAAAATCTATCATGTAACCCTGAGCTATGACCTCCAGGACCCATGGATCCTGTGCATCTCTGAACCAAACGCCTGAAAAGAGTGACATACTGCCCCCTACATGATCCAGAAGAGGACCGGGGACGGCCAATTCATGCCGACATAGACTCGGCAGGCTTCTTCCTCTGCTTGGATTTATTCCAGGACTGAGTGGGCTTCCAAGAGCTCTTGTTTTGCTCTGACTTAGGGGAGGACTGCTGACATGGGCTTTATCAGAACAAAAATAATGAAAATCGTCCATTAGATTAGTTCATATACTCTTGCGGTAGGAGGGCACCCTTGCCCCCTGTGACCGTGGAGATAATTGAGTCCAGGCCTGGACCAGACAAAATCATTCCCTTAAAGGGAGGGAAGAAGTCTAGACTTAAACATCATATCCGCAGACCATGACTTCAGCCAGAGCCCGATGGGCCTGAACAGAAAAAGCTGAAGCCATAGCATTCAAGCAAATAAACTGCCTAATAGCAGCACAGATAAAATATTTAACAACCCTCAAGGCCATAAATCTTTTCTGAGTAACGTCAAGGGGATCCTCCATCCCGATCAAATCCTATAAGGAGTTACACCACACCAGAAGGTAGTTTCTCCAGTAACCGCAGCAACAGCCGCCGCCGGTTGAAACAAATATCCCGTATGTTGAAACATCCTTCTTAACAGAGTTTCCATCTTTTATCTATGTGCTCTTCAAACATAAAACTATCCTCAAGCGGGATAGTAGTACGTTTAGCAAGGGTGAAGATAACGCCATCCCATTTGGGGACGGAACCTCTCAACTCCATTGAGAGTCCAGAAACAGGGACAATTTGTTAAAGGGAGAAGAGGGGGGAAAGGAATCCAATCCTGTCCCATTAATTCTTCATAATGTTCGCCATCTTACAGGAGCAGGGAAGTATAAGGTACCACCCTGTCCTCAAACTTTATCCAATTTAGGAATTAAAGGTTCATCAGGCAATTTGACCTCTGGAACATTGAATTCGCCAAAAACTTCCTTTAGAAGAAAGTGCAAAATCCTAAACTAAAGTCTGGATCCTCCGCAGCCGGGGGTTTAGAGGCAGCAGACTCCGACCCAGAATGTTCATACTCTGAAGTCTCAGAAAGAACTTTATCCTCGGATAACCTCAGTTAAATCCAATAAATTATCTGATGTACTCTGGGAAGGAGGAGTGCAATGTAACCTTTCGCTTGCGCTTAGCAGGGCAAGGTGAAGCATTAAAGGCCGCAGACACCGCCATCTGAACTGTGCAGTAACGTCTGGTGAAAAAAGGCCACCTCCAGATGGAGGATCAGCAATGCTACGGGAAAACTGTATGTGTAGAGATATAATGTAGGGTACGCACCTCACTGGACGACAACTCCTCAGAGGTGGACGGCTCCGTGGTATCAACCATGTTTGATATTATCACATTATCAAGGCATATGGAACATAATTGAGAGGGCAGAACTAAGGCCTCCTCACCATATAAATAGGAGTTACACATTAGGAATAGAGGGAGTGCCCTCTAAAATAACAGAATCCTCCATCGCTAGTGCAATAACCGGAGAACTAGAGAAATAAAACATCTTAATTTATTCAAAAAAATAGCACCCTTATACCCCAATGACTGGGGCACTCACCACCTCCTATGACCAAGACAGTACAAAGATTTATGACTCCTCTCTGATAAACACCCGGTCAGGAAAAAGGGAATGAATCACATGGTGCACAATGCAGGACCGTCCCTGCTATGAGAAAGCATGCCAAGCTTGTAAACTGCATGGCTCTCAAAGTGAAAGTGAAACCTGTATATTCCATAACAGCCTATGAGCCCATAACATCTAACACATAAAAGCAGCATAAAATCAAATAAACATATAAGATTATTCCCCCTTTTCAATAACCCCCCTAAGGAGATATTAACCCTTGATTCTATACAGATAAAAGGAGTCACATTGTGACCCTGTCTTCTTGCGTTATCATACATGTATAAAATATAAAATGATCTTACCAGAATCTACACTGTGGAACAGGCACACTTCCCTTCAAGTGTGACAGATAGTAGCATCACTTCTGACATGGACTTGAGTGAAGAAAGCAGGCAGCGAAACTCGTCAGCGCTGATTACCTTTGAAGCTGTTAATATGAGTTGGGTTGGTTTCGCAGAAAGACTCTCCCTGCATCTCCGGACTCTAACTTTCATCCATGCTCTTACTGAGAGGCTGACAGGACTACTTAAAACTCCAGTCCTATCTCGAAGAGTACTACCCTCCATAAGAGACTACTCCGAAATCTTCTAACACTTCTCTGCCAGTCTCCTGTGACGAAAGGCAAAGAATGACTGGGGTTATGAGGAACTGGGGGAGGTATTTAAGCCTTTGGATAGGGTATCTTTGCCTCCTCCTGGTGGCCAGGTTCAGTATTTCCCACAAGTAAGGAATGCAGATATATATACACACAGACATCCAAACCTGCAAAAACTAATTTCCGTGTCCCTCACTATACTACCTCACTGCATGCCAACCTCACTATAGTGCCTCACTGTACTACCTCTGTATAGTACCTCACTGTACCACCTCACTATTGTACCCCCCAGCCCCCCATCCCCCAATTTAGAATTCCTCAGTGCTCTGATTATGAAATAGTTGAAAATGTTATCACATTATAGAGTATGGGAGTCTGCACAATATAGAGTATGGGAGTCTGCACAATATAGAGGTATGGGAGTCTGTACAATATAGAGGTATGGAAGTGTCTGCACAATATAGAGGTATGGGAGTGTCTGCACAATATAGAGGTATGGGGGTCTGCACAATATAGAGGTATGGGATTCTGTACATCTCACCTATATATATATCAGGTCTGTTGCTGTCTCGTACCGCACTAGAGTAGAGATCAGGAAGGGGAGGAAGTCTAGAGAGGAACGCAGTAACTATTTACATTGCGCTATAATGGAACAGTGACACCTAGAGGTAGAAATGAAAAGTGCAGGCACAAATTTGATTTTCTCTGCCCCCCCCCCCAACCCCAATTCAGGATTCCTCAGTGCTCTGATTATGAAATAGTTGAAAATGTTATCACATTATAAAGTATGAGAGTCTGCACAATATAGAGGTATGGGAGTCTGCACAATATAGAGGTATGGGAGTCTGCACAATATAGATGTATGGGAGTGTCTGCACAATATAGAGGTATGGGAGTCTGCACAATATAGAGGTATGGGAGTGTCTGCACAATATAGAGGTATGGGAGTCTGCACAATTTAGAGGTATGGGAGCCTGCACAACATAGAGGTATGGAAGTCTGCACAATATAGAGGTATGGGAGTCTGCACAATATAGAGGTATGGGAGTCTGCACAATATAGAGGTATGGGAGTCTGTACATCTCACCTATATATATCAGGTCTGCTGCTGTTTTGCACCGCACTATAGTAGAGATCAGGAAGGGGGGGGGAGTCTAGAGAGGAACGCAGTAACTATTTACATTGAGCTATAACAGAACAGTGACACCTAGAGGTAGAAATTAAAAGTGCAAGCACAAATTTGATTTTCTCTGGCACCGCTATTTCCGGGAGATTGTGTTTCATTTGCAGGTGTTGTGTCAGGGAGCAGCTTTTTTTAATGCGGGAGACTCACGGACCTTCCGGGAGAGTTGGGATGTCTGTATATATACAGTATATGTTGCTTCTAAAATAAGAGCTTATTTTATCAGATTTGTGAAAACTTCTGACCTATCCACAATATGGCTAGGGCTTAATAATGACCAACTTTCCAATATAACAGAGGTACAGTGATAAAACATTGTCTGAACGCTGAGAAAACAAATAATGATGGCCTAGATTACGAGTTTTGCGTTAGAGGCTACGCGGTGCTAACAAGCAGTTTTGTCCCACAGCTCACTTAGATGCAGCACTGGTATTACGAGTCTTCAGAAACCCGGCGTTAAAAGACAAGAAGTGAGCGTTGAGCAAAAATCTTTTCATTACCGCACTCCAATACTAGCGCTGCTTAAGTCAGCAGTGAGCTGGTCGTATGTGCTCGTGCACGATTTCCCCATAGGAATCAACGGGGAGAGCCGGCTGAGAAAAAGTCTAATACCTGCAAAAAAAGCAGCGTAAAACTCAGTAACGCAGCCCCATTGATTCCTATGGGGAAATAAAATGTATGTTTACACTTTACACCCTAACATGAACCCCCGAGTCTAAACACCCCTGATCTTACACTTATTAACCCCTAATCTGCCGCCCCTGACATCGCCGACACCTACATTATACTTATTAACCCCAAATCTGCTGCTCTGGACACTGCCAATAGAATGCAAGCTCAATCTTATTGGCTGATTGGATCAGCCAATAGGATTGAACTTCAATCCTATTGGCTGATTGCATCAGCCAATAGGATTTTTTTCTACCTTAATTCCGTTTGAGTGATAGAATTCTATCAGCCAATCGGAATCTAAGGGACGCCATCTTGGATGATATCACTTAAAGGTATCTTCATTCATCTTTAGTCGTCGGATGAAGAGGATGCTCCGTGTCGGGTGTCTTGAAGATGGACCCGCTCCGCGCCGGATGGATGAAGATAGAAGATGCCGTCTGGATGAAGACTTCTGCCCGTCTGGAGGACCACTTTGCCCGGCTTGGATGAAGACTTCTCCCAGCTTTGTTGAGGACTTCGGCCCGGCTTGGATGAAGACTTCTCCCGGTCTTCAGGTTTTTTTTAAGGGTGTATTGGGTGGGTTTTATTCTTAGGTTAGGGTTTGGGCCTGCAAAAGAGCTAACTGCCCTTTTAAGGGCAATGCCCATCCAAATTCCCTTTTCAGGGCAATGGGGAGCTTAGTTTTTTTTAGATAGTATTTTATTTAGGGGGTTGGTTGTGTGGGTGTTGGGTTTTACTGTTGGGGGGGTTGTTTGTATTTTTTTTTACAGGTAAAAGAGCTGATTACTTTGGGGTCCTTTTAAGGGCTATTGGTAGTTTAGTTTAGGCTAGGTTTTTTTTTTTCATTTTGGGTTTTTTTTAAATTTAAAAAGGGCTATTAGATTAGGTGTAATTAGTTTAAATAACTGTAATTTGTTTGTTATTTTCTGTTATTTTTGTGTTTTTTTTGTGCTTTAGCTAATTTTATTTAATTTAGGTAATTGTATTGTGTAGTGTTAGGTGTTAGTGTAACTTAGGTTAGGTTTTATTTTACAGGTACTTTTGTATTTAGTTTAGCTAGGTAGTTATTAAATAGTTAATAACTATTTAATAACTATTCTACCTATTTAAAATAAATACAAACTTGCCTGTAAAATAAAAATAAACCCTAAGATAGATACAATGTAACTATTAGTTATAGTGTAGCTAGCTTAGGGTTTATTTTATAGGTAAGTATTTAGTTTTAAATAGGAATAATTTAGTTAATTATAGTAATTTTATTTAGATTTATTTTAATTATATTTAAGTTAGGGGGTGTTAGGGTTAGGGTTAGAATTAGGTTTAGGGATTAATACATTTAGTATAGTGGCGGCGAAGTTGGGGGCGGCAGATTAGGGGTAAATAAATGTAGGTAGGTGGAGGCGATGTTAGGGATGGCAGATTAGGGGTTAATAATATTTAACTAATGTTTGCGAGGTGGGAGTGCGGCGGTTTAGGGGTTAATATGTTTATTATAGTGTCGGCGACGTTGGGGCGGCAGATTAGGGGTTAATAAATATAATGTAGGTGTCGGCGATGTTGGGGGCAGCAGATTAGGGGTTCATAAATATAATGTAGGTGGCGGTGGTGTCCGGAGTGGCAGATTAGGGGTTAAAATTTTTATTATAGTGTATACGATGCGGGAGGGCCTCAGTTTAGGGGTTAATAGGTAGTTTATGGATGTTAGTGTACTTTTTAGCATTTTAGTTATGAGTTTTATGTTACGGCGTTGTACCATAAAACTCATAACTACTGACTTTTAAATGCGTTAGGACTCTTGACGGGGTAGGGTGTACCGCTCACTTTTTGGCCTCCCAGGACAGATTCATAATATCAGCGCTATGGAAGTCCCATAGAAAAAAGACTTTACGAAGTTTACGTAAGTCTTTTGTGGTAAGGCCAAAGAAGTGTGCGGTGACCCTAAACCTTCAAGACTCGTAATACCAGCGGGCATAAAAAAGCAGCGTTAGGACCTCTTAACGCTGCTTTTTTACCCTAACGCACAACTCGTAATCTAGACGGATATTTTTTAACATCTAAAAGCTTTAATGTAATACATGTATAATCTGATTATTAGGGTCATATTAAAGTTGTGTAAGAGTTTAATTTGCTTAAAAATGTGATTTATGCAATACTTTTATTTGTTTTAAACCACAAAATGATTTTGTTTAATATTTTATTAATATTTTTTTAACTGAGCAGAAACTTTAAAACTGTAAAAAACATGTTAATATTCATGAAAAGCTGTTCTTAAAAAAAAAGGCAAAACGGGTTTTAAACACGTCAAGGCTGTTAAATTAAAATCGTTCAAACATCCTTATAAACCTTGTGTGAAAAGTGGTTTCTTTTATATTGGAATACAGGTGTAGAATTGTCGCAGTGGAAGCTAATGTGGAGGTTAGTTTTTAATGGTTTATAAATACAATGGAATTGCTTAGAATGTGAAAACCCTCTAAAACTGTAACACTTTTAATGGACTGGAATATATTCCAATGCTAGTTAAACCATTACTACATATCTTCACTCCAATTTCACCTTGGAAACTAAATTATTGCTAAGGAAAAGGGAAATCCTGGGTTTACCTGTGACAGTGTACGAAAGCCTCCACCCTGAGTTCTCGCCAGAATTGTCACTGTGAAACAGAATATGCACACTGTTGCTCCCGGTTTCTATTCTTCCAGGTGGTTTCACTCCACACAGGGGGCCAAATTCTCTTCTACCAGCTTTGATCTGTCAGAAACAAATTTGCCAATATATAACAGTAAATTACACAGAGCAGGTAATATCCCTTTGGTTTTGTGTTGTATTTGTATCAGCAGATATTTAGTTTACATAGCTCAGCTGTGGAAGTACACTAGGAATTTATCAGCTTCATTTTCCATATGTCACTGCACCGGCATGTTATTGTAATAATAAGCAGATGAATAAAAACACACAAAGGGAAACTTTATCAATGGTGTGAATCAGTGGGCCTAAAAAACAAAATGTATGCTTACCTGATAAATTTCTTTCTTTCCGGGCATGGAGAGTCCACGATTTCCACTTATTAGTGGGATATTCACCTCCTGGCCAGCAGGAGGAGGCAAAGAGCACCCCAGCAGAGCTGTTAAATGTGTCACTTCCCTTACCCATAATCCCCAGTCATTCGGCCGAAGGAAAATGGAAAAAGAAGATAACACAAAAGTATAGAGGTGCCTGAAGTTTATACAAAAAAAAATGTTGCCATCTTAAATTAAATAAGGGTGGGTCGTGGACTCTCCATGCCCAGAAAGAAAGAAATTTATCAGGTAAGCATACATTTTGTTTTCTTTCCTATGGCATGGAGAGTCCACGATTTCCAATTACTAGTGGGAGTCAATACCCAAGCTAGAGGAGACTGAATAAAAGGGAGGGAGAACAAAACAGGTGAACCTAAACAGAAGGCACCACTGCTTGAAGAACTTTTCTCCCAAAGGAAGCCTCAGCCGAGGCAAAAGTATCAAATTTGTAGAATTTGGAAAAAGTATGCAATGAAGACTAATTGGCCACCTTGCAGATTTGCTCCACAGATGCTTCATTTTTGAAAGCACAGGATAAAGAGGCAGCCCTAGTAGAATGAGCCGTAATTCTCTCAGGATGCTGTTGTACAGCTGTCTTATATGCTAATCGGATAACACTTCTCAACCAGAGAGAAAGCTCAGTAGAAGTGGCCTTGCGACCCTTACACTTACCAGCGAAAACAACGAACAGGGCAGAAGACTGCCAAAAATCTTTAATTGCTTGTAGGTAAAATTTTAGAGCACGCAAAACATCCAGGTTGTATAACAGACGTTCCTTCTGAGAAGAAGGATTCGGACAAAAGGAACAACAATTTCTTGATAGATGTTGCGCTCCTATACCACTTTAAGAAGAAAACCCAATTTTGTACGAAGGACCACTTTATCTGCATGAAAAATAAGGTAAGGGGTTTCACACTGCAGAGCCAAAAGTTTGGAATCTCTGTGAGCAGAAGAAATAGCAAGAAGAAACAAAACCTTCCAAGAAAACAACTTCATATCAACAGAATGCATCGACTCAAACGGAGCCTGCTGCAAAACTTTAAGAACAAGATTAGGGCTCCAAGGAGGAGCAACAGGTTTAAACACAGGCCTGATTCTGACCAAGGCCTGAACAAAAGATTGAACATCTGGCATAGCTGCCAAACGTTTGTGCAAAAGGATAGACAGTGCAGAAATCTGACCCTTCAGAGTACCGACTGATAAACCTTTCTCCAGGCCCTCCTGAAGAAAAGACAAAAACATAATTTATGCTTACCTGATAAATTTATTTCTCTTGTAGTGTATCCAGTCCACGGATCATCCATTACTTATGGAATATATTCTCCTTCCCAACAGGAAGCTGCAAGAGTCCACCCACAGCAAAGCTGCTATATAGCTCCTCCCCTAACTGCCATATTCAGTCATTCGACAGAAAACATGCAGAGAAAGGAAAAACCATAGGGTGCAGTGGTGACTGTAGTTCAAATGAAAAAATTACCTGCCTTAAAGTGACAGGGCGGGCCGTGGACTGGATACACTACAAGAGAAATACATTTATCAGGTAAGCATAAATTATGTTTTCTCTTGTTAAGTGTATCCAGTCCACGGATCATCCATTACTTATGGAATACCAATACCAAAGCTAAAGTACACGGATGATGGGAGGGACAAGGCAGGTACTTAAACGGAAGTTACCACTGCCTGTAAAAAACCCTTTCTCCCAAAAATAGCCTCCGAAGAAGCAAGGTATCAAATTTGTTAAATTTGAAAAGTATGAAGCGCAGACCAAGACTCCGTCTTGTAAATCTGTTCAACAGAAGCCACATTTAAAAAAGGCCCAAGTGAAAACCACAGCTCTAGTAGAATGAGCTGTAATCCCTTCAGGAGGCTGCTGTCCAGCAGTCTCATAAGCTAAATGAATTATGCTTTTTAACCAAAAAGACAGAGAGGCTGCTGAAGTCTTTTGACCTCTCCTCTGTCCAGAATAGACAACAAACAAGGTGAACGTTTGATGAAAACTGTAGTAGCTTGTAAGTAAAACTTTAAAGCACAAACCACGTCCAATATTGTGTAATAGACGTTCCTTCTTTGAGGAAGGATTAGGATACAAGCATGGAACAACTATCTCTTGAGTGATGTACTTGTTAGATACCACCTTAGGAAAAAACCCAGGTTGGTACGCAGGACTACCTTATCCGTACGAAGGACCAGATAAGGAGAATCACATTGTAACACAGATAACTTGGAGACTCTACGAGTCGAGGAATTAGCTACCCAAAAGGAACTTTCCAAGATAAAGATTGATATCTATGGAACAAAAAAGGTTCAAACGGAACTTCTTGAAGAACCTTAAGAATCAGGTTTAAGCTCCATGGCGGAGCAACAGTTTTAAACACAGGCTTGGATCTAACCAAAGCCTGACCAAATGCCTGAACGTCTAGAATACCTGCCAGACGCTTGTGCAAAAAAATAGACAGAGTAAAAATCTGTCCCCTTTTAAGGAATTAGCTGACAACCCTTTTCTCAAAAACATCTTGGAGAAAAGATAATATCCTGGGAATCCACACTTTACTCCATGAGTAACCCTTGGATTCATAACAATCAGATATTTACACCATATCTATGTTCAATTTTCCTAGAGACAGGCTTTCATGCCTGTATTAAGGTATCAATGACTGACTCGGAGAAGCCATGCTTTGATAACATCAAGCGTTCAGTCTCCAGGCAGTCCATCTCAGATTGATTCTATTTAGATGGTTGAAAGGACCCTGAGGTAGAGGGACCTGTCTCAGAAGCAGAGACCGTGATGGAAAGGATGACATGTCCACCAGATCTGCATACCAGGTCCTGCGTGGCTACGCAGGCGCTGTCAAAAACACCAAAGCCCTCTCCTGCTTGGTCTTGACCTCCGGAGGAAATCCCACTCCCCCGGAAGAAAAGTCTGACGACTTAGAAAATCCACCTCCCAGTTCTCAACACCTGGGATATGGATAGCTGATAGACAAGAGTGAGTCTCTGTCCAGTGAATTATTGTAAGACTTCTAACATCGCTAGGGAACTTCTGTTCCCCCTTGATGGCTGATGTAAGCCACAGTCGTGTATATTGTCCGACTGAGTATGATGTACCTCAGAGTTGCTAACTGAGGCCAAGTCTGAAGAGCATGGAATATCACTCCCAGTTCCAGAATATTTATTAGAAGGAGGGTCTCCTCCTAAGTCCACTATCCCTGAGCCTTCAGGGAGTTCCAGACTGCATCCCAACCTAAAAGGCTGGCATCTATTGTAACAATTGTCCCATCTGACCTGCGGAAGGTCATACCCTTGGACAGATGGACCCGACATAGTCACCAGAGAAGAGAATCTCTGGTCTCTTGGTCCAGGTTTAACAGGGGGACAAATCTGTGTAATCCCCGTTCCTCTGACTGAGCATGCATAGTTGCAGCGGTCTGAAATGTAGACGTGCAAACGGTACTATGTCCCTTGCCGCTACCATTAAGCCGATTTCATTCATGGGAAATGGGATGAAAAAAACACGGCAGAAATTTAGAAACTTTGACAACCTGGACTCCGTCAGGTAAATTTTCATTTCTACAGAATCTATCAGAGTCCCTAGGAGGGAAACCCTTGAGATTGGGGCTAGAGAACTCTTTCCTTGTTCACTTTCCACCCATGTGATCTCAGAAATGCCAGTACTACGTCCGTATGAGACTGGGCAATTTGGATGTTTGACACCTGTATCAGGATGTCGTCTAAATAAGGGGCCACTTCTATGCCCCGTGGTCTAAGGACTGCCAAAGCGACCCCAGAACCTCCATAAAGATTCTTGGGGCTGTAGATATCCCAAAGGAAAGAGCTACAAACTGGTAATGCCTGTCTAGAAAGGCAAACCTGAAAAACGATGGTGATCTTTATGCATCACAATGTGAGGATAAGCATCCTTCAAATCCATTGTAGTCCTCTATTGACTCTCCTGGATCATAGTTAAGATGGTACGAATAGTTTCCATCTTAAATGACGGAATTCTGAGGAATTTGTTTAAGATCTTTAGATCCAAAATAGGTCTGAAGGTTCCCTCTCCTTGGGAACCACAAACAGATTTGAGTAAAAACTCTGTCCCTGTTCCTCTCTTGGAACTGGATGGATCTCGTACACAATGTAAGAATGCCTCCTTCTTTATCTGGTTTGCAGATAATTGTGAAAGGCGAAATCTCCCCTTTTTTTGGGGGGGAATATTTGAAATCCAGAAGATATCTCTGGGATATAAATTCCAATGCCTAGGGATCCTGGGCATCTCGTACCCACGCCTGGGCAAAGAATGAAAGTCTGCCCCCTATAGGATCCGTTACCGGATAGGGGTCCGTTCCTTCATGCTGCCTTAGAGGCAGCAGCAGGCTCCTTGGCCTGCTTATCTTTGTTCCAGGTCCGATTGTCTCCAGACCGCCTTGGACTGAGCAAAAATTCCCTCTTGTTTTGCCTTAGAGGAAGAGGATGCCACACCTGCCCTGAAGTTTTTAAAAGGTGCGAAAATTAGACTTTTTTTTTTTTTTTTGCCCTTGATTTAGACCTATCCTGATGAAGGGCATGACCTTTTCCTCCAGTGATATAAGCAATAATCTCCTTCAAACCAGGCCCGAATAGGGTCTGCCCCTTGAAGGGAAGTTAAGTAGCTTATTTATTAAAGTCACAACAGCTGACCATGATATAAGCCATAGCGCTCTGCGCGCCAGTATAGTAAAAAACAGAATTCTTAGCCGTTAGTCTAGTCAAATGAACAAGGCATCAGAAAACAAAGGAATTGGCTAGCATAAGCTTGTCAAATATATTCATCCAATGGAGTTGCTTAACTGTAAAGCCTCATCAAGAGACTCAACCCAGAACGCCGCAGCAGCAGTGACAGAAGCAATGTATGCAAGGGGCTGCAGGATAAAACCCTGTTGAATAAACATTTTTTATCCATTGGATCTAAAAAGCACAACTGTCCTCGTCAGAGGTAGTGGTACGCTTAGCTAGAGTAGAAACTCTTCTCTCCACCTTAGGAACTGTCTGCCAGAAGTCCCGTGTGGTGGTAACTATTAGAAAACATTCTTCTAAAAAATAGGAGGGGAAGAGAACGGCACACCTGGTCTATCCCATTCCTTATTAAAAAAATTTTAGTAAACCTCTTTAGGTATTGGAAAAACATCAGTACACACCGGCACTGCATATTATTTATCCAGTCTACACAATTTCTCTGGCCCTGCGATTGTACACATTCATTCAGAGCAGCCAAAGCCTCCCTGAGCAACAAGTGGAGGTTCTCAAGCATAAATTTTAAATGTAGAAATATCAGAATCAGGTTAAATCATCTTCCCTGAGTCAAAAAAAAAATCACCCACAGACTAAGCATATTGTGAGGTAGTATCATACATGGTTCTTAAAGCGTCTGTATGCTCTGTATCTACCCCCAGAGCTAACTGCTTTCCTTTAATTTCAGGTAGTCTGACTAATACTGCTGCCAGAATATTATTCACCACCTTTGCCATGTCTTGTAAAATAAACGCTATGGGCGCCCTTGATGTACTTGGCGCCATTTGAGCGTGAGTCCCTGAAGCGGGAGTTGAAGGGTCTGACACGTGGGGAGAGTTAGTCGGCATAACTTTCCCCTCGACAGAATCCCCTGGTAAAATAAACGCTATGGGTGCCCTTGATGTACTTGGCGCCATTTGAGCGTGAGTCCCTAAAGCGGGAGTCAAAAGGTCTGACACGTGGGGAGAGTTAGTCGGCATAACTACCCCCACGACAGAATCCTCTGGTGATAATGTTTTTAAAGACAAAAAATGATCTTTATTGTTTAACATGAAATCAGTACATCTGGTACACATTCTAAGATGGGGTTCCACCATGGCTTTAAAACATAATGAACACAGAGCTTCCTCTATGTCAGACATGTTAGAACAGACTAATAATGAGACTAGTAAGCTTGGAAAACACTTTAAATCAAGTTAACAAGCAAATATATAAAACGTTACTGTGCCTTTAAGAGAAACAAATTTTGGCAAAATTTGAAAAACGGTGAAAAAAAGGCAGTAAAACAAACAAAATTTTTACAGTACATGTAATAAGGTAACAGAGCATTGCACCCACTTGCAAATGGATGATTAACCCCTTAATGCAAAAAACAGATAAAAAAAAAAAAAAAATGACATAGACGTTTTTAAAAACAGACACAACAAACTGCCACAGCCAACAGTGGGAAGCTTCAGTTAACTGTTTCTATGCAAAATTTAAGCCAGCCATGTGGAAAAAACTTAGGCCCCAATAAGTTTTATCACCAAACATATGTTAAAAAACGATTAAACATGCCAGCAAACGTTTTAAAACACATTTTTACAAGAGTATGTATCTCTATTAATAAGCCTGATACCAGTCGCTATCGCTGCATTTAAGGCTTTACTTACATTACTTCGGTATCAGCAGTATTTTCTTAGTCAATTCCATTCCTAGAAAAATATTTTACTGCACATACCTTATCTGCAGGAAAACCTGCACGCCATTCCCCCTCTGAAGTACCTCACTCCTCAGAATGTGTGAGAACAGCAAATGGATCTTAGTTACGTCTGCTAAGATCATAGAAAAACGCAGGCAGATTCTTCTTCCAAATACTGCCTGAGATAAACAGCACACTCCGGTGCCATTTAAAAATAACAAACTTTTGATTGAAGAATAAACTAAGTAGAAAGCACCACAGACTCTCACGACCTCCTATCTATGTTGAGGCTTGCAAGAGAATGACTGAATATGGCAGTTAGGGGAGGAGCTATATAGCAGCTTTGCTGTGGGTGGACTCTTGCAGCTTCCTCTTGGGAAGGAGAATATATTCCATAAGTAATGGATGATCCGTGGACTGGATACACTTAACAAGAGAAATACGGGGTTTAATCTCCAACCAGTCAGCTTCAGAGAATCAAAATTTGGGTGGAGGAAGGAACCCTGAAGTAGAAGGTCTTTCCTCAGAGGTAACTTCCAAGGTGGAAGAGATTGCATCTTTACCAGATCTGAGAACCAGATCCTGCGAGGCAAGGCAGGAGCTATTAGAATCACAGACGCTCTCCTGTTTGATACAAGCAATGACAAGTGGAAGGAGAGAAAACGGAGGAAACAGGTATTGTAGACCGAAGTTCCAAGGAAGCATTAGAGCGTCTATCAGAGCAGCTTGAAGATCTCTTGATTTTGAACCGTACTTTGGAAGCTTGGCATTTTGATGCAACGCCATCAGATCCAACTCCTGAACCCCCCACCTGAAGGTTATCATTGAGAATACCTCCGGATGGAGAACCCACTCCCCGGGATGAAAAGACTGCCTGCTCAGAAAAACCGCTTCCCAGTTGTCCACCCCTGGAATGTGGATGGCAGATAGGAGACAATCATGAGATTCCGCCCACTGGAGAATGTGGGACACCTCCTTCATTGCTAACGAACTCTGAGTTCCTCCCTGGTGGTTGATGTATGCCACCGAGGTGATGTTGTCCGATTGGAATCTGATACCAAACCTAGTTGAGGCCAAGCTGTTAAGGCATTGAAGATTGCTCTCAACTCTAGGATGTTTATGGGAAGAGAAGACTCCTCTTGGGTCCAAAGACCCTGAACTTTTAAGGAGCCCTAAACTGCTCCCCAGCCTAACAGGCTGGGGTCTGTGGTCACAATCACCCAGGAAGGTTTCAGGAAGCTTGTACCTCGAGATAGATGGTCCTGCGAAATCCACCACGAAAGAGAGCCTCTTGTTAGGGGATCCAGAGCTATCCTCTGTGAGAGATCTGAGTGTTCTCTGTTCCATGGAACTGAGCAAAAGGAATGATGTCCACGGAAGCAACCATCAGACCAATTACCTCCATGCATTGAGCCACTGATGGACGGATAGAAGCCTGAAGTGAAAGGCAAGAAGCAAGAAGTTTGGATTTTCTGACATCTGTTAGAAAATTTTTCATGGATAGAGAATCTATAAGTCTTCCTAAGAAACACACCCTGGTATCTGGTACTAGGGAACTCTTTTCCAGATTCACTTTGCACCCGTTAGAATGTAGAATAGACAAGAACATCTCTGTATGAGATTTTGCTAATTGAAAAGATGACGCCTGAACCAAGATGTCTTCCAGGTAAGGCACCATCGCTATTCCCTGAGATCTCACCACTGCCAGAAGAGCCCCCAGAACCTTTGTGAAGATTCTGGGAGCAGTAGTAGGGCCAAAAGGAAGGGCAACAAACTGGAAATGTTTGTCCAGAAATGCAAACCTCAGAAACTGGTGATGTTTCCTGTGAATGGGAACATGAAGATACGCGTCCTTCAGATCTATGGTCATCATGAACTGACCCTCTTGGACCAAGGGAAGAATGGAACGAATAGTTACCATCTTGAAGGACGGAACCTTGAGGAATTTGTTGAGGCACTTTAAGTCTAGGATGGGAAAGTTCCCTCCTTTTTGGGAACCACAAAAAGATTTTAATAAAATCCTTGACCCTGTTCCTCCACGGGAACTGGAACAATCACTCCCAGGGAAGATAGGTCCTTTACACAGCTTAAGAAGGCCTCTCTCTTTACCTGGTTTGCAGATAACCTTGACAGGATAAATCTGCCCCTGGTGGGGCAAGACTTGAATCCTATTCTGTAACACTTGGATACAATGTCCACGGCCCAAGGATCTGGGACATTGCATATCCAAGCCTGCCGAAAAAAGGAAAGCCTGCCCCACACTTGATCCAAGACTGGATCGGGGGTTTCCAGTCATGCTGATTTAGAAACAGTGCAAGACTTCTTGGCTTGTTTCCCCTTATTCCAAGGCTGACTAGATCTCCATGAGATCCTGGATTGCTCCGGCTTGTCTTGAGGTAGGAAAGATCCCTTCCTACCCGTAATCTCGGAAATTATCTCTGCCAGTCCAGGACCAAATAAAGTCTTGCTCTTATAATGTTAAGACAGAAGTTTGGACTTGGAAGTAACATCTGCAGACCAAGATTTTAGCCATAGAGCTCTGCATGCTAGAACAGCAAAGCTAGACAACTTAACTCCCAGTCTAATCACTTGCATGTTGGCATCACAGATAAAAGTATTGGCCAGTTTGAGAGCCTTGATCCTATCATGGATCTCCTCTATAGTAGTCTCTTCTTAAATAAGGTCAGACAAGGCATCGCACCAATAAGATGCTGCCCCCCTAACCATAGTAATTCTTGCGGCAGGTTGCCACTGTAAACCCTGATGAATGTATATCTTTTTTAAGTAAGCCTTTAGCTTCTTATCCATGGGATCCTTGAAATAACAACTATCCTCAATAGGAATAGTAGTTCTTTTTTCTAGAGTAGAGAGAGCTCCATCTAAGAGATAGCTCCATCTACCTTAGGCACTGTGCACCATGAGTCACGTATATGAGTCAGCAAAAGGAAATATCTTTTTGAAAACAGGGGATGGAGAAAAAGGAATCCCTGGCTTATCCCATTCCTGAGCTATAATTTCCGACATACGGTCTGGAACTGGAAAAACTGCAACAGAAGAAGGAACATCGTATACTCCTAAGTCTTTAATAGACTTTTTGGGATTCTCAGTGACAGATGAGTCGGAGTCTTTCAAAGTAGCAAGGCTCTTTTTCAAAAGTAACCGGAGGTGTTCTAGTTTAAATCTAAAATTAACCTCCTCTGAATCTGTAGAATTTTCCACTACAGGATTAGAGTCAGATATCTCACCCTCAGAGGCCACTGAGGTATCATCTTCATCAGACAATTGAGAGAGGTTGACTAATGCCGCTTTAGCGGAGTCAGAACCCTTTTTAACTGAAATATTTTTTTGTTTCCTCTTGCGCTTACCAGCAACCAGAAAAGCTGATAAAGCAGCAGAAACCACAGAAGTTATCTGCACAGCAAAATCTCCTGGTAAATAAACACCCCCAGGAGGAAGCTTAGAGGAACTGCAGCACACTGCATGTGAAACTGTTAAAGCTTAGGACATTTGAGGGGAAAGCTGAGGCATGGCATGGACAACATATCCTGAGAAACATATGGCTCAGAGGGGCAATCCTTGTTTTTAGACAAGAAAAACTTATTTAAACATGTAGAACAAAGTTGCACAGGAGGGACAACTTGCACTTCCAAACAAAATCCAAATTTAATTCATGTCCATAATCGAAAATATTCCCAATAGTAATAATCTCAGATATCAAAAAGATTGATGTACCTTTAAACAGAGAAATCTATTTAAATAAAATATTTGCAGAGTATAATTAAATTAAAATAATTGTAGAATCTGCTCAATTAAACCTAGCCCTCTATAACCTCAGCTTCTGCTGAGGGCTTACCGCACAGGAGAGCCGGAGTGAATCCCCACTGGTAATGAGAAGGAATTACTCAATTCGCTTAGTCACACTGAGGAAATTAACTTTCAGAGCTGTGAGGCTAATATGACATCAGCAATGATAGAAAATGCCTGAACGGACTCCTAACTCCGACTGGAAGATTACAAGCCTAGTCGGAAGCGGAGGCCATACATAAAAAGAAAGTGGCCATCCAGCAAAAGAAAGTGCGCAATAAATACAAAGTGCGCAAAGGTTTTTCACTCCATACCGGAAAAAATTAAAATTGAGAAAACCGTTTAGTCCAACTAATTACTTGAGACTCATGTGACCACATCAGGCAACAGTATCACAGGCCATACATAATAAAACTTTTATGTGAAAGTTTAAATCCCCTCATAGAGCCGGCCTCATACGAAAAAAAAAAAAACCTTTATCTCCCCAAAACAGTTACAGTGCCCTGACAAGCTGACCAAAAGTATGTCTCTTAAAGAGAAATAAAGTCCAAAGATAGGGTCCACAGAGGAATTACCCTCCACAGTGCTTTGTGCCTTCAAACCTAGAAGGAAATAACACTTAACTGTGGTCCAACTGCTGGGCAGAAAGCAGCTTCTTAGGTGTGACAGATTCACCAACATCTGTCAGGGACCTGTAGAAAAAGAAAAAAAACAGAGTAACCAACCCTGGTTTCCTATAAAGGGGTAGCACTGATGTTAGAAGTTAAGCAAAGACTACCTTGCCTTATTCTAACTGCTAAAAGCCACCATTACTCTTACTAAAGAGATTGACATGGACACAGCAAAGCCCCAATCCTTGCTTGCAGGGAAAAGTACCCATTAAAGGATTAAATATCTTTAGACACCATCTTCGCACATCCTCCCGTGATAGAGCAAAAGAGAATGACTGGGGATTATGGGTATGGGAAATTACACTAAACAGCTCTGCTGGGGTGCTCTTTGCCTCCTCCTGCTGGCCAGGAGGTGAATATCCCACTAGTAATTGGAAATCGTGAACTCTCCATGCCGTAGGAAAGAAAAGATCTGGCAGCTAATTTGCCACACATCGTCTGTGCACTAATTCTCAAATAAAGTAAAATCCAAATAATTTGTGAAAAGGCCAAATGTGCAACTGTACATACTTTTTTTAAATATTTCCCTAACAATAATGCACATTTTGTAAGCATATGTTTCTCATTAGTTGTCATTTTGTTTATTTCTTGATTATATTTGCACAAAAAAAGGGAAATATAACTTTCAAATATTTTAAAGGACCCCTAAAGTCAAAATTAAAGTTTCATGATTCCGATAAAGCATGCAATGTAAAAAAAGTTTTATTATACTTCCGTTATCAAAATGTGCATTACTTTTATATGCATGCTTTCTGAGGCACCAGGTCTTACAGAGCATGTGAATAAGAGCACAGTATATACGTATATGCATTTTGTGATTGGTTAATGGATGTCACATGATACAGGGGGAGGGAAATTTGCATTAACTTGGAAATTTGCCAGAAAATATTCTTGTGCTCATTTCAAATTCAAAGTCAGTGCTATTGCATTGTCTTTTTAGTGTGTATTTGTCAATTATTCAATTTGACTGTATTTAGTGGGCATTTAACTGAAAACCCTGTGTTCTCTGCATTGATCTGAATTAAATTAAGATTTAATTTTGTGCAAATAAAGGGAAAATAAATTACATAAAACACTGTACTATTTCTCTGTTAGAGCATGTAACACAGTTGTGATCTTAATCAGGATTTCTACTGAAGTCTAGGAAGGCAATGGGCATTTCCATACAATATATGCACTAATTGTGAGGCTGTGACCTTATTCACTTAATTCTTTTTCATAAATATGAGATATCATTTGTGCCCGATTTTGTGAACAGAAAAATGTAAACTTTACATTGATACATTTTTGGCAAAGTATTTGCCTATGGTAGTTTTACTTGCAGTGGTACCTGATGGGTTGTGGCACAATTCATCTTGTAAATGCATTCCATTCACAAGACATGAAGGGAAAAGCAGGGGAGCTTTCAAATCCAGGCCTGTGGTCACTAACTATAGACGGACTTGAAGGATTAGGCAGGAGGATGGTCAAAACAAGCCAAATGTCAGCAACAGCCCAAACACAAAAAGGTACAAAAGACAGACGAGGTGTCAAAGGTTTAAGCAGAGGTCAAAATTAGGTGACAAACTGGCAAAACAGTAAAACACCCATGGAACGATAACCAACTATCGGGCAAAGATTGCTACAGTCCTCATCAATAAATAGCGTTGAGTGGCGGTAGAAACCATGTCATAGACGTGACTGGCATGAAAAAAAGTCGCAACACAGATATGACCGAGAATGACGCGAAAGAATGACACACAAGGTAACTAGGCAACCAAAAACAATCAGTGAAAAGGTAAACAAAGGCACATTGTGGCTACACAGGCATACTAGGTATAGTTAAAGAAAAACTTTGCAATATACTTTCATTATTTTTTTTCGTCCCCTTTTCCTGAAATTTTCGGAAAACTGTTGGTTTTATACAGTATATTTCAATGCATTTCTATAAAGTAATGGGTGGCTTGGGTGCAACAATATCCCTTTCCTGTTTTATACAGTTCAACTACCTTTTCCCGCAGATCCTTTTTCTTTTGCTTTCCCCATGATTTAAAACCCTGAATCGTCAGTGCAGCACTGGATGAAAGATGCAAGGGTCTGTCAGGAGTCCAGAACTCATTGACCTTTTATACACACACACACTAACTACAAGAAAACAGATCACAGGTGAGGATGGTTACCTTTAATAGCCATTCAAACCCCTTTGTGTTAACTTGTGTGCATGTTATCAGGCCAAAATCACCAAATGGCCAAATGCAATCAAATAAAAAAAAACGTTAACTTTTTCACAAACTTTAGGTTTCTCACTGAAATGATTTACAAACAGCTTGTGTAATCATGGCACAAATGACTGTAAAGCTTCTCTGGGATCCCCTTTGTTCAGAAATAGCAGACATATATGGCTTTGTCATTGCTTTTTGGTAATTAGAAGGCCAATAATTGCAGCCGTGCACAACACTTTTATTATTCCCAGCAGTGAAGGGGTTAATCAGGTAGCTTGAAAGGTTAATTTTAGCTTTATTGTAGAGATTACCTTCCCACCTGACACTTCCCATGCCCTGATCCCTACCTGATCCCTCTCAAACAGCTATCTTCCCTTCCCCACCCCCCAATTGTCACCCCCATCTTAAGTACTGGCAGAAAGTCTGCCAGTATGAAAATATAAGGCTTTTTTTTAATAAAATATATATTTTTTTCTATTTTCTGCAGTGTAGGATCCGCCCTTACCCCCAACCTCCCTGATCCCCCCAAACAGCTCTCTAAACCTCCCCCTCTACCTATTAGCCGCCATCTTAGGTACTGGCAGTTGTCTGTCAGTGTTCTGTCGAGAACTCCATTTCCTCAAAAACTCCAACCTGACATCACTTCCGGTGACTCTTCTATGCTAATATCTGTTTTGCCTCTGTCTGGGGGGCGCACCGCCGATCCTCTGGCATACACCCCAAGTAACCCTTGGGGAATGAGGTTTACAAGGGGTGCTTTGCCCCCTTGAACCCCCTAGGGGGAGGAAAAATAGATAGTGAAGATAGGCGATTACAGTGCCCATCTGATTGGTTGTGAATCCTGTCACTCATTGGACACAGACCAATCAGATGTATGGAATCACCGGAAGTGACATCAGATTGGAGTTTTCGATGTATTGGAGCTCTCGATAGAACACCAGTACCCAGTTTGCTATAATTTTTATTTATTTTTTATTATTTTTTTTCTTTAGTGTAGCTGCCCCCCTCATTACTCTACCCCCTCCCAGATCATTTTCCCACCCTCTAATCCCCTTTCCAGTATAGAAGCCCCCTCTCCTTCCTTCCCCCTCCGTCCTTCCCACGCACTGCCGCTCTAAACATTTCTTTCTGCAGCGTAGCAGTCCCACCTGTTCCCGCCCCCCTCCTGTTCCCCTCCAGTGATGGGCCATCCACCCGCCTCCCTCCTAACCCTCCCACACCACCAACGATCAGCACCACCGATGTCCGATCCAGAGAGGGCCACAGAGTGGCCCTCTCTGCATCGGTACCTCTGCCCATCTATTTCTGCACTGCCCTATTTTTAGCGAGATCGCAGCAGAGAGAGGCCGAGGACAGCAGTGTTGTACAGGGTATAACGCTGGTCCTTAAGGGCTTAATGACCAGCGTCGTACAGGGTATGGAGCTGGTCGTTAAGGGGTTAACATTCCAATGTTCTTCACTTACAGGATGTCCTTTTCATTGTAAATGCATATTTATATATATATATATATATATATATATATATATATATATATTTAAAAGGATAGTAAACACCAAAAAATGTATTATTTAAAAAAATAGATAATCCCTTTATTACCATTCACCAGTTTTGCATAACCAACACTGTTATAGAAATATACATTTTACCTCTGTAATAACCTTGTATCTAAGTTTCTGCAGACTGCCTCCTTATCTTAGATCTTTTGACAGACTTGCATTTAAAGCAATTATTGTTGACTCTTAAATAACTCCAAGTGCATGAGCACAATGTTATTTATATCAAACACATGAACTAACGTCCTCTAGCTGTGAAAAACTGTAAAATGCATTCAGATAAGAGGCGGCCTTCAAGGGCTTAGAAATTAGCATATGAGCCTACTTAGGTTTAGCTTTCAACTAAGAATAGCAAGAGAATAGAGCAAATTTGATTAAAAAAGTAAATAAGAAAGTTGTTTAAAATTGCATGTCCTATTTGAATCAAGAAAGTTTAATTTGGACTTTACTATCCCTTTAATAATAAAAAGCACATTATTTTCTATGTGAAGAACATAGCAATGTAAAATGTGTGTTTTGTGCATCGAATTTCTCGATTTAGATTTAACGCAGTCAGATGAGAGCACATCAAAACTGAGTAATCTTAAGGAGCACTACTGAAATATTAAATATAAAATATGAATAAAAATTATTAAACAGACTGTAAAAAATAGATATATTCTATGGATTATTTAGAATATTTTACAGTGTTTAGAAATTTTTATAATTTTTATTCATATTTTATATTTAATATTTCAATAATGCACCTTAAGATTACTAAATATTTATGTGTGCTAACCCGCTATGTGTAGAGAAATATGTATTTACAATAAAAAGGACATTATCATGTAAGTGAAGAACATTGGAATGTTAAAAATGTACAGTAAATATAAAGTAAAGCACAAATCTTTAAATACATATGCACACACATATAAACATAAATGTATACATACATATATACATATTTAGACGTGTATGGATGTATCTCTATGTTAATGCCATTTGCAGGCCCTTTTGTTTCTAACACCTGAGACCTTATATCTTATTAATGCAATTTCTTTTTAATATTATTTTATCATACAGTGTTATTATGAGTGTAGCTGTACTTTTTAAATGTAGTTTTGATGTTTTTTTTGTGCCACATTTTTGTCTTATGTAACAGTTAACCAGGACATACTTGAAAACGAGAGACATCTCAATGTATCCTTCCTGGTAAAATATTTTATAAATAAATAAATAACTCTGAAGTGGCACTAACCCGATACGTATTAAATTAGATTATTACCAATTACCCAGTTTTGCATAACCAACACAGTTATATTAATATACTTTCTTATCCCTGTGATTACTTTGTATCTAAGCCTCTGCAAAATGCACCCTAATTTAAGTTCTTTTGACAGACTTGCTATTTTGGACAATTACTGCTGACTCTTAGGTAACTCAACAGGAGTGAGCACAATGGTATCTATATGTCACGCATAAATTAGAGCTGCCTAGCTGCACAAAACTGTAAAAATTAACTGAGATAAGAGGTGACCTTCAAGGGCTTAGAAATTAGGTACGTAGGTTTAGCTTTCAACAAAGAATACCAATAGAACAAAACAAATGTGATGATAAAAGTCAATTGGAAAATTGTTTAAAATTGCATGCCCTATCTGAATCATAGAAGTTTAATTTTGACTAGACTGTCCCTTTAAGCAAACTTATTTACATTCAACTTACACTATTTCTGATGTGTGCAAAGACCTGCGAATTACCCCTTATCGCTTGCGTGTTACGCTTAGGGCTAGATTACAAGTGGAGCGCTATATATAGCTTTCCGAAAGCGATATTAGTGCTCCACTTTGTTTTAACAGTGCACAATAATGTGGGCTGGTATTACAAGATAGCCGCAATGCGGATGCAAGCTCATGTTTGCATTGGTAGGAAGCATTGTGCTCATGAGAGCGTGCTTCAGTGAAGGGGGTAAGTCATGCAGCGATGACAGCAAGTATATATATGTATAAGCTTATATACATATATATTTATGTGTTAATATGTGTATATACACACATGAATATATATTTATATAAGCATACACATATATATACTGGGAAACACACAGTTCCAATTGACAACAATGGAAAGGCACTTTTCAGTGCTGTTCTTTTTCTAACACCCCACTCCCACCAAATTTAACCCCAAAATCCTGCCTAGTACCTCTTTATTGTTTTTAATTAACTACACTAGACAGTATTTCGGGGGCATTTGGGACAGATTTATAAAATTAACCAGAGATCTGATCTCTGGTTAATTTTCTAAGCGATAATTGCTACCGCGAGCTTGCCGCAGCAATAACCAGCCACTTGTAATGGCTGGTTAATTATTGCACTCCCGCAAAGGGTACAATAATTTAGCGCTCCACTTGTAATCTAACCCCTTAATGTACCACTCGTAATTTAGCCCATAATTGTAAAACATACATATTATCCTATGGCTAATCTTCGCTTTGAATACATCATTATGACTTGACATGTTTTTACTGTTTAACATTCCTTTAATTGCCAAACCATGTACAAAGGCATGATGCAGAATGGCAGTCCACGTGACAAGAGAATCCCACAAGCAACAATGAAATAATAAAAGATGAGGAGGACCACTTAAATGCTTTGTTATCTGTGCTTCCAAGATTTTCTTTTTGCTCCATCAACATTTGTGTCACCTGGGAAATATATACCTTTATATAATCATAGGGGCATGACACTTCTGGGTGGTCCTCTATATCAAAGTTGTCATCAAAGTGAAGGTTGATCACAAAGCCCTCCTCAAGTTCAATCCTGTACAGACAATCAGAGCTCTTGGGATATGGGTTGGGAAAGTCTGCACTGGATATGATGCCACTCCTTTGTGTGAAAAGATTATCACTGCACTCCACTGAAAAACAAGATACAAAGAATATATTCTTCTATCTCTGATATTTAATTACAATTTGTATGTGTATCCACCGAATACAGTATAAACACAATATAGCGATGCCTAATCAAATTAAAATAATGCTTAAAGGGACATGATACCCAAATGTTGAAGCACTTGAAAGTGATGCAGCATAGCTGTAAAAAAGCTGACTAGAAAATATCACCTCTATTTAAAAAGGAAGATATTTTACCTCAAAATTTCCTAAGTATTCACACCCTACTGTAAAGAAACTTTAAGAAGCCAATCAGCATGCTAGTCTGAGGACTTGCAAGGGAGTGTGCATCTGGCATGTGCACAGTCATATTATTTTCCTATTCAGTTTAAGGAAGATTACTAAAACATCTCACAAGATTTAAGTGAAAGCTCATGAGATTGCAGCAAAGCATAGCATGACTTCATCACTGCTGATTGGCTATTTGTTTTGTTTTTTCAACTTGCAGCTGGACAGCAGCTGAAGTATAACTGTTCACAGAGCACTTACTCTGGTGAGCTGAATACATTTTGGGGTAAAATATCTCCTCTTTTTAACATAGAGATGTCCGGGTGATATCTTCATGTCAGCATTTTACATTATGCTTCACCATTTTCAAGTAATTTAGAATGAGTATTATGTCCCTTTAACACAAACAAATATTTGAATTAGTCTTCTGACAACTAACTTTAAGATTTTTAGTGTGAAATTTGTATTTTTATTTCTCATTAATGAAAATATTAAATCAAAAAGTCTAATACAAGATTAAATGTAAATTTTTAGTGGATGGAAATCATTGTATAAAATATAAATTAATTTTGTAAAAAAGATGACCAGTGCAAGACACAACAGTTATACCTTTGCATGTCCTGTTGTCTGTGTGGAGCAGGTAGCCAAATCGGCAAGAGCAATAGAATCCTCCAATGTAATTGTGGCAGTAATGATCACACACCAAGTCTTCGTCACTTTTCTCTGCACACTCATCCACATCTACAGAGACACAAGAGACATTTGTATCAACTGTTTGTGTGAGGTAAACTGTATATGCCCCACTGTAACTGTAATGAGGGCTGTATGTGATCTGAGACAGCAATAAATCAGGGAGAGTATAATCTGGAGCGGAAATCGCACATATGAACCATGTCCTGTTTGGTAAAGGCTTGGGAGTAAGCCTGGTATAAGACAATGAAGGGACATTAAAGTCAAAATTACACATTTATGGTTGAGATAAAAAAATGCAATTTGAAGATATTTTTAATTTACTTCTGTTATCAGATTTACTTTTTAGTTCTCTTACTATCCATTATTAAAGGGACACTCAGGTTTTTTTAAATGTTCATGATTGAGATACAGTATGTAATTTTAAACAACTTTCCAATTTACTTCCATTAGAAAAAATGTGCACAGTCTTTTATATTTACACTTTTTTTGAGTCACCAGCTCCTACTGAGCATGTGCAAGAACTCAGACTATACGTATATGCATTTGTGATTGGCTGATTGCTATCACATGGTACAGGGGGAGTGGAAATATACATAACTTTAAAATGTGTTAAAAAAGAATCTACTACTAATTTGAAATTCAGAGTAAATGCTATTGTATTGTCTTGTTATCTTGTATTTGTTGATTATGCAAATCTGCTGTGTTTACTGGTCCTTTAACAGACATAGCTCAGGAGCAGTAATGCATTACCGGGAGCTAGCTGGTGTCTAAACTGGTGGCTGCACATATACGTCACTTGTCATTGGCTCACCAGAGCCAGCTTAGTTCCAGTAGTGCATTTTTGCTCTGAAGCTGTTTTTACAAATGTGTTAAACCCCCCTGCAGGTTAAACACATATTTATAAGGAAGCAACAGTGCAATAGAAAATGCTCTAACACATTAGAGCATTTTCTTTTTACACGTTTAGGTTTTAGTTTTGTGTTAAAGGGACACTGAACCCAAATTTCTTCTTTCGTGATTCAGATAGAGCATGCAATTTTAAGCAACTTTCTAATTTACTCCTAATATAATTTTTTCTTCATTCTCTTGCTATCTTTATCTGAAAAAGAAGGCATCTAAGCTGTGTTTTTTTGGTTCAGTACTCTGGACAGCACTTCTTATTGGTGGATGAATTTATCCACCAATCAGTAAGGACAACCCAGGTTGTTCTCAAAAAATGGGCTGGCATCTAAACTTACATTCTTGCATTTCAAATAAAGATACCAAGAGAATGAAGAAAATTTGATAATAGGAGTAAATTAGAAAGTTGCTTAAAATGTCATACTCTATCTGAATCACAAAAGAAAAAATTTGGGTTCAGTGTCCCTTTAAATTTCTCTACAGGGTCAAATACACCAACCATTCAGTCTCTAACAAATGAGTGTCATTTATTATTGCATTGTGCATTCATATGCCCCTTTAAACATGTTATATATGTGGGGTATAGTAAGACTCAGGCTAAAAACAAGTAACAAGATGCAAGTTTCTAAAAATCTAACCAAGTCGCTGTCCTCTAAATTCCAAGGGACAGTGACTCACTACATCTGCACAATGACGCACACAGTAAAGAGCGTTGCCAGAGTTATATTATATAAACATACTGTTACTATTATCAAATGGAACAGAGACTGAAATCTTTAAACATGAAGAATAATATTTTTTTTTTTAAAAAAGCAGATAAGGGATGAGACCGAAAAACTGACAAACACTGGGGAATTCACATTTACCTATAGGTGCGGTAACCGGCATATACAGTATTTTTAAAGGGACAGTGTATTGTAAAATTGGTTTCCTCTTAATATGTTTCCAATGACTTGTTACACCAGCAGAAGAGTATAAAATATATGAGAAAGTGCTCCTTTGTGTTTATTTTGTATATAAAATAGCTGTCTTTGTTTTTTCACAACACAACCTGTTAAAATGGGTTATTTTATCACTTTCTGTACACACACGTGCTTCTGTATCTTATCTCTGTCTGTAGGGCCAATACTTAGAGAGAAAAATTGAAAATTATAATTGTATTAATTAGCTCTCCTCCCACTGGGAGTGCAATTTTGTCTGCTGGCTATGTTTAAAGGGTCAGTCTACTCCAGAATTGTTATTGTTTAAAAATATAGATAATTTCTTTTTTACCCATTCTCCAGTTTTGCATAACCAACACTGTTATATTAATATACTTTTTACCTCTGTCATTACCTTGTATCTAAACCTCTGTAGACTGCCCCCTTATTTCAGTTATTTTGACAGACTTGCATTTAAGCCAAGCAGTGCCCTCTCATAAGTAACTCTTACAGGAGTAAGTACAATGTAATCTATATGGCACACATGGACCAATGCTGCCTAGCTGTGAAAAACTGTCAAATGCACTGAGATAAGAGGTGGCCTTCAAGGGCTTAGAAGTTAGCCTATGAGCCTACCTTGGTTTAGATTTCCACTAAGAATACCAAGAGAACAAAGCAAATTTGATGATAAAAGTGAATCAGAAAGTTGTTTAAAACTACATGCCCTATCTGAATCATAAAAGTTTAATTTTTACTAGACTGACCCTTTACATAACTTTTCTTTAGCCAATACTTAAGTATTGAAATGTTAGTATAGGTGGGGATACCACAGGCAAAAACAGCTATTTCAGATGCCAAAATAAAGGTAAAGTATCTGTTTGAAAAATACAATACAATCCAGCATGTAAAATGGATAACTGGGAACAAATTAAAGGGGACCAAATTTACAGTACACTGTCCCTTTAAGGTTTAGGTCACAGTTGAAAATAAAGGGTTATGAAAGTCAAAATTAAATTTGCATGATTCAGATAGAGCATGTCATTTTAAGACACTTTTAAATTAAATGTGCTTTGTTCTCTTAGTATCTTTTTAAAAAAAAGAATATGCACATTTCCTACAATAGTGAGAGCTAGCTGCTGATTGGTACCTGCACACATTTGTCTCTTGTGATTGGCTAACTAGATGTGTTCATATAGCTGCCAATATTCCTTCAGCAAAGGATAACAAGAGAATGAAGCAAATCTGATAACAAAAGTATATTGGAAAGTTGATTAAAATTGTATGTTCTATTCAAATCACGAAAGAAAATTCTGGAGATTCCTGTCCCTTTAACTATAGAAATAAAGGTGCTTTCTTGATCAAGCTTCTTGTAAGTGTGCTGGAATCTAATTATAAACAAATGATCACTTAAAATCAGTACTAGCTTCTTTAGTTCCAGATTTGTGCTGTATAATTAATTATGCTAATTTATGCTAATACGCATGGCTGGTATTTAGTGGCAGAAAAGGTGGCTACCCTGCTTGTGAAGCTGAAATCCAGATTTCTTTTTAATAGCCACAACTTTTCACATGAGGGGCCACACTGGAATTTTATCTCCACTCTGAAGGCTGGTGAGCAAAAACAGAATTGACAAACACAAAATGCTTAACTCTATATATAAATTCCAGACTAAAATAACATTTCACTAGGAAGATTCTAAACTTATAATCATGTATTCACAAACAGGAGCATAAACATATGCACTAGAGATGCCCAGAGTAGACAAGAATGAACCGGCTGTCGAGAAGAACAACATCATATGGTTTGCAAATGAGCTGATGTAGGGCAATGTGGAATTAGATATCTATGGGAATCTATGGATACAGCACTAGAGGGCCACACTGTATCTCCAAGGCCCTAAGTTATTGGAACGCATATACTTTAGTATAAAAAAATGAATATTTAAAACCAAAGCAGACTGGTCATGTAAAATTCTAGTGAGTTACAGACAAAAGATATGGGCACATCAGACATGTATTGGTGCTCTCTAATATAAATCTGCACAAACTGGGCACTTTTGCTATTACATACATATTGCAAAAAACAACAACTTGTGTTCAAATCTGAAATGCACTATGTACCACTGTGGATTTCACATTTGACTTTGATGTTTTTGTAAGTGTAGCTGTTAACATCACTTTACTTTGAAATCATGCAAGCTCTTAGTCTTAAACACAAAAAGAACAAAAAGGGACAAGTATGAACACTCGTCTTTAAAGGAACAATGACAAATAGATTACTGGAGCATAGGTAACATGAAGTGACATGTCACCAACTGCACACAGATCCGTCCTGCAGTTGTATCACCAGTTCACAAGCATATTCAAATTTCTCAGTGAATTTGAAGTATTTTAGCAAATGTATCTTTCAAATGTTATTTGTAATTTTAGCTTCTACATTATCCTCTTCACATAAAAATAATAGGATACTTACCTACTGCACTGTAATGGGCATCAAATCCAGTGAAGCGCTCCTCGTTGGAGAAGTCTGATCTGAAAGTGAGGCTGAGAAAGCTACCAGGAGACTCTGTGACTTGCTGCCCTGGGGCCTGCTCTGTGTCTGTACTTTCCTTCCCACAAAAGGTGGCAATTACTTGATCATCAGTCTCCACCTGTAACACATCACATTGATCACTGAAAGTGCTTAAAAGAAGTATTATTATTATCATTTATTTTTATAGCGCTGCAAAATTCTGTAGTGCTGGGTACAAAAGTAGGGGTATACACTGATAAAGATACAAATCTATAATAGACTATACAAAACAAATTAGTACAGGAGTGTCCTGCTCTGAAGAGATTACAATCTACATTAAGACTTGATGTTGATACAATATACACTGTTAAATAAAATTAAAAAATAAAATATCAGTTTGGTGTAATAAAAAGGATTAAAGTGGCAAACATAATAGATTGTTTCCCCCCACTATTTGAGAATTATGGATCAAAACAACATTTAAAAAAGTATTTCCAATTATGAAATTTCTGTAAGATGTCATGTTATCATTTAGTGAGGTATAACATACATAGGGATATATTGTGTCAAAGGTATTATTCAAACAAGTATGAAATACGTATGGATGTCTTAGAATACCACCAAACCAAAATATAGAAGCACCCCAGGTAACAGCTAATGAGCATGGTATTCATTAGCTTAGCACATTCCATCTCTGCTTCTGGGATCCATACATGGGTGATGGGAGTATAATGCAACACTGGTTATTATTTCAACAGCCAACAGCACTCCTAATGGTGTCATTTAACAGGAAATATGCTATATAAAACAAAAAAATGGTAGAAAAGTATTCACTGATCAAACACCCAGCTATGTAAGACATGTTTCACTGACAATGAATGAACCACACAATTCTAATAGTGCAGAAGTCCCTTTGGCTGATAAAAAGTAAGTTAGGATAGTAACATATCATAGATAGATTGACTGACAGAAAGACAGATAGGATAGATAGATAGATAGATAGATAGGATGTGTCAAAGTATTTATCTAATAAAGTATAATATGATAAGGATTTGTCAGTATATCATTCCACAAAATAATATATATATATATATATATATATATATATATATATATATATATATATATATATCAATTTATTTTATCCTTACATAGAATAAAATGCTGCACTCACCGGTATATATGAAAAAAGATTCAATTTAATAACATCACATTAGTGTCCAAATGTACAAATACCCCCAAACGTTTCGGTACAGGACTGGTATCTTTCTCAATGGGTTTGAAATCCGTATCCAAGTGTTCTCTTAATAATACACACACATGGTTCCTAATAACAACAACAAAAACACAAGCGCATCCGAGATTCACTGTATCTTTCTTTATTATTGTTACAATAAAGCCATAAAAATATACACTTACAAGATAAGTGCAAGTTATATGCACATAAGATTTAAAGTTGCTTAGCGATCACAATCCAATCCAAGCCTCGGTATCCGGTCTTAGTGGTGGGGGCTGTATGTCCGTTCTCCTATGTTTGTTCCTCCGGTTTGGAAATACAGCACGTCCGGTATTATTTCACCGGTAAGGCACAGTTGTCCTTCTCCTCTCGTATCCCCAGTTTATTTTTCAGTTTGACGTGCACGATATGGCTCTGTCAACATGTTTAGGCGAAAAGCCTTTATAAGGCTTTTCGCCTAAACATGTTGACAGAGCCATATCGTGCACGTCAAACTGAAAAATAAACTGGGGATACGAGAGGAGAAGGACAACTGTGCCTTACCGGTGAAATAATACCGGACGTGCTGTATTTCCAAACCGGAGGAACAAACATAGGAGAACGGACATACAGCCCCCACCACTAAGACCGGATACCGAGGCTTGGATTGGATTGTGATCGCTAAGCAACTTTAAATCTTATGTGCATATAACTTGCACTTATCTTGTAAGTGTATATTTTTATGGCTTTATTGTAACAATAATAAAGAAAGATACAGTGAATCTCGGATGCGCTTGTGTTTTTGTTGTTGTAGTTCGTGTGAAAGGAGGATCTGGACACAAACAGGTTCCTGAGACAAGCAGCAACGGAAAGATCACAGATATCAGCTGGAAACCAATTGCTAAAAGAACATTCTAGCCATATTCATTTGGATTTTTTAACCCCTTTCAGTACTTGTTCCTATTCAAGAGTTTGAACTGCGGTATTTATATTTATATTTTATGAAACAGTGTTTTATATGTAGTTGAGTTTTATATGTAATTGATTTTTATATGTGGTTTATATGCACAACTAATTTCTGAGTCCATTACAACACCAAGGTAGATAAGAAATATATTTTTTAAGGAAAAATAGTAGTAGTAATAGCACTAGCACTTTACCATTTGTATGATTTATTAATATCCAGGGGATAGTTAGATTTTATTTTGGTATCTAATAGGTAGAGTGTACCCTATATCAGTTTAATTTTTGCGCTGCAACATTTTTGGGAATTAGGTAATGGTTCCTAATAAACTCCACTGTGCTCAGACTTCCGGTACAGCAGAGCCAATGAGCGTCCACCACGTCATTGACAACAATACATTCGGCTTGCGAACATAGCGCATGGCTAATTAGCATAGCCGCGCTTCTAGTGGCGAACACTTCCTACGTCACTGTACGTGTATCTCAAAGTGGTAGAGACCCGCCCAGGTCAGGCTGATACCAGAGATCCACTAACCTTAAACTAAAACTATTCCTATTAAATATAAACTAACCTATTGCCATATTAAAAATAACATCTAACTTGAGGGGGCTGATACCCTACGTGCCTCTTGCAATATGGTAGAAACTTTATTTAGGCGGAAGGTACACTCATCAACAAGTAAGCCCAGAGCGATGGAATATAGATCAACAAGATAGCTGAAGACTTACTAGCAACTATCTACATTAGTGCCAGATAAAACCTAGACCGTGAAGTCATAGCAAAATTCAGTTATAAAAACACATTGTAATTCAGCTGTGCATTCAGCCCTCTCGGAGTGACAGTGTCCAATCGATAGATCCATGATGCTTCCACTTGTAAGAGTTTTTTTGTCGATCACCACCTCTATTCAAGGGCGGCACATAATCAATAATCATGGTTCTGAGGCAGGCAGCAGTATGTCCCGCCTGCAAAAAATGCCTAGCCACAGGTTGATCTGATGTTTGATTATCAATAGCAGTTCTTATGGCATGGCGATGGTTGGCCATCCTTTCTCTAAAAGTGGTTGAGGTCTTACCGACGTAAACCAAAGATCATGGGCATGTCAGAAAATATATTACAAAGGTGCTGGTACATGATAATCTGTGGAAATCTTATACTTTTTCTCTGTCCGGGGATGATGGAACTGGGATCCCGTAAGCATGCTGTTACACGTAGTGCAGTCTTCACATCTGTAACAACCCAACTTTTTTCTACCATCCATCCAGGTGCTTTTCTGGTAACACTTAACAGGATCATTACATACAAGGATGTCTTTCAAGTTGGGAGCCTTCTTATATACAATCCGGGGGGCATCCACTTGTGTAAATGGGAGAAGTTTATCAGACTTCACAATGTCCCAGTTCTTTCGAACAGATTCTTCAAGTACCTTGAGCATGGGAGTAAATGTTGTGATGAAACTGATTTTGTTGACCTTATCATTTTAATTTTTCTTCTTGTACAGAAGAGTCCTTTGATCATATTGTGACATTGTTTCTTGTGCTCTATCAATGTCAGATGTTCTGTATCCTCGCTCCTTGAGTTTGGTCTTCATTACATCTTCTTGGGCAATTCTAGCAAATTTGATGATAAAACTAAATTAGAAAGTTGTTTAAAATGACATGCCCTATCTGAATCATGAAAGTTTAATTTGCACTTTACTTTCCCTTTAAAGGGACAGTCTAGGCCAAAATAAACTTTCGTGATTCAGATAGAGCATGTAATTTTAAACAATTTTCCAATTTACTTTGATCACCAGTTTTGCTTTGTTCTCTTAGACCTAGATTTGGAGTTTGGCGGTAGCCGTGAAAACCAGCGTGAGAGGCTCCTAACGCTGGTTTTAGAGTCACTCAAAATAGGGTGTAACGCTCACTTTTCAGCCGCGACTTTTCCATACCGCAGATCCCCTTACGTCAATTGCGTATCCTATCTTTTCAATGGGATCTTCCTAACTCCGGTTTCTGAAGTGAGCGTTAGACATCTAACGACAAAACTCCAGCCGCAGGAAAAAAGTCAGTAGTTAAGAGCTTTCTGGGCTAACACCGGTTCATAAAGCTCTTAACTACTGTACTCTAAAGTACACTAACACCCATAAACTACCTATGTACCCCTAAACCGAGGTCCCCCCACATCGCCGCCACTCGATTAAATTTTTTTAACCCCTAATCTGCCGACCGCCACCTACGTTATCCTTATGTACCCCTAATCTGCTGCCCCTAACACCGCCGACCCCTGTATTATATTTATTAACCCCTAATCTGCCCCCCACAACGTCGCCGCCAGCTACCTACACTTATTAACCCCTAATCTGCCGTCCGCACGCCGCCGCCAGCTACATTATCCCTATGTACCCCTAATCTGCTGCCCCTAACACTGCCGACCCCCATATTATATTTATTAACCCCTAATCTGCCCCCCACAACGTCGCCTCCACCTGCCTACACTTATTAACCCCTAATCTGTCGAGCGGACCTGAGCGCTACTATAATAAAGTTATTAACCCCTAATCCGCCTCACTAACCCTATAATAAATAGTATTAACCCCTAATCTGCCCTCCCTAACATCGCCGACACCTAACTTCAATTATTAACCCCTAATCTGCCGACCGGAGCTCACCGCTATTCTAATAAATGTATTAACCCCTAAAGCTAAGTCTAACCCTAACACTAACACCCCCCTAAGTTAAATATAATTTAAATCTAACGAAATAAATTAACTCTTATTAAATAAATTATTCCTATTTAAAGCTAAATACTTACCTGTAAAATAAATCCTAATATAGCTACAATATAAATTATATTTATATTATAGCTATTTTAGGATTTAAATTTATTTTACAGGTAACTTTGTATTTATTTTAACCAGGTACAATAGCTATTAAATAGTTAAGAACTATTTAATAGCTAAAATAGTTAAAATAATTACAAATTTACCTGTAAAAGAAATCCTAACCTAAGTTACAAATAAACCTAACACTAGACTATCAATAAATTAATTAAATAAACTACCTACAATTACCTACAATTAACCTAACACTACACTATCAATAAATTAATTAAATACAATTGCTACAAATAAATACAAATAAATAAACTAGCTAAAGTACAAAAAATAACAAAGAACTAAGAGCTCGCATTCTATTGGCTGATCGGAACAGCCAATAGAATGCAAGCTCAATCTGATTGGCTGATTGGATCAGCCAATCGGATTGAACTTGATTCTGATTGGCTGATTCCATCAGCCAATCAGAATATTCCTACCTTAATTCCGATTGGCTGATAGAATCCTATCAGCCAATCGGAATTTGAGGGACGCCATCTTGGATGACGTCATTTAAAGGAACCGTCATTCGTCGTTCAGTCGACGGCCAGGATGGATGTTCCGCAGTGGAGGTCTTCAGGATGCTGCCGCTTCGCTCCGGATGGATGCCGCTTGGATGAAGACTTCAATCGGATGGAAGAACTCTTCTGCCCCGCTTGGATGAAGACTTCAGCCGGATCATGGACCTCTTCAGCCCCCCGCTTGGGCTTGGATCAGGACATCGGAGGAGCTCTTCTGGACCAATCGGTGAACCTGGTATGGTGAAGACAAGGTAGGATGATCTTCAGGGGCTTAGTGTTAGGTTTATTTAAGGGGGGTTTGGGTTAGATTAGGGGTATGTGGGTGGTGGGTTGTAATGTTGGGGGGCTTGGATATTGTATGTTTTTTTTTACAGGCAAAAGAGCTGAACTTCTTGGGGCATGCCCCGCAAAGGGCCCTGTTCAGGGCTGGTAAGGTAAAAGAGCTTTGAACTGTAGTAATTTAGAATAGGGTAGGGCATTTTTTTATTTTGGGGGGCTTTGTTATTTTATTAGGGGGCTTAGAGTAGGTGTAATTAGTTTAAAATTGTTGTAATATTTTTCTTATGTTTGTAAATATTTTTTTATTTTTTGTAACTTAGTTCTTTGTTATTTTTTGTACTTTAGCTAGTTTATTTAATTGTATTTATTTGTAGCAATTGTATTTAATTAATTTATTGATAGTGTAGTGTTAGGTTAATTGTAGGTAATTGTAGGTAGTTTATTTAATTAATTTATTGATAGTCTAGTGTTAGGTTTATTTGTAACTTAGGTTAGGATTTCTTTTACAGGTAAATTTGTAATTATTTTAACTATTTTAGCTATTAAATAGTTCTTAACTATTTAATAGCTATTGTACCTGGTTAAAATAAATACAAAGTTACCTGTAAAATAAATATAAATCCTAAAATAGCTATAATATAATTATAATTTATATTGTAGCTATATTAGGATTTATTTTACAGGTAAGTATTTAGCTTTAAATAGGAATAATTTATTTAATAAGAGTTAATTAATTTCGTTTGATTTCAATTATATTTAACTTAGGGGGGTGTTAGTATTAGGGTTAGACTTAGCTTTAGGGGTTAATACATTTATTAGAATAGCGGCGAGATTCGGTCGGCAGATTAGGGGTTAATGTTTGAAGTTAGGTGTCGGCGATGTTAGGGAGGGCAGATTAGGGGTTAATACTATTTATGATAGGGTTAGTGAGGCGGATTAGGGGTTAATAACTTTATTATAATAGCGGTGCGGTCCCGTCGGCAGATTAGGGGTTAATAAGTGTAGGCAGGTGGAGGCGACGTTGTGGGGGGCAGATTAGGGGTTAATAAATATAATATAGGGGTCGGCGGTGTTAGGGGCAGCAGATTAGGGGTACATAAGGATAATGTAAGTAGCGGCGGTTTACGGAGCGGCAGATTAGGGGTTAAAAATAATATGCAGGGGTCAGCGATAGCGGGGGCGGCAGATTAGGGGTTAATAAGTGTAAGGTTAGGGGTGTTTAGACTCGGGGTACATGTTAGAGTGTTAAGTGCAGACGTCGGAAGGGTTACCGCATAGCAAACAATGGGGCTGCGTTAGGAGCTGAACGCGGCTTTTTTGCAGGTGTTAGGTTTTTTTTCAGCTCAAACAGCCCCATTGTTTCCTATGGGAGAATCGTGCACGAGCACGTTTTTGAGGCTTGCCGCGTCCGTAAGCAACTCTGGTATCGAGAGTTGAAGCTGCGTTAAAAATGCTCTACGCTCCTTTTTTGGAGCCTAACGCAGCCTTTATGTGGACTCTCGATACCAGAGTTATATTTTTATGGTGCGGCCAGTAAAACGCGGGCGTTAGTTTTTCGGGTCGTTACCGACAAAACTCCAAATCTAGCCGTTAGTATTCTTAGTTGAAAGCTTAACCTAGGAGGTTCATATGCTAATTTCTTAGAACTTGAAGGCCACCTCTTTTCAGAATGCATTTTAACAGTTTTTCACCACTAGAGGGTGTTAGTTCATGTATTTCATATAGATAACACTGTGCTCGTGCACGTGAAGTTATCTGGGAGCAGGCACTGATTGGCTAAACTGCAAGTCTGTCAAAAGAACTGAAATAAAGGGGCAGTTTGCAGAGGCTTAGATACAAGATAATCACAGAGGTTAAAAGTATATTAATATAACTGTGTTGGTTATACAAATCTGGGGAATGGGTAATAAAGGGATTATCTATCTTTTAAAACAATAAAAAATCTGGTGTAGACTGTCCCTTTAAATTCTAGCTGCTAACTTCTTTCTACATATATCTTTATATACAAACATTCTCTAATCCCTAAAAAAAATATTTTGCTAGCTCATCTGTATTCTTCACAGCTCCATATTTATAAATTGCTAGTTTACAAGTGACGTGCTAACCGTTGTGCGAGAGCGATATCTGATTTTTGTACACAATGGAAATAGCACTCGTATTACAAGTTGAAAGTAAACACATTTGTGAGTGTACAATCGCACTTTACTCTCGTCAGGTTAGCGTGACTGAAAACCTCACGTAATGGGTAATGTGTTAAAAAAAGTTGCACTAAACACAACACAAATACACTGAAAATTACAGTTACACTTATATAAACACTATCTGATACAAATCTGATCAGGGAACACCACTGCCATGAATGGCTGTAGGCGGTCTACACCAATCTCTAGGTAGATGGTACATGTCAAAGTAACATACACATGAATGCCAGGACCCTAGGTTTCCCAGCAGAACAATGCCCAGAGCATAACACTGTCTTCTCCGGTCTGCCTTCATCCCATAGTGCATCCTGCTGCCATCTCTTCCCCAGGTAAATGATGCACACGCATCCGAACATTTACCTGATCTAAAATAAAATGTGATTCATCAGACCAGCCAACCTTCTTCCATTGCTCCATGGTCAATATGCTCAAGTCCCCATTGAAGGTGTTTTCAGCAGAGAACAGCAGTCATCATGGGCACTCTGACCGGTCTGCAGCTATGCAGCCCCATACGCAGCAATCTGTGAAGCACTGTGTGTTCTGACATCTTTCTATCATTGCCAGCATTCATTTTTTCAGTAATTTCAGCTACAGTAGCTCTTGTGATCGAAGGCTAAATTAGATGGGTTAGCCTTCACTCCCTACGTGCATAAATGAACCTTGGGCACCCATGACCCTGACGCCGGTTCACCAGTTGTCCTTCCTTGCACCATTTTTGGTTGGTACTAACCCCTGCATACAGGAACATCCAACAAAACTTACCATTTTGGAGATGCTCTGACCGTCGTCTATCCATCACTATTTGGCCTTTGTCAAAGTCACTTAGATCTTTTTGCTTCCATCACATGAATTTCAAGAACTGACTTTTTACTTGCTACCTAATATATACCACCCCTTGACAGGTGCCATTGTGACAATATAATCAATGTTATTCACTTCACCTGTCAGTGATTTAAATGTTCTGGCTAATCAGTGTATACATTTATATGTATATATGTGTGTACATATGTATTTATGTAATTATGTGTTTTACTGTATATATACAGTACATATTTCACATTCCAATGTTTTTCATATTTAGGATAAAGACAGTGGAGGGCAGCATAGCCCGGAACAAACATACGAATTAAGGCCCTAAGGAGTCTGCTGATGTGAAGCGGCAACAATATTGCATTAGTGTGGGTGGGGTTTAGCTTACCTTTAAGAAGTCAGATTACAGGCCCCAAACCCTCTTTCCAGCTCATCTTCACAGCTTGCAGGATCCGTCATTCTGTCTGATACCAGTTTGATCTGCTTAAACAGGAAGTGTTCAGCCGGAGTGCCTTTAAGAATGGATGAGTTAGAAGAGCTGTTGATTGGAGACTTTGATTCTGAGGAGGATATTGTGCCGCCATCACCTACTAATCCGGTGAGTCATGCCCCTGTTTCCTCCTCCTTATACCCTAATGTCCGGGTGGTCCCCCCTTCTCAGGCTCCTCCGTCTGTTGTCCCCACATCAGGTCCCTCTCCCCTTGTTAGTAGTGCTGGGGTTCCGTGTGGGTCCAGGGTTAGCCCCCCATCCTCTCATGTATTTCCCCCTAATGTACCGGTGGCTGGGCCTAGTGGGAGCATCGTGACCTTACCCTCGCCGTCAGTCACGCTGTCCGGTGAGGCAGTGTCCATTGCCATCGCGCTCCTCCAATCGCTTGCGTCTGTGCTTTCTGGTGGTGGGCTTCCATCTGCAGGCATCGGGTCTCCTTCTCCGGTCCATCGGTCAGCTGTGCGGGATCAGTCATCCACACACGCGTCCATGCCCGCTCCGGTTGACGTCACTTCCGGTTTGGCCAGCAAGCGGGCAGCATCATCTTCGCCTCCGGGGTACTCAGGTAAGAGAGGAGTGCCTCGGGGGGAGGCGAGGCCCGTGGGGGGGGGGGGCACAGTGAGCCACAAGTATGCAGCGCACGCGTGGGGGCACCGTGTTGGCAGTTTCTGAGAGCAGTAGTGAGCAGCACCAGGGCAATCATGGCGCATATGAGCAGGCAGCAGGCCTCACCGGGGGTACGCCAGTAGCTGTTAGTGCGCAGGCAGGGGGCAATCGTGGTGCATATGTGCAGGCTGCAAGTACACCATTAGCCGTTAGTGAGCCGCAGGCAGGGGGCAATTCTGGCATATACGAGCAGGCCGCAGGCCTGACCGGGAGTACGCCAGTAGCATCTATGGAAGTAGGGCAGGCAGGGGGCAAACGGCGGGCCATGAGTACCTCGTGGCCTAGTAGGCGCCGTGTCGCTGCATCGCACAGCACCCACAGCACATCACAGGGTGTGCGCATGTCACCCGTGGCCGTGGCCCTCAGCGGGGCTCCCCCGGGAGTTGTTACCAGGGCTTCTGCCAAGAAAGTTCCTAGCTCCACGCTTAGCTTATGTCAAGGGGCTTCACAAAATACAGAACAGGGCCTAGGGAAACAGGTCCAGTTTGCTGATGCAGTTTTGGATGAGCATGTGGGAAGTGTGTCTGATAATGTGATGCCTGTGGGTGGCGTAGAGTGTTGGAATATTAGCCCAGGGGGGATTGTTGCCTTTGATGATGGGCCTTCGTCCTCTCCCCGTGGTACTCCTCTCTCGCATTTCTCTTTTCAGAATATCATGGAGCCACAGAGCGCTTTGGTGCCAATGCATTCCATTCCTGGTGGTTGTGGTTAGGAAGAGCAGAGCCGGGAGCAACCTTCGACTTCCTCGGAACCTTTGCCGGTGCAGCATCCCCTGGGAGCTGGTAAGCCCATTTTGTCTTCCGGGCATAGGGGTTTTAGTTCCTCCTCTAATAACTCGGGGTCCAAAAGTGATAGATCACTGGGGTTGGAGGCTATGGGTCAGAAAAGGATGTATAGAATGGTTAAATGGTTAGTTTAGGAAAGGAAGGCCATGAGTTTGCTGCTCCCCCCTGGTTCATCCCGCATGGAGCCCAGTGTTCCTTTGCCGACACCTCCCACGCCAATGGGAGTTGCTAGCCCTGAGGCGACCAATAAGCGGAAGGCGGCTATGTATGGGGACACGGATCCGTGGCCTGCATTTAGCCTGCATGAGCATCTTGAATCTAAAATGGTTCGTCGGATTCAAGATGGGAAATATGTTCACATGTTTGAACTTTCGGCTGAGGCCTACCGTCAGAAAGAAATGGCGGAGGACGGCACGGGCCCCAAGAAGTTCAAAAGGCCTGATACTTATGATGAGTGGCGCAAATGTTTTCGGGTGTATGCGTCGTGTTATATAACTAAATTTCCCAATCAGACATTGAATATCCTGAAATATCAGGATTCCATCGAAACCGTTTATGAGCGGTACAAAGAAGGGGCGTGGTGGGATTATGACGTTGTGTTCCACAGGAAGAAGGTTGGTAACCCTCTCCTTTCTTTTGGGGATATAGATTTGCTGCTGTGGGCGCAATTGGGGCCTGAAAGACAGGTTGTACCTGGACAGGCTCCCGCTGGACTCTCTGGCACTCATGCCTCCCAGCGTTGTCGACGGCGGCCTACAGGCGTATGCTGGCGATTCCAGGATAAGCTCTGCGTTAGGGGAACAGCGTTCACTTTCCGTCATGCCTGTAAGCACTGCGGGGGGCCACTCGGGTTCCGAGTGTACCAGGTCCCAAAATGCAGGCTAGTCCCAGGAGCGGCCGGGTCTCGCTCCCAAGCCTTTCACTTCTGGAAAGGGCGGCCACCCCACTGAGGGTAGCCATAATTGAGAAATGGCTGCTTCTTTATCCAGATAAAGGGGCAGCCGATTTACTTTGTGACGGTCTCCGATGGGGCTTTATTATCCCCAGTGGCTGCGCGGTGGTCGGTTCCTCGGTTCATAGGAACTTGAAGTCCACATATCAATTTCCCAATGTAGGGAGGGAGAAATTGGAAAAGGAGATAGCGTTGGGTCGTTTGGAGAGGTTCCGATTCCGGTATTGGTTGTCTCTCCTTTGGGTGTTGTCCCAAAGAAGGAGCTGGGAAAGTTTCTGCTCATTCAGCATCTGTCCTTTCTGAAAGGTCGTTCGGTCAATGATGCTATCTCCCCCGAGCTTAGCTCGGTTCATTACCAGTCCTTCGATGACGTGCTTTTGCTGGTCCGTAGGACTGGGATTGGGGCCTGTTTGGCAAAACTGGATGTGTAATCCGTGTTTTGGCTCCTTCCAATTCACCCCTCCTCCTTTCGGCTTATGGGGTGTTGGTTTGAGGGCAAGTATTTTGTGGATAAATGCTTGCCTATGGGTTGCTCCATTTCCTGTGCCTATTTTAAAGCTTTCAGTAGCTTCTTGCACTGGTCCATTGCAGCGGTTGCTGGTTTTGATGGCCTGGCCCACTATTTGAATGATTTTTTTTTGCTCGTCGGTCGTGCGGGGTCTTCCGAATGTGCTTTCTTGATGAAAGTCACTAGATTTCTGATGAACAGAATGGGAGTTCCTCTGATGGAGGACAAGACCCAGGGCCCTTGTACGTGCCTCACTTTTCTGGGCATCAAAATTGACTCTGCAGCAAGACAGTGTCGTTTGCCGCAAGATAAAATTGCCCGCATGCTGGGGGCTGTACGGGCCATGAAGGCAGAGCCTTATCAGTTCGTGAAGGACCATCAGACTTTATTGGGGATACTTAATTTCGCCAGCAGGATTATTCCTATGGGTAGGATTTTCCTTCGGCAGCTCGATCAGCAGTTGTGCGGTGAGCGGTCACAGACGCGCAAGTTTTGTGTGTCGCCTGAAATGATGGAAGACCTGACTGTATGGGAGCAATTTTTGACCTGCTTTAATGGTATTTGCCTGTGGTGGGAGGTTGTTCCTTCCAATGCAGTGATTCAATTGTTTATGGACGCGGCAGGGTCCCATGGTTACAGCGCTTACTTGTCCGGGCAGTGGAGCGTCGGCCTGTGGCCTCGCTCCTGGGTTGACAAAGGCCTGGTTTGGAATCTTTGCCTTTAGGAACTTTTTCCCATTATAGTAGCCCTCGAAGTTTGGGATGTTCAGTTTCGGGACCGCAAAGTGATTTTCTGGACAGATAACATGAGCGTTGTTTTTGCCATTAACAAGCTCACGTCCGGTTCTCCTCCTGTTGTGCGATACTTAAGGCTGTTGGTGTTGAGGTGTCTGCACCTGAATATTGTGTTCCATGCTAGGCATGTCCCGGGTGTCCAGAATAGGGTTGCGGATACTAACAGTTCACTTTGTCCTGGTTATTTATGGCAGGTTGCGCTGGATGGGGACCTTTGATCGGGATGATCCGTTCCTCGCTGGCCCCGTCCACCTGGAAAACTTACGTGAAGCATTGGACCAAATGGATCGCTTTCTGCGACAGGATGGCCCAACCATCTTGTGATGTCGACCAATGGAATCTTCTGGACTGGATTACCGAATTCAAAGGTAATGGGGTATCGAAGGGGGCGGTCGGGTCTTGACTGACCGCCGTGTCCTTTTTCTGTAAGCTGTACGGCCTCACTGACTCCTCCAGGACCTTCCTGGTTAGGCAGGTGTTGAGGGGAAGGGGACTTATGGTGCCCAGAACAAAAGACGTTAGGAAGCCTGTTACTATTGAGCGCTTGATTGCTTTGTGTCAGGTTTTGCCGGCAGTGTGTTCATCTGCCTATGAGGCTACCCTGTTCTCGGCTGCCTTCGGGTTGGCCTTCCATGGGGCATTTAGGGTGAGGGAATTGGTTCCCCCCTCGAGGAACAAGTCTGGAGGCCTTCAGGCCTCTCATTTCAAGAACGACGAGTCGCCTATTCTTGTATTTCTTCCTAGATCTAAAACCAACCAAGAAGGGAGAGGAGCTTGGATATCTTTGCCGGCCCACGAGGGCTCAGCCTGTTGCCCAGTTAGAATCATCAGGGCCTACATGGACGTGCATCTGGAGGGTTCGTCAGAATTCCTCGTTCACGGGGATGGTTCCCCGTTAACAAGATTCCAATTCCGTAGAGTTTTGGGCTGGGCAGCATCTTGAGTGGGCCACAGGTCTGGGTTGGTCTGCTGACCATATTAGAGAGTTGGGGAGATGGAGGTCTAAGATTTATTTGTTGTATGTTAGGCCTTTAACTGTGTAAATGATTATTTTGCAATGTTCCCCAATTAACTCTTATTTCTTTTTAGGGCAGAGGAGCGGTCCATTGAGAGTGTGGATCATGGGTCACTTCTACATCCACTGGGCTGAGCTGCGAGCGATCGCAAGACCTGATGGGCGTCAGCTGGGGTTCCCCTCATCTAGAGTCACCATTAGATGGTTGGGTCGTAGGGGTCTAACTTGGCAGGGTCTGCTTGAGTTACTGCATGGGGCGTTGCACAGGTGGGAGAAACGCCACATTTTGATCATCCACGCCGGGGGAATTATATGGGGCTCTTGCCGTGCAAGCAGCTTAGTGCAGTAATTCATTATGATCTGCGCACTTTTCAGACTTGGGTCCCTCACGCGAAAATAGGGTGGTCCAACATCATCCCCAGAATTGAGTGGCGACACATGCAGTCCCACAGGACAGCCTTCCAGGTTCGAAAGAAAATTAACAGGGAGGTTAGGATTTTCTTAGGCCAGTCAGGAGGTTTTGTTGTAGAACACGGGAACATTACAACGGCTGAGAGGAGCCTCTACAGAAGGGACGGGGTGAATCACTCTGAGAGGGGCATTGACCTGTTCTTATGTAATTTGAGGCGTTCTATTTTGTTACACCTAGATGTGGTGGCAAGAGCTATGCCTGTTGGGCTGTCTCTTGTGGCGGTTGGTCCGTGCCCCGGTTTGCCATTTGAGGTAGAGTGATGGCTGTGCAGGGGAGGGGGGTCTCTGCAGGCGCGCACCTGGGGGTCCCTCCCCCATTCTGAAGATGCAGAGAACTCCCTAAGCCTTTCTGCATGCAGCTAAGCTCCGCTTGTGTAGGCATTCACGGGCGCGGCCCTTCTTCCTAGCAGGGGGTTGCTTACTCTCCTAGCTAGATTGCCGCCACCTGTTATAAGTTGGCCTCGTTGCCTAAGCCGGTTCTCTTATTCTACAATAAACGTGACCCACGGGTCTTTTCCCACACTTTGTGTTTGTGTTAAAGTTATAAACAAGTTACTGTTATATAGTTATGGTTGAGTCAGTTCTATGGCTCTTATGTATTACAGCAAGCCAGGAGGATAGGGCATTTAATTACTTAAGACAGTGGAGGGCAGCATAACCCAGAAAAAACATAAGAATTAAGGCCCTTAAGAGTGTGCTGCTGTGAAGTTGCAACAACGTTGCATTAGTGTGGGTGGGGTTTAGCTTACCTTTAAGAAGTCAGGTTACAGGCCCCAAACCCTCTTTCCAGCTCATCTTCACAGCTTCCCTCCCACAGCTTCCCTCCCTTCAATTCAATACTGTAGCAATCTTTAGGTTGGGCATCACTATGGTGTTTCAGCAGGGTGTCTGAGGCAGGATGATAGCTACGCGACTTGTTTCCTTCAGTCCAAGGACGGTAGTTTTTGGCTCCCCAGGTAGCGGCATGCACATGTGCCTAGTCACACCTGGTCCTACTGGTTCGGAGTTCTTTGTTGTACACCCTGGTTAGGCGGTTGGTCCGCGCCCCAGTTTGCCATCAGAGGTAGAGTGACGGCTGCGCAGGGGAGGGTGGTCTCTGCAGGCGCGCGTCTGGGGGTCCCTCCCCCATTCTTAAGATGCCAAGAACTCCCTAAGCCTTTTTACGTGCAGCTAAGTTCCGCTTGTGTAGGCATTCACTGGCGGGGCCCTTCTTCTTAGCAAGGGGTTGCTTACTCTCCTAGCTAGATTGCCGCCACCTGTTATAAGTTGGCCTCGTTGCCTCAGCCGGTTCTCTTGTCCTACAATAAACGTGACCCACGGGTCTTTTCCCACAGAGCTAAAGAGGGGAGTATATAATGAGCACAGGGTGAGACCACCAAGCTCTTGAAAAAACCTATGAGTCCCTCACATAGGTCAAACAAATAGAACAAAAATAGAGAAACAAGAGCGCTAAAAGCTAAAGGTGGATACAGATATTATTATGTCCAGATCAAAGTAGTAAATGCAGATTGCTCAGTATTAATAACTGGTGAATGAATACGGGTATATACCTATAATAGCAGTATTAGATTACCATAGGATATAGAAAAAATAGAAAGGATAATATAGTATATCGAAAGTGACTCATGCCAAACAATTTTAATTACACATAGACCAACACAATTAATAAACACTATTAATAATAGTTAAAAAACGGACGTCTCCGTTAACTTACAACACATCAACGCGTTTCTCCCTATGCAGGGCTTTTTCAAGATCTTGAAAAAGCCCTGCATAGGGAGAAATGCGTTGATGTGTTGTATCTTGGAGAGACTGTTTATCTGTCAGTAGCTGGAGCTACACATTTATATCCCATTTGGACAACGCTGTGATTTTTATCACAGACTTTGGAAAATACAGATTGGGATAACTGCTAAACAAGCCAAGCCGATTCTATAACAAGAAGTATCCTCTTTTACTGGCACTCTCTGAATTGGTTGAGAAGTCCTAACAGAGTGTCCCTATAAGTATTCTGCATGCTGTCGGGCACCTAAGGGCAGATACTTTACATCTATGAATCTATTCATCAGTGTCTCATGCTGATCGCAACCAGGACCAATCAGACGGCCGATCTGAGACAGCGCCTACAAAAGTGACGTCATCCTGTTACAGCTGTAATTTCACTCACTGAGGACACAGAGTGAACACAGCCTGGGGGTAAGCCTACGTTTGCTAGCAAACAATTTACTTCGCTGAACTTTTTATCTAAATAAACAGTACTTTATTGAACAAACAAAGTCAACGGTTCTCAGTCTTGTCTTAACAGATTTTTGATATTGTGGCAACCTATTTTTAAGTTCACGGAGACGTACGTTTTTTAACTATTATTCATAGTGTTTATTAATTGTGTTGGTCTATGTGTAATTAAAATTGTTTGGCACGAGTCACTTTCGATATACTATATTATCCTTTCTATTTTTTCTATATCCTATGGTAATCTAATACTGCTATTATAGGTATATACCCGTATTCATTAACCAGTTATTAATACTGAGCAATCTGCATTTACTACTTTGATCTGGACATAATAATATCTGTATCCACCTTTAGCTTTTAGCGCTCTTCTTTCTCTATTTTTGGTCTTTTCCCACACTTTGTGTTTGTGTTTTATTTAAAGTTATAAATAAGTTACTGTTATATAGTTATGGTTGAGTCATTTCTATGGCTCTTATGTATTACAGCAAGCCAGGAGGATAGGGCATTTAATTACTTATGTATTTTTATTGTAAATTAGACATGTGCACACCGAAAAAAATAGTTTTGTTTTGTTTTGTTTTTATTAGTTAAATAAATAGTTTCGGCATATTCATTATGTTAAGTTAAATAAATAATGTTGTTTTGGCATATTAGTTACGTTAAGTTAAAACGTTTTTCAGATCCATTCGTAATTTCGAATCCATTCTTTACTTCGGATCCAGTCTTTATTCATATTCATTAATCTATTCTAAAGTTTAGAATAGAATAATGAATATGAATAAAGAAAAGATCCAAAATAATGAATGAATCAGAAAAATAATTTAACTTAACATAAGGAATATGCCAAGACCAGTGTTCCCTCTAAGGCCAGTTCTGTGTGCGGCCCAGCAGTGAAACAGTTAATAACAGAACCATACCTTGCGGTCTACATTGTGCGGTGTTTACTAATTACAGGGTGTGGTTACCTAATTAGCTCTTTCACTGCTGAGCCGCATACTAAACCGGCCCTAGAGAGAACACTGGCCAAGACTAAATTATCTAAAATGCCAACCCCCCCACATTGCCAACACTAAATAAAAATTGTTTAACCTCTAATCTGCCATCCCCCCACATCGCCAATACTAAATAAAAACCTATTAACCTCAAAACTGCCACCCCCCCCCCCACATCTCCAACACTAAATAAACCTAACCTCAAAACTGCCGTCCCCCTACATAGACAACACTAAATAAACCTATTAACCCCTAAACCGCCGCCCCCCACATCACCAACACTAAATAAAGCTATTAACCTCTAAACCGCCGTCCCCCCACATCGCAACTACCTAAATTAAACTATTAACCCCTAAATCGCCGTCCCCCCATATCACAAACACTGAAGCCTAGCGCTGCGTAATCTGTTGGCACTCCACAAATAACTAATAATAATAATAATAATAAAAAGCCCACACTAGGCTGAAACGTACGTCTGGAGTTTTGCCGTTTCACTTGTTCAGAGAGGGATTGCCTGGAATTTTGGGGCTGGACAACACTGTTAAGTGAGGATCAGACTGATATGCTACAGAAAAAGTTCTTCACTGTGAAAGGCACATGTTGGGCAAGAAGAGGCTGCTTCTTGGATGGTAACTAGCCATAGAAAAAGCTATTATGCTATTGTTTGTTCTCAGGTTGAGCACTTCTCTCATTTTATTTATGCAAATTATGACTCTTAGGGAAGTCTCCCTAAGCGTAATGCAGGAATCCAGACGTGGACCCGTTGCTCAGTGTGCCTAGAGGGATATGGCTGCACCTCACTGACGAGGCCCACACAAGGCTGAAACGTACGTCTGGGGTTTTACAATTTCTCTTGTTCAGAGAGGGATTGCCTGGTATTTCTGGGCTGGACTGCTCTGTTAAGTCAGGATCCGACTGATATGCTACAGGAAAGATCTTCTCTGTTAAAGGCACATGTTGAGCAAAAAGAGGCTGCTTCTTGGGTGGTAACTAGCCAAAAGCTATTATGCTATTGTTTGTTCCCAGGTTGACCACTTCTCTCTTTTTATTTATGCAAATTATGACTCTTAGAGAAGTCTCCCTAAGCATGAAGCGGGAATCCAGACGTGGACCCGTTGCTCAGTGTAGAGGGATATGGCTGCACCTCACTGACGAGGCCCACACTAGGCCGAAACCTACATCTGGGGTTTTGCCGTTTCTCTTGTTCAGAGAGGGATTGCCTGGTATTTGGGCATTTAGCTCTTTTACTGCCCAGACCCTAAACTACAAAAAAAACCACCCAAAAAACCCTTAAAAAACCCTAACACTGACCCCCGACGATCCACTTACAGTTTTTGAAGTCCCGCTTGAACGATCTTCATCCCGGAGTTGAAGTCCTAATCCAGGTCGGCGAGAAGTCTTCATCTAGATGGCCTCTTCAATCTTCATCCCGCTGGCGACGTCCTGATCCAAGCGACGAGAAGTCTTCATCCAGGTGGCCTCTTCAATCTTCATCCAGGCGGCATCTTCTATCTTGATCCTGGAGGCGTGGAGTGGGTCCATCCCTAAGACATCCGGCACGGAGCATCCTCTTCATATGGTCACTGCCGTACACTGAATCTTCAATGCAAGGAACACGATTCAAGATGGAGTCCCTTGCATTCCTATTGGCTGAAAAATTTGAATCAGCCAATAGGAATTAGGGCTGCTAAAATCCTATTGGCTATTCAAATCAGCCAATAGGATTTAAGCATCTCTCATTCTATTGGCTATGATAGATAAGGAGGGACCCGCCTACTTGCTTGAAGGAGATGACCATAACCCTCAAGAGAACCCTTCTCTACGGATAAGGCTAAACATTATCTCGCAATCCACCTCAGTGGATACAATTCGAGGAAACAAGAGGCTTAGGTCCAGCAGATTTCTAAGGTAAGAGAACCCTGATGGAGTAATCCGAAACACTGACGTCTGCCCCTATTCAATTCAAGACACCACTCAGAAAAGAGTGATATGGTAGAAGAGGAAAATAGGAAAAAAGTTCCATGACCCTACAAAAGTATCAGTGAGTTCCGCCTTAGGGACCCTGAACCACTACCCATTAATGGGTAACCTGGAATAGGAAACGGACGTCCTGAGATTCTCAATCTGCGGTTCTTTCGGAAAAAGGAATTCCAGTAGAAAACATCCGTCCAGATGACCAACCCTCGGAAAGAGAATCGCTGACAATAAGCAGTAGTGGGCCGCTGCCAACAACCAACCTGAGATACTACCCTCAACGCTAGAAAGTCTCACATTCTCTGAGGAGATCTCGGCCACCAAAAGTAAGACTGACTAGATCCATATACTGGGTCGAACCAGTAAAGCTAAACCCTCAGAGCATAAAAGACAGCTCGGAGATCTAAGAAATTGTTGGGAGGGAAAACTCCTGAGATCCCTGGACCCCATAGATACACGCTCACCAACCTGACGGACTTACGACCGAAAGTCGGGCCCGCTCCGGAAGATAGAAAAGGTGTCCCACAGGACAGGGAGTGCTGACAAAGACATTGAAGAGTAATCTCTCCACTAGCATACACGTGCTAGCATACACAAGCCTCTCTTGGGACGAGACCCGGCAAAGGAAAGAAGTCCATATGGACCCCCCAACAAAAAACATTACCCCCCAATACAGAACCAGCAATGGCCTGAAGGAGGTATGGAGGGCACTACCTAATGAAGCTAACTCATAACTTCACAACTCCCACCTGTTTAAAAAGACCCAATTAGCATCAGTAATCCACCCTGGTGCCTACACTGGAACACACTAGTCTAGATCCATCTCTGAGGATCGCGAAATACAGATGAAGTCCTTAAGAGTCTTCTATCAGATGAGACAATGGAGCTTAAACTAGACTAGTCAAAACAAGGGAAAACTACCAATAGATCTAGATTCTGGTCACTGCCAACATTCTAGAATCAGTAATGAGGCTAAACAAAAACAATAAAAGGCCAAGTATTGGGATTGCTGGTCCAAAAGAACTGGAAGGTTCCCAGATGGAGGACTGACAAAGGAATGCTATCCTTCCTCCACAGAGATCTAGTACTGCTCCTCCCATACGTAAGATAGAGAATACCTTCATAGTCTCTCTCTGGAAACAAGGAGACATGATAGGCTCTGATTAAAAGCTATAGGACCCAAAAGGAACAGAAGATCCCTCCTATGGGTCCCGAATACAACAGGGGTCTGAAAAGTATCTCAAACCCCAGACTGCTATAGACATGGGAACAAAGAGTCCAAAGGAGAACAAAAATCCACACCCACCTGAAAGGTTTTTCTCTTATTGTCGGAAAGACAGGATCAAAAGGAGGACTACCTTAAACCTTCCGCTATGGAAGGAAAAATGAATATAGGCTGCACTTCCCAACTACAGCATAAAGGGTCTCACAATAAACAAACTGTTTAAAATATAATATGATATTAAAATAAATAGAAAAAAAAGGAAAGTAATAAAAAGATCTATATATAGAAAATCAGATCAAAAAGAATGTCACACCTGTAGGTGAGTGAGTTTCTGCATAAGATGGCACATAAGGAATGTTTTTTCCAATGGATTATATAAGAACTCAGCTGTTGAACTTCAAGAGGTGGCCTCAGGTAATGATGCCAGCGGGTGTTGCTCCAATAACACGGAGAGGACTGTGATCCACCTCCCAAAGGAAACTTGAAAAACAAAAGAAGAGAAGAGTGCAACCACTCTAAGAGTAAAAGTATTTAATGTAAATCACAAAGCGCAAATAAAATCATATGTACAAGATAAGAGAATAAAATAGCCCTTACGTGTATATCACCACAGGTTGTCTGCTACTAGCCAAGGGAGTGTATGCTTTTAAACCCCTTGATCCTTGCTGCTGATCTCAGGGAAGCGGAGCCACTCAAGGATGTTAATGTCGACCCGACTTCTTCAAGAGGTAATAGTTTTACAGCTGGCTCGCTTCCTCTTTGAATGAGCGAGCTGTCAAAACTGAGATACGTGGCAGCATATAATAAGCTGACTACGCGTCAGTTTGTGATTGGATATACAGCGTCCATAACATATTGGCTACAAACTATTGCTCTGTTTCACATTTGTAAGTGCTGACATACTAAACAGACAATAGACCTATATATGTAGATTGAAAAATATACTAAACAGCTTGATACTATACAAATATACATATGTAACTGGACGATAGTTATTGCTATAAAATAAAAAGAGTAAAACATTTAAATGGAGCAAAAAACAATATAATATTAATAGTACATTGTAAGAAGGCACCAATAATTCATAATAATGTACATACAAGATAAATTAGTTAAAACCGTACATTTTGAACAGTGGCAGGTAAGCAAAAGTTTTGGTAATAGAACCTATATAGGACATTCTGAAATCTACAGCGAATTAAAAACGAAATACATGCAAAGGGAATGGTAACATATTTAAATAAAGGAAAACAAAAGCATCGGTAACAATAAATATTACAGATATTGTTGGACTGATTATATAGGTAGACTCTTAATAATAAGTATACTGTATCAGACCACCATATTCCAAAACCTTAAAGCTAGATATATATGTACAGAGAAACTGGTCAATGATGGAAAATAACCCTATTGAAACTGATGCACTATAACTGTAAAAACCTGACAGGAAAATATCACCTGAGCATCTCTATGTAAAAAAGGAAGATATTTTACCTCACAATCACGTCAGCTCAGCAGAGTAAGTTCTGTGTAAAAAGTTATACTCAGCTGCTGCCCAGCTGCAGGTAAAAAAAATAAATGAAGAAATGAACTGCAACCAATCAGCATCAGCAGTGCTGAGGTCATGAACTTTTTTACTGTGATCTCATGAGATTTGACTTAACTCTCATGAGATTTCATAGTAAACTTTCTTAAACTGAATAGGGAAATAACATGAGAGTGCACGAGACTCAATGCACAGACATACTGATTTGCTACTTAGAAGTCTTTTACAATGGGATGTGGCTACTGAGGACATTTTGAGGTAAAATATCTTTCTTTTTTACATAAAGATGTTCAGGTGATATTTTCTAGTCAGCTTTTTACAGCTATGCTGTATCACTTTCAAGTGTTTCAATATTTGGGTATCATGGCCCTTTAAGGGTGATGATAGCAATGCATTGAACAATGTATGTAGGGTGATGAATTTAAATCAAATAATCCATTTAACTAAGGTGAAAAAACCTATGTCAAACTAATTATTTTATACTAATTATTTTATATATCATGTTAGTATTTAAAGAACTGCCAAGGAGTATTAGGAAACGTATTTCAATATAAGAGCACCCACAGATGTTAAACATAGCTACATAAAAGCCTGAAGGTCTAAATCTATATTATCTAATGGTTAGCTTTATTTAGAGTTTGCAGTTCATGAATCCAGTACATTTCACGCTGGCGTAAGGTTTTAAGTCTGTTATTTGAGCTATTAGATGGAATCCAGTCTATAACTTTGATTTTTAATCCATTGGTATTGGCATTATGGAAATATCTAAAGTGATCAGGTACACTATGGGTCTCAATTTTGTTTTTAATATTATAGTAATGTTCACTAAATCTAGTTTTAATCATCCTTTTAGTTCTCCCAATATAAAAACAATTGCAAGTACAGACTGATATACAACAAAGGTTGATTTACACAAATATTTATGTTTAACGTTATACTCTTTAGTACCATCAATGTTATAGAAAGTATTGCCCTTTACTATACGACTACACATATTGCAATTGCTGTTTCCACATGGCCATGTCCCATTTGCCCTACTCAGCCAATGAGAGTTATCAGGATTTTTAGGTATTGCTATTGGTCTTAACTTAGAGGGGGCTAACATATTCTTTAAGATCCTTTTTGAAGGTAATTAAAGGCCTCTCTGGAAGTATTTTACCTAATATCGGATCACTAGTTAAGACGTTCCAATGTCTTTTAAGTATCTTTTCAATATCCTTACTTCCATGACTATATGTAGTGATGAACCTGACATCATCTTTTTTTGCAATCCTATCATTGCTCTTGTCTATAGGATTAAGCATATCCTCTCTATTCATCATAGATACTTTTTCTTTAACTCTATGTATAAGGTTTATATCATATCCTTTATCTTTAAATCTTTAAAAAAAATTGTGGATTTGTTAGTATGATCTGAGATGTAGGTACAGTTTCTACGTATCATTTGATATTGGCCAAGAGGGATATTATTTATTAAGGAACCAATTTTTGTCTGTTGGGTTTCTATAAATCTTAACAGCAACCATATGATCTTGCCACAAATAGGAGAAGGTCTAAAAAATGTTTTTTTTTGCTCCAAGAACAGCAATTTTTTATCATCTCCCCAAAATTAACAAAAATGATAAAATACCACCAGGGAGACCTATAGTATCTGGCATAGAATCCCTCACGGCACGTATTTCGGAATATGTAGATTTTGACATTAAACCCATAGAACCTACTCTTACATCATATTTAAAAGATACCCCAGATACCATCAAAAAAGTAGAAAGTATCAAGTGGGAAAAAACTATAAATTGGTATCTATGGATGTCTCAGCTCTATTTACAAATATCCCTCATAATAAGGGTGTCAGAGTTTTAAAACACAGATTGAGAGAAAAAACTAATTTAAGTAAAGATCTACAAAATGGAATAGGGTAAAGTGCTAGATTTGTTTTTGAAAAAAAATATTTTAAATTTGAAGATGTATTTTTCCTACAAACAAGGGGAACGGCAATGGGGACCATTATGGCCCCAGTTATGCTAATTTTTACATGGGGTACTGGGAAGAAAACAACATATATTCAAATAATCCCTTTTTGAAAGATTTACGGGCAGATTATGAGTTTTGCGTTAGGAGCTGTGCGGTGCTAACAAGCAGTTTTTTCTCACCGTTCACTTTCCTACAGCGCTGGTATTACAGGTTTTTACAAACCAGGCGTTAAAAGGCATGAAGTGAGCGTAGAGCAAAATTGAGCTCCATACCGCACTCCAATATCAGCGCAGTGAGCTGGCCGTACGAGCTCGTGCACGATTTCCCCATAGACATCAATGGGGAGAGCCGGCTGAGAAAAAGTCTAACACCTGCAAAAAAGCAGCGTAGAAACTCAGTAACGCAGCCCCATTGATTCCTATGGGGAAACACATTTTATGTTTACACCTAACATGAACCATTCGTCTAAACACCCCTAATCTTACACTTATTAACCCCTAATATGCCACCCCGACATCGCCGACACCTAAATTATTCTTATTAACCCCTAATCTGCCGTCCCCGTCATCGCCGACACCTACATTATATTTATTAACCCCTAATCTGCTGCCCCCAACATCGCCGACACCTACATTATATTTATTAACCCCAAATCTGCCACCCCAAATGTTGCCGCAACCTACCTACACTTATTAACCCCTAATCTGCTGCCCCAACGTCGCAGCCACTATATTAAATGTATTACCCCTAAATCTAAGTCTAACCTAACCCTAACACCCCCAAACTTAAATATAATTAAAATAAATCTTAATAAAATTTCTATCATTAACTAAATTATTCCTATTTAAAACTAAATACTTACCTATAAAATAAACCCTAAGCTAGCTACAATATAACTAATAGTTACATTGCAGCTAGCTTAGGGTTTAATTTTATTTTACAAGCAAGTTTGTATTTATTTTAACTAGGTAGAATAGTTACTAAATAGTTATTAACTATTTAATAACTACCTAGCTAAAAAAAATACAAATTGACCTGTAAAATAAAACCTAACCTAAGTTATAATAACACCTAAAACTACACTACAATTAAATAAATTAACTAAATTAAATACAATTAAATAAATTAACTAAATTAAATACAATTAAATAAATTAAATTAGCTAAATCACAAAAAAAAAAACACTAAATTACAGAAAATAAAAAACAAATTACAAGAACTTTAAACTTTAAACTAATTACACCTAATCTAATCAAAATAACCCCCCCCCAAAAAAACTAAAAAAAAAACTAGCCTAAACTAAACTATCAATAGCCCTTAAAAGGGCCTTTTGCAGGGCATAGCCCCAAAGTAATTAGCTCTTTTTCCTTTTAAAAAAAAATACAAACAAACCCCACAACATTAAAACACACCACCCACACCACCAACCCCCCAAATAAAATAGTAAATAAAAAAACCTAAGCTCCCCATTGCCCGGAAAAGGGCATTTGGATGGGCATTGCCCTTAAAAACAGAATTTATGCTTACCTGATAAATTACTTTCTCCAACGGTGTGTCCGGTCCACGGCGTCATCCTTACTTGTGGGGATATTCTCTTCCCCAACAGGAAATGGCAAAGAGCCCAGCAAAGCTGGTCACATGATCCCTCCTAGGCTCCGCCTACCCCAGTCATTCGACCGACGTACAGGAGGAAATATGCATAGGAGAAACCATATGATACCGTGGTGACTGTAGTTAGAGAAAATAATTCATCAGACCTGATTAAAAAAACCAGGGCGGGCCGTGGACCGGACACACCGTTGGAGAAAGTAATTTATCAGGTAAGCATAAATTCTGTTTTCTCCAACATAGGTGTGTCCGGTCCACGGCGTCATCCTTACTTGTGGGAACCAATACCAAAGCTTTAGGACACGGATGAAGGGAGGGAGCAAATCAAGTCACCTAAATGGAAGGCACCACGGCTTGCAAAACCTTTCTCCCAAAAATAGCCTCCGAAGAAGCAAAAGTATCAAATTTGTAAAATTTGGCAAAAGTGTGCAGTGAAGACCAAGTCGCTGCCTTACATATCTGGTCAACAGAAGCCTCGTTCTTGAAGGCCCATGTGGAAGCCACAGCCCTAGTGGAGTGAGCTGTGATTCTTTCAGGAGGCTGCCGTCCGGCAGTCTCATAAGCCAATCGGATAATGCTTTTAAGCCAAAAAGAAAGAGAGGTAGAAGTTGCTTTTTGACCTCTCCTTTTACCAGAATAAACAACAAACAAAGAAGATGTTTGTCTGAAATCTTTAGTAGCCTCTAAATAGAATTTTAGAGCACGGACTACGTCCAGATTGTGTAACAAACGTTCCTTCTTTGAAACTGGATTCGGACACAAAGAAGGTACAACTATCTCCTGGTTAATATTTTTGTTGGAAACAACTTTCGGAAGAAAACCAGGCTTAGTACGCAAAACCACCTTATCTGCATGGAACACCAGATAGGGCGGAGAACACTGCAGAGCAGATAACTCTGAAACTCTTCTAGCAGAAGAAATTGCAACCAAAAACAAAACTTTCCAAGATAATAACTTAATATCTACGGAATGTAAGGGTTCAAACGGAACCCCTTGAAGAACTGAAAGAACTAGATTTAGACTCCAGGGAGGAGTCAAAGGTCTGTAAACAGGCTTGATTCTAACCAGAGCCTGAACAAACGCTTGAACGTCTGGCACAGCTGCCAGCCTTTTGTGAAGTAGAACAGATAAAGCAGAGATCTGTCCCTTCAGAGAACTTGCAGATAATCCTTTCTCCAAACCTTCTTGTAGAAAGGATAGAATCTTAGGAATTTTTATCTTGTTCCATGGGAATCCTTTAGATTCACACCAACAGATATATTTTTTCCATATTTTATGGTAAATCTTTCTAGTTACAGGCTTTCTAGCCTGAATCAGAGTATCTATTACAGAATCTGAAAACCCACGCTTTGATAAAATCAAGCGTTCAATCTCCAAGCAGTCAGTTGGAGGGAAACCAGATTCGGATGTTCGAATGGACCTTGAACAAGAAGGTCCTGTCTCAAAGGTAGCTTCCATGGTGGAGCCGATGACATATTCACCAGGTCTGCATACCAAGTCCTGCGTGGCCACGCAGGAGCTATCAAGATCACCGAAGCTCTCTCCTGATTGATCCTGGCTACCAGCCTGGGAATGAGAGGAAACGGTGGGAATACATAAGCTAGGTTGAAGGTCCAAGGTGCTACTAGTGCATCTACTAGAGTCGCCTTGGGATCCCTGGATCTGGACCCGTAACAAGGAACCTTGAAGTTCTGACGAGAGGCCATCAGATCCATGTCTGGAATGCCCCATAACTGAGTTATTTGGGCAAAGATTTCCGGATGGAGTTCCCACTCCCCCGGATGGAATGTCTGACGACTCAGAAAATCCGCTTCCCAATTTTCCACTCCTGGGATGTGGATTGCAGACAAGTGGCAGGAGTGATCCTCCGCCCATTGAATTATCTTGGTCACTTCCTCCATCGCCAGGGAACTCCTTGTTCCCCCCTGATGGTTGATATATGCAACAGTCGTCATGTTGTCTGATTGAAACCTTATGAATTTGGCCCTTGCTAGATGAGGCCAAGCTTTGAGAGCATTGAATATTGCTCTCAGTTCCAGAATGTTTATCGGGAGAAGAGATTCTTCCCGAGACCATAGACCCTGAGCTTTCAGGGGTTCCCAGACCGCGCCCCAGCCCACCAGACTGGCGTCGGTCGTGACAATGACCCACTCTGGTCTGCGGAAGCTCATTCCCTGTGACAGGTTGTCCAGGATCAGCCACCAACGGAGTGAATCTCTGGTCTTTTGATCTACTTGAATCGTCGGAGACAAGTCTGTATAATCCCCATTCCACTGTCTGAGCATGCACAGTTGTAATGGTCTTAGATGAATTTGTGCAAAAGGAACTATGTCCATTGCTGCAACCATCAATCCTATTACTTCCATGCACTGTGCTATGGAAGGACGAAGAACAGAATGAAGTACTTGACAAGAGCTTAGAAGTTTTGATTTTCTGACCTGTGTCAGAAAAATCCTCATTTCTAAGGAATCTATTATTGTTCCCAAGAAGGGAACTCTTGTTGACGGGGACAGAGAACTCTTTTCTTTGTTCACTTTCCATCCGTGAGATCTGAGAAAGGCTAGGACGATGTCCATATGAGCCTTTGCTTTTGACAGAGACGACGCTTGAATCAGGATGTCGTCCAAGTAAGGTACTACTGCAATGCCCCTTGGTCTTAGAACCGCTAGAAGGGACCCTAGTACCTTTGTGAAAATTCTCGGAGCAGTGGCTAATCCGAATGGAAGTGCCACAAACTGGTAATGCTTGTCCAGAAAAGCGAACCTCAGGAACTGATGATGTTCCTTGTGGATAGGAATATGTAGGTACGCATCCTTTAAATCCACCGTGGTCATAAATTGACCTTCATGGATGGTAGGAAGGATCGTTCGAATGGTTTCCATTTTGAACGATGGAACCCTGAGAAATTTGTTTAGGATCTTGAGATCTAAAATTGGTCTGAATGTTCCCTCTTTTTTGGGAACTATGAACAGGTTGGAGTAAAACCCCATCCCTTGTTCTCCTATTGGAACTGGATGAATTACTCCCATCTTTAACAGGTCTTCTACACAATGTAAGAATGCCTGTCTTTTTATTTGGTTTGAAGATAATTGAGACCTGTGGAACCTTCCCCTTGGGGGTAGTTCCTTGAATTCCAGGAGATAACCCTGAGAAAATATTTCTAGTGCCCAAGGATCCTGAACATCTCTTGCCCAAGCCTGAGCAAAGAGAGAAAGTCTGCCCCCCCACCAGATCCGGTCACGGATCGGGGGCCATCCCTTCATGCTGTTTTGGTAGCAGTGGCAGGCTTCTTGGCCTGCTTACCCTTGTTCCAGCCTTGCATCGGTCTCCAGGCTGGTTTGGGTTGAGAAGTATTACCCTCTTGCTTAGAGGATGTAGAATTAGAGGCTGGTCCGTTTCTGCGAAAGGGACGAAAATTAGGCTTATTTTTAGCCTTAAAAGACCTATCCTGAGGAAGGGCGTGGCCCTTTCCCCCGGTGATGTCTGAAATAATCTCTTTCAAATCAGGACCAAACAGTGTTTTACCCTTGAATGGGATGTTAAGCAATTTTGTCTTGGAAGACACATCCGCTGACCAAGACTTTAGCCAAAGCGCTCTGCGCGCCACGATAGCAAACCCTGAATTTTTCGCCGCTAATCTAGCTAATTGCAAAGCGGCATCTAAAATAAAAGAGTTAGCCAATTTAATTGCTTGAACTCTGTCCATAACCTCCTCATACGAAGATTCTTTATTGAGCGACTTTTCTAGTTCTTCGAACCAGAAACACGCTGCCGTAGTGACAGGAACAATGCATGAAATTGGTTGTAGAAGGTAACCTTGCTGAACAAACATCTTTTTAAGCAAACCCTCTAATTTTTTATCCATAGGATCTTTGAAAGCACAACTATCTTCTATAGGAATAGTAGTGCGTTTGTTTAGAGTAGAAACCGCCCCCTCGACCTTGGGGACTGTCTGCCATAAGTCCTTTCTGGGGTCGACTATAGGAAATAATTTCTTAAATATAGGGGGAGGAACAAAAGGTATGCCGGGCCTTTCCCACTCCTTATTTACTATGTCCGCCACCCGCTTGGGTATAGGAAAAAGCATCGGGGGGCACCGGAACCTCTAGGAACTTGTCCATCTTACATAATTTCTCTGGAATGACCAAATTGTCACAATCATCCAGAGTAGATAATACCTCCTTAAGCAGTGCGCGGAGATGTTCTAATTTAAATTTAAATGTTACAACATCAGGTTCAGCTTGTTGAGAAATTTTTCCTGAATCTGAAATTTCTCCCTCAGACAAAACCTCCCTCCTGGCCCCTTCAGATTGGTGTGAGGGCATGTCAGAACAGTTATCATCAGCGTCCTCTTGCTCTTCAGTGTTTAAAACAGAGCAATCGCGCTTTCTCTGATAAGTAGGCATTTTGGATAAAATGTTTGCAATAGAATTATCCATAACAGCCGTTAATTGTTGCATGGTAATAAGTATTGGCGCACTAGATGTACTAGGGGCCTCTTGTGTGGGCAAAACTGGTGTAGACACAGAAGGGGATGATGCAGTATCATGCTTACTCCCCTCATTTGAGGAATCATCTTGGGCAATATCATTATCTGTGGCATCATTGTCCCTACTTTGTTTGGACACTATATCACAATCATCACATATATTTAAAAGGGGAGAAACCTTGGCTTTCATACATATAGAACATCGCTTATCTGATGGTTCAGACATGTTAAACAGGCTTAAACTTGTCAACAAAGCACAAAAAACGTTTTAAAATAAAACCGTTACTGTCACTTTAAATTTTAAACTGAACACACTTTATTACTGAATATGTGAAAAAGCATGAAGGAATTGTTCAAAATTTCACCACAGTGTCTTAAAGCCTTAAAAGTATTGCACACCAAATTTGAAAGCTTTAACCCTTAAAATAACGGAACCGGAGCCGTTTTTACATTTAACCCCTATACAGTCCCAGGTATCTGCTTTGCTGAGACCCAACCAAGCCCAGAGGGGAATACGATACCAAATGACGCCTTCTATAAGCTTTTTCAGTGGTTCTTAGCTCCTCACACATGCATCTGCATGCCTTGCTCTCCAAAAACAACTGCGCATTAGTGGCGCGAAAATGAGGCTCTGCCTATGACTAGAAAAGGCCCCCCATCTGAAAAAGGTGTCCAATACAGTGCCTGCCGTTTTTTTACAACAATCCCCAAGATTATAATAACTATTAAGAGTTATAATCTGCCAAATATGCTTAGCAAAGTAATCGTTTTAGCCCAGAAAAATGTCTACCAGTTTTTTAAGCACTTATAAAGCCCTTTATTCTTTTACTTAATCTAAGAAAATGGCTTACCGGTCCCCATAGGGGAAATGACAGCCTTCCAGCATTACATAGTCTTGTTAGAAATGTGGCCAGTCATACCTCAAGCAGAAAAGTCTGCCAACTGTTTCCCCCAACTGAAGTTACTTCATCTCAACAGTCCTGTGTGGAAACAGCAATCGATTTTAGTAACGTTTGCTAAAATCATCTTCCTCTTACAAACAGAAATCTTCATCTCTTTTCTGTTTCAGAGTAAATAGTACATACCAGCACTATTTTAAAATAACAAACACTAAAAAACTACATTTAAACACCAAAAAACTCTTAACCATCTCCGTGGAGATGTTGCCGGTGCAACGGCAAAGAGAATGACTGGGGTAGGCGGAGCCTAGGAGGGATCATGTAACCAGCTTTGCTGGGCTCTTTGCCATTTCCTGTTGGGGAAGAGAATATCCCCACAAGTAAGGATGACGCCGTGGACCGGACACACCTATGTTGGAGAAAGGGCATTTAGCACTTTTGCAGGCCCAAACCCTAACCGAAAAATAAACCCACCCAATACACCCTTAAAAAAATCCCAACACTAACCCCCGAAGATTCACTTACCGGGAGAAGTCTTCATCCAAGCGGCAAGATGTCTTCAATGAAGCCGGCAGAAGTGGTCCTCCAGACGGGCAGAAGTCTTCATCTAGATGGCATCTTCTATCTTCATCCTTCCGACGCGGAGCGGCTCCATCTTCAAGACATCCAGCTCGGAGCATCCTCTTCAAACAACGTCTTCTTCCGACTGAATATCACTTTAAGTGACGTCATCTAAGATGGCGTCCCTTAGATTCCGATTGGCTGATAGAATTCTATCAGCCAATCGGAGTAAAGGTAGAAAAAATCCTATTGGCTGATTGCATCAGCCAATAGGATTGAAATTCAATCCTATTGGCTGATCCAATCAGCCAATAGGATTGAGCTTGCATTTAATTGCATTTAATTTAGAATGCCAACTCAATCCTATTGGCTGATTGCATCAGCCAATAGGATTTTGTCTACCTTAATTCCGATTGGCTGATAGAATTCTATCAGCCAATCGGAATCTAAGGGACGCCATCTTGGATGACGTCAGTTAAAGAGATATTCATTTGGAAGAAGACGTTATTTGAAGAGGATGCTCCGCGCCGGATGTCTTGAAGATGGAGCCGCTCCGTGTCGGAAGGATGAAGATAGAAGATGCTGTCTGGATGAAGACTTCTGCCCGTCTGGAGGACCACTTCTGCCGGCTTCGTTGAGGATATCTTGCCGCTTGGATGAAGACTTCACCCGGTAAGTGAATCTTCGGGGGTTAGTGTTAGGATTTTTTTAAGGGTCTATTGGGTGGGTTTATTTTTAGATTAGGGTTTGGGCCTGCAAAAGAGCTAAATGCGCTTTTAAGGGCAATGCCCATCCAAATGCCCTTTTCAGGGCAATGGGGAGCTTAGGTTTTTTTTAGTTAGTATTTTATTTGGGGGGTTGTGTGGGTGGTGGGTTTTACTGTTGGGGGTTGTTTGTATTTTTTTTTACAGGTGAAAGAGCTGATTACTTTGGGGCAATGCCCCGCAAAAGGCCCTTTGAAGGGCTATTGATAGTTTAGTTTAGGCTAGGGGTTTTATTTGGGGGGGGGGGCTTTTTTTATTTTGATAGGGCTTTTAGATTAGGTGTAATTAGTTTAAATATCATGTAATTTTTTTTTCTGTAATTTAGTGGGGGGTTTTGTGATTTAGCTAATTTAATTTATTTAATTGTATTTAATTTATTTAATTTATTTAATTGTAGTGTAGTGTTAGGTGTTATTATAACTTAGGTTAGGTTTTATTTTACAGGTTAATTTGTATTTATTTTAGCTAGGTAGTTATTAAATAGTAACTATTCTACCTAGTTAAAATAAATACAAACTTGCCTGTAAAATAAAAATAAACCCTAAGCTAGCTACAATGTAACTATTAGTTATATTGTAGCTAGCTTAGGGTTTATTTTATAGGTAAGTATTTAGTTTTAAATAGGAATAATTTAGTTAATTATAGAAATTTTATTTAGATTTATTTTAATTATATTTAAGTTAGGGGGTGTTAGGGTTAGGGTTAGACTTAGGTTTAGGGGTTAATACATATAATATAGTGGCTGCGACGTTGGGGGCGGCAGATTAGGGGTTAATAAGTGTAGGTAGGTTGCGGCGACATTGGGGGTGGCAGATTAGGGGTTAATAAATATAATGTAGGTGTCGGGCGATGTTGAGGGCAGCAGATTAGGGGTTAATAAATATAATGTAGGTGTCGGCGATGTCGGGGATGGCAGATTAGGGGTTAATAAGTATAATGTAGGTGGTGGCGATGTTATGGGAGGCAGGTTAGGGGTTAATAATTTTTAATTAGTGTTTGCGAGGCGGGAGTGCGGCGGTTTACAGGTTAATATGTTTATTCTAGTGGTGGCGATGTCCGGAGTGGCAGATCAGGGGTTAAAAATGTTATTATAGAGCTTGCGATGGGGGAGGGCCTCTGTTTAGGGGTTAATAGGTAGTTTATGAGTGTTAGTGTACTTTTTAGCACTTTAGTTATGAGCTTTATGCTATGGCGTTGTAGTGTAAAACTCATAACTACTGACTTTAGAATGTGTTAGGAATCTTGGAGGTAGAGGGTGTACCGCTCACTTTTTGGCCTCCCAGGACAGACTCGTAATACCAGCGCTATGGAAATCCCATAGAAAAAAGGGTTTACGAAGTTTACGTAAGTTGTTTTGCGGTAAGGCCAACGAAGTGTGCAGTGCCCCTAAACCGGCAAGACTCGTAATAGCAGCGGTAGTGAAAAAGTAGAGTTAGGACCTGTTAATGCTGCTTTTTCAGCTTACCGCAAAACTCGTAATCTTGCCAATTGTGTGGTGGAGGAGGTTCATAGATGACATCATTATGATTTGGAAGGGAGATGAGGAAACATTAGAGGACTTCCTTGAACACATTACCAGTAATGATATGAACCTCTCCTTCACACACAAGATGTCACTAAATGAAATAGAATTATTGGACCTCACTTTATACCTTGAACACAATACAATATTAACCAAAATCTTTAAAAAAGAAACTGATAGCAATGGCTATCTTCCAGCCAATAGCGGTCACAATAAACCATGGATCACCAACATTCCTTTCAGACAGTTCCGGCATCTGAGAAGGAATTGTTCTAAATTAGAAGATTACGTTAGAGAAGCCACTTTATTAAAAACTCAACTTTTAAACGAAAATTATGACAAAAAGCTTGTTAACCATGCATACCATAGAGCAAGAAATGTAAATAGGAATACTCTTCTAGGCAAAGATTCATCAATATCTAAACCAAGAGAGGGGCTAACAATACTGAACAAAGTAATGTAAAAAGTGTAGGCTTTATAACAGCCCCAGAAATTATAAAATATATTTAAATACTGGTCAATCTTACAGCAAGATACATTTTTGAGAAACACTATCGTTGAGAAACTATCAATCACATTCAGGAAAAATAAAAATCTGAAAACGTGCTAGCTCCCAGCAAATTAAAGTGTAATACCAAGAAAACTACCTGGTTAGAAAACAACAGTAAAGGATTCTATACGTGCTATAGAAAAAACTGTAAAGGCTGCATACATAGGTACAATTGCAAACCTACCCATATAGTAAAATCATATTCCAACAATAAAACTTGCACTATAAATGCACTAACCAATTGTAAAACAGAATATGTTGTGTATTTACTGGAATGTAACAATGTATGCTGTCGGCATTTATCGATGTGCAGCGAACATGATCCACAATATCGGATCTTGTCTGCTCGCACAATGATAATTCGGGCCCTAGTAAAATGCTTGTGCAATGCCGCTAGCAGGGGGTGTCAACCAACCCGATCGTATCCGATTGGGGGGATTGCTGTCTGCCGCCTCAGAGGTGGCGGACGAGTTAAGGAACAGCTTCTTAACTCCGGCGAGCCTGAAGGCTCATGTGGAAACAACTGCATTCAGGGATTGATACATCGGCCCCATAATATTAATAAAAGCAAAGATTGAGAGTAAATACATTTATGAATATTTATATAAAGCAAATCATAAAACAAATGCACAGTGATTTAAATAGAATACCATAGATTATGCACAATTTACCCATAAGGAAATAAATATGTATCGTATGTACAGTATATGGTTGTAATGAGTTAATCCAAATACAGCTAAGCGTTTGAATAACATGATCTTCTGGGAAGGAAAGTAACCTCCAGGTCATTGTCATTTTCTGTAAACATGCTTAATTGACTTCTGATAAAGTAATCATCTGTTCACAGAACTCCCAATACTGAGTGCCCCCCAGTCATCTGAATATTTTGGCAGTGATATTTTTATTTACTTCACAATAGAATATGGCAATCAAAATACTCAAAAAACATGATTCATATTGAATATGTGTTAAGTTATTCTGTCCCATGTACAGTGCTGTATTTAAAGGGACATTAAACACTACATACATTTCATACACCGTCCTCTAATTATGTGTGCCACCATTTTGGAACCTACTGTAGGTTTCATTGCAGGTTTCTAAGGGAGAGTTGATGCACATGTGCAAACTCGTCAGCACTGTAATGCAGTGAAAGCTAAATTTCAGCATGGTCGCGCATTATGCTTATAAAATGTATTTAGTGTAGTGTTTAGTTAATGAACCTTTATTTTGTGATATACACATTGCCCGTTTCTTTGTGCTTCATCAGAAGAGCTTGGACAGCACATTTGGAAACCACCATCTGCCATGACATTTCTGCCTGTGAGAAACCTTGCTGATGCAGTATAACTACCTTGTGTCTTGTTGCCATGCTCTATCTTGCAATGATGTATGACTTTTGACTTTAAACAGTCTTCAGCAACCTCACCTTGTTAGCAGAGTTTGGCTGTTCTTCGCCCTGTTTTATTCCTCCTACACAGCTGTTACTCTTTCAGTTAATAATTGTGTTTTAACCAACATAATAAATTGATTAGCATTTCTTTGGTATAATTGTTTAATCCTTCACCTGACTATGAGCAAGATTAGAAGTGGAGTGGTTATTAACACTCCCGTTCGTGCACTAACTAGAAGAAAGTTTTTTTCCGCGCGTTGGGTAGTGCTCGTATTACAAGCGGAAAGTAAAAAGTTTTTGCTTGCATGTTAACCGAATGCGTGCAAAAGATGAATTTAGAATATTCCAATCACGTTAACATATATTCCCCCATATCCTCAAGTGTGCGACCTGACATGAAAATATTAATATTTCACAATCCAATGTTCTTCACATAGCAGAATATGTTCTATTTATTATAAATATATATTTCTACATACGGTATATCTGATGGTATTTTGGTACAATATATATATCTATACCTATACATATAGATTATTAGGCCCAGAGGCAGAACTTTTCTCACTTACTGCCATGGGATTTTCCTTCTGAATTTTTTTCTGTGGGTGGTTTTGAAATTAAATTAAATCTAAAAAAAAAAACGTAAAACATGCAGTAATAAAGAAGGTGCTTTACCCATTCCCCAGTTTTGCATAACCAACAAAGTTATAATAATACACATTTTACCTCTGTGATTACCTTGTATCTAAGCCTCTGCAGACTGCCCCCTTATTTCAGTTCTTTTGACAGACTTGCATTTTAGCCAATCAGTGCTCACTCCTCGGTAAATTCACGTGCATGAGCTCAATGTTATCTATATAAAGCATATGAACTAATGCCCTCTAGTGGTGAAAAACTGTCAAAATGCATTTAGATTAGAGGCGGCCATCAAGGTCTAAGAAATTTGCATATGAATCTCCTAGGTTTAGCTTTCAACTAAGAATTCCAAGAGAACAAAGCAAAATTGGTGATAAAAGTAAATTGGAAAGTTGTTTAAAATTGCATGCCCTATTTGAATCATAAAAGTTTTTTTGGACTTGACTGTCATTTTAAGAGAATGTCTTACATTTAGGAGTCACAGCTTTGCACACAGTTAAAGGCTAGGGGTGGGATTTAAATCCCTGAGAGCCAGTCATCAACTAACTTTGCAGCACTGCTCTGTATTTGGCTGTACTTTTCAAACAGTGTTTCATTCTGGCTGCAGTGTTAAGGAAAAGGTTCATAGTGCACCCAGAGCCCAGCTGTGTTTGAAGAGAGAAGCCTGATGTGGAGCGGCACTACAAAGTGCAGACTACATATACAGACATAAACCTTGAAACACACACACATTGACATCTGCACATATACACTGCCACCAACAGTCTCATAAGCAGTCTCTTAAAGTACTGCAAACTACATGTACAGACAAACATAAATCCTGAAGTGCACACACACTGACATCTGAACACATACACTTCCTCCAACAGTCTCATAAACAGTCTCTTAAAGTACTGCAAACTACATGTACAGACAAACATAAACCCTGAAGCGCACACACACACTGACACCTGCACACACACACACACTGACAACAACAGACTGATAAACTGTCTCTTAAAGTACTGCAAACTACATGTGCAAACATAAACCCTGAAGTGTACACACACACACTGACATCTGCACACATACACTGCCACCAACAGTCTCATAAACAGTCTCTTAAAGTACTGCAAACTACATGTGCAAACACAAACCCTGAGGCGCACACAGACACCTGCACACATACACTTACACCAACAGTCTAATACATAGAGGCCTACTTATCAAGCCGTCAACTATGTTGCATTTGACTGCACCAATACGCTCGCCTAACATCGCGGACCTGAATACGCTCTCCTTATTTATAAATAAAGCTGTCAAAAAGCCGCGCACCAAGATGACATACCTGACTCAGACAGTGGCATGGTATGGGAGGCACATAAAGCAGTTATTAGAGGAGAGATGATTAGCATCAGAACACACAGAGACAAACAGGCTAGAGGCTTAATGGACAAAAGACTTAATGATCTTAATGACCTGGAAACACGACGTAAACAAGACCCCAACAACGTGACACTATCACAGGCAATAGCTGATTGCAAAACACAGATTAATGAAATGCTTCACGCGGAATGTAAAAAACAAGCCCTTAAATTGCAACAGTTATACTTTGAGAATGATAACAAAAGCAGTTCTCTATTTGCGAGGAAATTGAAAAGGAGGGCTAATAAAAAATGTATCCTAGCTATAAAAATTAGCGGGGGAGGGAAAAAGGTGTATACATCCCAAGATATTGCAAAAGCCTTTAGGGACTATTATAAAAACCTTTATAACTTACAACCGGAGCATAATGTGTTCCCTTCGGAACAAAAGACTAAAAATACCCTAATAGACAATTATTTAGATAACATCGACTTTCCACAAATTAGTGAGGATTAACAGAAAGTCTGAACGAGCCCTTTACACACCAAGAGATTGTAGAAGTGATAAAGAATTTACCCAAGGGTAAGGCCCCGGGGCCAGATGGATATACTAATAGCTATTATAAGACATACAAAATCCTTTTAATCCCACATTTACTGAAAATGTTTAACAAAATATCAGAAACCAATCCCTTCCATGCCTCAGCACTGGAAGCACACATAACAGTGATACCCAAACCCGGGAAAATACCAGACTGCGTGGAGAACTTTAGACCAATCTCACTCCTTAACTCTGATCTTAAAATATATGCAAAGGTGTTAGCCAATAGGATGTCCTTAGTATTGCCAGATATTATAAATGGTGACCAGGTTGGCTTCATAAAAAGTAGGGAAGCACACGATAATACAGTAAGGGCCTTACACATAATACATTTCCTCACTCAAAATAACACAACATCAGTGGTGGTGTCAGCGGACGCGGAAAAAGCTTTTGACCGCGTCTGCTGGCACTTTATGAGATCAACACTTCAAAGATTTGGGATGGGGCCTCACTTCATCGCCAAAGTCATGGCCCTTTATAATTGCCCAATGGCTAGGGTTAGAGTTAATGGCTTACTGTCATCCCCATTTAAGATCCATAACGGTACCAGACAGGGATGTCCCCTATCCCCTTTGCTGTTTGCCTGCGTCATAGAGACCTTAGCGATCACCATTAGAAATAGAGTTGAAATTCAGGGAGTTCACATATGCCATAACACACACAAATTATTATTATATGCGGATGACATCCTAATTTTCTTAATGGACCCCATATCTTCGATCCCGCAATTATTAGATGAATTTGACGTTTTTTTTAAGGTCTCAAACTTTCTTATTAACAAATCAAAGACGGAGATGCTCGCACTACAGTGCAATGCAGACTGCCTTAAGTTACTAACGCAAAAATGCCCCTTCCAGATTCAAACTAAAAGCTTAAAATATCTAGGTATATTCCTTGCACCAACTACCCATGAGATGTTCAGAGCTCACTACATCACATTACAGAGAAATATTGTTGCAGATCTTTCCTCGTGGAGGTCCAAAAGAGTCTCATGGCTGGGCCGCATAAACTCAGTTAAGATGAATATATTACCTAGGGTGCTGTATTTATTACAGACACTACCAATCCCACTACCCAAGGGTTTTTTATTAACTTTACAAGATAGAATCTTCGATTATATATGGGATAGGAGGAAAGCAAGAATTAATAAAGCTTTGATGTGCTTACCGGTTCGTGAGGGGGGGCTGGGGGTCCCTAACCTGACTAAATATAGACAAGCCGTGTTCTTACAGAGGATAGTAGATTGGTTTAGGAATTATCACGAGAAAAAATGGGTAGCCTTAGAACACGATATAGCAAGGAAATCACACTTGGGTACGATCTGTTGGCAATCAGCACCTCAACTACACACAGACTTTAGACAGAACACTGTGCTGATGGAGACCCTATTGGTATGGAAAGGGATACTTAGAGAATACACACATATATCTTCCAGGTTTTCCCCCCTGACCCCTCTCACCGAAAACACTGAACTCCCAATAGGCCTATTGAAAAAAGTTACACAAATGGAGACTCCACTCAGGTCCTTATGGGCATTACATTTAGGCGATGAGACGAGATTACTGACTGAGGAGGAACTGGTAGGAAAGGGCCTGACGGTCTTCAGTAGCTGGTTTGTCCTTCAACAATGTCATTCATACATTTAAAAACACAAAGAACGACGTAACCTAGTCAGACCTCTCACTCAGTTTGAGACATTGTGCCACTCAGAGTCTACAGCGACAAAAACCCTATCATTGACATATGCGCTACTACAAAAACCGACGGTGGGCTATACCCCTTACTATATAAACAGATGGAATGATGAGCTGGATACTGAACTATCAATATCTAATATTGCTAAATTGCTCAACAATGTTACCAAAGTCTCCGTATCCAGCACCCTTATAGAACTTAACATTGACTTCCGTTTGGTGTGGAGCTCCAGATCTGTGCGGTGACCAACCACCGCTGAAAATACTACCCAAGCTATCCTACCACTTATCCCAGCAACTATGTGGGGTTTTCGGTGTGGTGGTACACGCAGCTAGGATATTCTAGCTGAAGAGAAAGCTGGAAAGTCGCCATTTTGGATGTGGATGTCTGCTTGAATGCAGTGAGTACCTGACAGAGGCATAGTCTAACAGGCAACATATTGGGGTAAAACTATCCTGGCACCCCTTACCTGATTGCCGAAGTTCCGGAACCAGTGCACGGCAAGTTGTCCCTGTGCGGAGGAGAAGACCCGATACGCAGAGAACAGCTTCCTGTAGCACATGACAGGAAGCCGGTGTAGAAGTGAGGAGGTTCGTCGCTTCGCGGAGGGATCCGTGCTGGGCCGACCGACTTCACCAGGGCATAAGCAAAAGTATCCAAGCGGTGGACCGGGTTCCTGTGCTCCGTTAGGAGCAAACACAGCTCGTTTTTGGAAATCTGGGTGCCAGCATCAAGACGCTCTGAAACTTGCAGAACTGTTGCTGCCGCAAGTATCGCTCTCTTTATTTGCTTTTTGTTATTGCATCTACTTGCTATCTATAGCTATACTGGGCCGGCAGGTCTGAAGACAGTTACTTATCATAGGGATTAACTGTTTATCATTACCATGCTTTTTACCGGATAAACTGTAAAGGCTTGCATAGTGATACAGGTCACTTTGGTCTTTTTTCTTTGGTGTGTGTGCTTTTCCCACTTGGTTACTTTGCTAACTCTAGTAAAACTTTCGGTAACCTATCTATTCTGAGATGATTTTCTCTTTATACTTAATGGGAAAAGTAAAGTTTGGAGAAAAAGGAAAAAGTAAAGGATAAAGGTGAAAAAAAGAGGGAAATCCGATATTCTGCTTTCTAAACCTGCAGGCTGCTGATTAAGAGACATAAGAACTGGTTTCCTTGAAGGTCTTAAGAATATCTCTCTGACATATGTAAAATCCTAAGGCGCCGCTTGAACATAGTTCATGTGTTTGCATGTTATTGTTATACGTTACTTTTACACCTTCTGCAATGTATGCATGCTAAACACAGGGTTTATCTATATGCTAGAATTTGTTACAAATGTCAATTCAGGTTATACTTCTGTTTCTTCATGCTGAGCCTGATAATAATGAAGCTATATTTTCCTGTTAGGCTGACTCGCTATGATTCTGATAACTCTGTAGCCTGCAAATTTCCTTTCTGTATTGATACATAAGGGTGAAAAACACAGCTGACTTTAAAATTTATACTGTGGTTCATTGCTCTCCAGGATTTACATATTGTTTTTTTTTTTTCTTCTTGTTGAGATCTTTGTCTTTAAACACTGTGCATAGTCTATCTTTTCTAGCGGCCAAACTAGAAAATATCTTACCCATATTAACCTTCTTTATAGATCAATATATAAAGATATAAAAGGAAGAGTGTTTCTCCAGTGGAAAATTTAGCTTTTATAAACACTTTGACAGGCCTATTTCACTTTTTAGGGTTTTTTTAGTTTTTTTTCCCCCCTAGTCAGGGGGTACACTTTATAAATTCAGATATTCACATTCACTTAAAAAAAAAAAAAAAAAAAAAAAAGATAAAAAAAAAAAAGAAAAGGAAAAAAAAAAAAGAAAAAAAAAAAATCCAGAGGACCTACACTTATATTTTTGTATAGTTTTTTTACTCACAAGTTCTGTTTTATGAGTCCTCGCTGCGGCGAGGCTGCCAGTAGTTTGGTTCACGTTCTAGTACTAAACTTTCAACTTGTACACTTAATTAATGGAAACATTTGTCACACAGACAAAAAAAATTCACCTGTAATGGCTGCCAAAGTAAAGGATAAAAAATCTAAACCAAGTGATATCAGTCTTGATTCCACATTAAGCGAGTCATCTCTCCCCTCTTTTGATATTCAGATGTTGATAACACAGCTATCAGCTGTGTTCTCACCTCAATTTGAAATGATCAAAAATGAAATTGCGGGTATGGCCACTGAACTGTTGACTCTCTCCACCGAAGTCAGGCAGTTTTCTGCTAGAATTGGTTAAGCAGAGGACAGAATTTCGGACCTTGAAGATCGTGTAAATGCTCAGGAAGTAATTATTCAAAAACAGGATACCACAATCCAAAATATGCAATTGCGCCTGGAGGACATGGAAGATCGCTCCAGGCGCAATAACATACGTATTGTGGGTCTTCCGGAAACTATAGAATATGAGGATTTAATTAAATTCACCTCCCTTGACCTACCTCTAGCGTTAGGAATGTCAGCAGAGTCTCTTCCTTTAATAATAGAAAGAGCACATAGGATAGGCCCTAAAAGAGCTCAGTCCGACAGTGTAGTAAGGAGCAGAATGTGCATATTTAAAGTATTAAAGTTCCAAGATAAAGTGGAATTACTGAAACTTTTTAGAAAGAATAGTCCTCTTCAGTTGGGTAACAATAAGATCTTAGTCTTCCGGGACTTTTCTAACGAGACGTCCATGAAGAGGAAGTTAATGGCCCCTTTTTGCTCACAGCTAATAAATAAGGGATTTAAGGCCCGTATGGTCTACCCGGCTAAGGTTATAGTAGAGGATAGGGATTCTATACTTACCTTTCAGGAAGTCGCAGATATCAAAAAGTTTATTAGTTTAAAAATTCCAAATTGAAAATTGATAAAACGGATCTATGCTCTACCATGACTAGGTTAATGTCTGCCAGGACGTGTGTAGTATGTATGTTGATGAATGAGGTATGTGTATGGGGTATTTTTATTTATTTCTTTTTTCTCTCTCCCCCGCTTTTTTCTCTCCTTTTCTTGCCCATGGGAACATTGCTAAATTATCTAAGATATAGGTCAAACAGATCTTAGGAAAGGGAGAAATGACTAAGCTAAAAAAAAAAATTTTATTTTCTTTTCTCTTTTTGAAATGACTGGAGTAAATATACTGTCTTGGAATGTAGGAGGTATATCCTCCCCTATGAAGAGAAAACTTATAATTAAAACCCTTGCTAAAAAGAGACCAGATATTGTCTATATTCAAGAAACCCATCTTACTGATATAGAAGCTGCAAAACTTAAAATTAAATGGGTGGGTGAAGTTGTAGCCGCTGCAAGCCTAGACAGGAAAAGTGGAGTAGCGTTTTTATTTCATAAAGACCTTGATTACAAAATTTTACATACAGAGAAAGATCCGGAGGCTAGATATATCATACTCCAAATTCAGATCAATCAGGTGGTATATGTCCTATGCAATGTGTATGGGCCCAATAAAAATAGTAAAAGTTTCTGGGGAAAAATTAAAATTAAAATCTTTCCCTTCATAGGGGAGAATCTCATCCTAGTGGGGGATTTTAATATGACACTATTTCCAGAATTAGACAGGTTCTGTAATATAGATGCTAAAGAATATAAAAAAGTTGCCAAATATTTTAGAACTTTTTGTTCAAAGCTAAAACTGGTTGATATCTGGAGAGTTAAACACCCAGATTCTGTGACATTTACATGTGAATCCAGAGCTCATAGAACCTTTTCTAGGATCGATCTGTTTTTAATATCCGAATCTCTATCGATTGTCCAAACTATCTCAGGAATTAGTGACATATTGATATCCGATCATGCTATAATTTACTTAACCTTTCCCTCCACATTCAATTCTTTAAAAAGTACGCAATCCCTATTTTTTCCGCGGTATCTCTTGAATAATCCCAGATTTTCTAATTGGCTTAAGCAAAAATGGAAGGACTACTGTACACATAATATTTCTTACCTCGATAGAATTGAGATTTTTTGGGAAGCTGCTAAGGCTGTCCTACGAGGTGAAATTATGAGTTACCTAATAAATAGTAAAAAAAGACTAGGGCTCAAGAACTTCAGTTATCTAACAGGGTCAGAAACTCTTATAGAAAACTTTCCGAGGATCGTTCCATAAGTAACTGGAACAAGTATCAGGAGGCGAGAAGAGAAAGAGATGTCTTTCTAGAACAGAAATCTCAAATTGAAGAATCTAAAATTAACAGTCAATTTAGAGGTCTTTATGGCGACTCAACTAAACATTTAGCGAAACTAATAAAAAATAGAAAGAAAAAGAATTATATTTTGGCTATGAAAGAAAACGATGTATGTCATACGGATTCAAGGGAAATTAGCAGAGTCCTGTTTTCTTACTATCAGAAACTCTATTCTAGTCAGGATAGTAATAGATATATCCAAGATAGATTCTGGTAAAAAATAAAGCTACCCCAAATTCAGGAAGAGGACTTAATATCTCTTAATGCTCCAATTGAGCCAGATGAAATTAAAAAAATGATAGATAAGATGCGATTAAATAAGGCTCCGGGCCCAGACTGCCTTCCGATAGAATTTTATAGGATATTAACCCCGGAAATCATTCCTATATTGGGAAGGTTGTTTAATAGCTATTTTCATTCGGATAGTCCCATCTCTTCTTATTTTTCAGCTGCCAACATTACTTTAATCCTTAAAAAAGGCAAAAACCCGGAAGAACCAGCCTCTTATAGGCCTATATCTTGTGTTGAACACAGATTATAAAATTTTGATGGCTATTATATCTGATAGGCTCTCCTTATTGCTGGGTAACATCATTCATACAGATCAAACTGGTTTTATGAAATCTAGGACATCCGTAAAGAATATACGGAAAATAGTGACTTTTTTGGATTATTCTCATTATTTAAATGAGAAGGAAAAAGAGAATCTTGTAAATGATTGTGCGATTCTTTCTTTAGATGCCGAAAAGGCATTCGATGCTATCTCATGGACCCATTTATTTAGAGTATTACAGGAATTTGGCTTTAAGAATCAGTTCTTGCAATTTATCCAGAAAATCTATAGAAAGCCGATTTCGTTTCTTATTGTTAATGGTCATCTCTCTCAAAAATCTTAGGTCGTGGAACAAGGCAGGGCTGCCCGTTGTCCCCCCTCCTATTTAACCTGGCATTGGAACCCTTAGCTATTCGTCTAAGAAATGTTCTAGAGGGAATCAGTATGGGCTCCTATACTCTTAAGATTCTGTTGTACGCAGATGATCTACTGTTATTTTTAAAGAATCCATCTTACTCAATCCCAGCTGCATTACAATGTTTAGACGATGTTCAGTTCATTTGCGGGCTACAAAATCAATTTTAATAAAAGTGAACTTATGTGGATTAATAAATCCAGAAACAGTTTACAAGACCATCCATTTAAAGAGGTTGAAGCAATTACATATTTAGGTATAATATTACATAAAAATCCGAAGAATTGGTATCGGCTTAATCTCTCGCCACTACTTTTAAAGGTTAAATCGGACTTGGAGATATGGACGGCATTTCCACTATCCATTACGGCTCGCGTTAATCTAATAAAGACATTTATTTTTCCTCGCTTACTTTACCCCCTTCAGAATCTTCCGCTCTTTATTCTTAGTAAGGATTTGCGTAAATTATATTCCTGCTGTTCCAAATTTATTTGGAATAACAGGAAATCACGCATCTCTCTAGATAGACTCATGCAAAACTTTGAAGTAGCAGGCCTTGCTTTTCCTAACTTTAAATTATATAATTGGGTTTGTCTAATTAAAACGGCGGTGGACTGGATTGTTGAAAAGGAGCTAGTGTCATCTCTAGAGATGGAGACTTACATGGTTTCTCCCTGTGCTTTAAAAGCAATATTACATTGTCCTCTACAACTTTTACCAAATAATATATATTCTCTAATCTCTATTAGAAATATTGTGGCGGCTTGGCAGAAGTGTTGTACAATATTGGAAGTAGATTTTACATTTTCGGCATTTTTACCGATTAGGGGAAATCCTCAATTCTCTCCAGGGCATTAAACAATCAGTATTAGAGAGTGGGCTGAAAAAGAGCTCAAATACATTTGTCAGATCCTTCCTCAAGACGGGCAACTAATCTCCTTTGGGATCCTTTCTCAACATTTTCAGTTAGCTAGATCTAATTTCTTCGCCTATCTACAGGTGCGTCATTTTATTAATACTCGAAAGTGGGATATGAGTAGATTGAATGCATGGTCGGTTCTCAATTTATGTTTTCAAAAATTTGCATCAGGAAACTCGTCCATTTCTCTTATGTATGATATTATGCTATCCAAAACAAACATTAATCGGTTTTAGACAAATTGACATTATCTTGGACCCGCTCTTTCCCCTTAATTGATCTTGGTAAAATTAAACGTAGCATGATAAATGTAAAAAAATTTGAAATTCCTAGGAGTTGGAGAGAATCTCATTTAAAACTTTATATAATTACTATATACCCCCCATAAGATTAGCTAAGTTTTATTCTACCTGCAACGGGACTTGTCCCGCTGCAATAAAACCTAAGGCGGATATTTTACATATGTTTTGGTTATTGCCCAAAAATTATACAACTATGGCGTAAGGTGGAATATTGGTTCAATATACAGTACAAGACAACTATCATATTATCACTCGATGAGATAATCTGGTTAGATGTTGCTGGCAATAGGGGCTTCCAGGTCCACATCTTAAATACCATTATACTAGCTGTCAGATATCAAATTCTCAAACATTGGAAGCTTCTGCAGCTCCTGGATTACTCCAGATCCTGCAGGAGATTCAAACCCAAATTATATATGAATCAGCCCATCTAGAAACTACATCAGAAAAGAGAATAAAAACTTTTATGGCTGGATGGCTACCAATTATCAAATCCTACCTTAGCTATACAAAAAGCTATTCTGACCCCATTTTTATCTTCAAGCTCTTTTATGGACTTTGTAGCCCTAGATCTTTTTCCACATTCATGGATAACTAACTATAGAGAAATATAAGGTGAACTGTGTTGGTGGGATATAGGATAACTGAAAGATTTAAATTACTGAGAGAGAAATTAGTGGGTTTCCCCCCCCCCCTTTTTTTTTTTTTTTTCTCTTGTGTTTTGTTTTTGTTTGTATGAATGGTTAGTATGCGGGTAGGATATATGGTGTTCCATTTAGCTTTATAAAAGTCCAACACTTTGTACAATTTTTGCTATATGAGAATATTTTCCTTTCTGTCAGTTAATTCACTCATGGAAAAGTAATCCCTTTCTTTGTTCATTTTATGTCTCATGTTTTTTTGTTTTTGTGACACCTGACCTTGTGTGGTATGTAAAGGTGGAAATTTATTTGACTGTACTCATTGTTGGATATGTAAATAAACGATTTAAAAAAAAAAAAAATAGAACTTAACATTAAAATTCTACAACGGTGGTATCTCACCCCTACTAGAATCAATAAATTGTTCCCTTCGATTTCAAATAAATGCTGGCGGTGTGGTGAGGAAAGAGGGTCTATGCTACACATGTGGTGGACCTGTAGATTATTGAGGCCAATATGGTTAGCAGTAGTTAAGGCGACTAACACAATGACTGAACTGACTTTAGAACCAGACCCTAGAATTTGGTTATTAAATGTAGTCCCTAATAAAATCCCAACGTACAAGAAAAAGTTGATTTTCATTGCTAGTAATAGCCTCAAAAAAACTGATAGCAAGAAACTGGAAGTCTCAGGTAACGTTAAACCTAGCCACATGGTATAACCAATTTCAATTCATCCTATCCCTAGAAGAATACGCTTATATGAGGAATGGTAGAAATTAGGTATTTATACAAATGAAAGTTATGTGGGAAACTTTTATCACCAATATCTAGAATGTGAACAGAGAGAGATACAAAGCAAAGAGATAGCATTGTGGGCAAAATGGAATGGGTGCTAAAGTTCAAAAACAAAAGTGAATAGCATCTCGTGGAACCTGGTTAATTATTTGTTGTTGTGTTAAATGTTTTATTTCTCATACTGTTAGACTTCTGCTTGGATGATTGGTTTCAAACTGTATACTTTACCTTTTGTATCGCAATGCAAAAATTACAATAAAACATTGTTTAAAAAAAAAATAAAATAAATAAATAAATAAATAAATAAATTAAAAAAAAAAAAAAGCCGCGCACCAAGTACGGGGCGATGAGCAGCGGACTGCTGTTAACTAACAGTCATCGATCTCGCTGCTATTTCGGCTTTTTCCCCAACTTTTATTTATACACTGTCACTAAACACCACCACTATACTAAAATGTTTAACCCCCCTATCCCGCCACTCCCGGACCCCTCCGCAACAAAATAAAGTTATTAACCCCCATCCCGCTGCTCCCGGAGCCCACCGCAACTCTAATAAAGTTATTAACCCCTATCCCTCTGCTCCCGGAGCCCACCGCAACTCTAATAAAGTTATTAACCCCTATCCCGCTGCTCCCAGAACCCATCACAAACTAAATTAAGTTATTAACCCCTATCCCCAACTGCTCCCAGAGCCCACCGCAACTAAATAAGTTATTAACCCCTATCTTGCAGCTCCTGGAGCCCTCCGCAACTAAATAAACACCTAAACCTCTGTCCTCCCACATCACTACCACTTACTAAACCTATTAACCCCTAAAACGCAAGCTCCCAACATCGCCATGAATTAAATTAAGCTATTAACCCCTAAACCTAACAACCCGCTAACTTTATATTAAATATTAACTCATCCCCTATTTATAATAAATTTAAACTTACCTTTAGAATTAAATTAAACTATATTAAAACTATTAATTAACCTACCCTAACTATTATACTAAAATTACATTAAACTGTAATAAACTAATAATTATTCTACCCTAACTATTATACTAAAATTACATTAAAACTATATTAAACTAATAATTAATCTACCCTAACTATTATACTAAAATTACATTAAACTAACCATTAAATAAAACTATATTACATATTTAAACACCTAACTACTCAAAATTATTTAAATCTACTATTAAATATTACTAAGTTACAAAAAACTAGCAATCTAAGTTACAAAAAATAAAAAACACTAATGCCCAGATTACAAGTTTTGTCGGTTAAAAACTTGAGGTGCTAACGAGCCTTTTTTTTTCCAGCGCACACTTTAAACAACGCTGGTATTACAAGTTTTCTGAATGGCTGCGTAAGCCTCAGAAAAGTGAGTGTTAAGCAAATTTTAGCGCCACTTCTACCTGTAATACCAGCGTTGCTTACGGTAGCGGTTTAAACTGGCAAAACGTGCTCATGCACGATCTCCCCATAGGAAACAATGGGGCTGAGCTGGCTGAAAAAACCTAACACCTGCAAAAAAAGCAGCATTCAGCTCCTAACGCAGCCCCATTGTTTCCTATGGGAAAACACTTTCTAAGTCTACACCTAACACCCTAACATGAACCCGAGTCTAAACACCCCTAACCTTCGTTACACTTATTAACCCCTAATCTGCCACCCCCGACATCGCCGGGCACCTACATTATATTAATAACCCCTAATCTGCCGCTCTGTAAAACCGCCCCGCCCACCTACATTTATACTCTATGAACCCCTAATCTGCTGCCCCCAACATCGCCGACACCTACATTATAGTTATTAATCCCTAATCTGCCGACTCCGGACATCGCCGCAATTTTAATAAATGTATTAACCCCTAAACCTAAGTCTAACACTAACACCCCGCTAACTTAAATCTATTTTTAATAAATCTAAATAAAATTACTATAATTAAATAAATTTAAAATTATTGAAAACTAAATACTTACCCTGTAAAATAAACCATACGATAGCTACAATATAACTAATAGTTACATTGTAGCTATTTTAGGATTTATATTTATTTTACAGGCAACTTTGTATCTTATTTTAACTAGGTACAATAGCTATTAAATAGTTAATAACTATTTAATAGCTACCTAATTAAAATAATTACCAAAATTACCTGTAAAATAAATCCTAAGTTACAAATACACCACACTATCACTACACTAAAACTACACTATCAATAAATTAATTAAATAAATTAACTACAATTATCTAAAATAAAATACAATTAAATAAACTAAACTATATTACAAAAAACCAAACACTAATTACAAAAAATAAAAAACTATTACCAAGAAGTTTAATCTAATTACACCTATCTAAGACCCCTAATAAATAAAAAAGCCCTGCAAAATTATAAAATTCGCTATCCTAAACTAAATTACAAAGTAATCAGCTCTTTTACCACCCCCTTAAAAGGGCTTTTTGCGGGGGCATTGTCCCAAAGTAATCAGCTCTTTTACATGTAAAAAAAACAAATACAATACACCCCCAACATTAAAAGAGCTGATTATTTTTGTAATTTAGTTTAGGATAGGGAATTTTATTATTTTGGGGGGCTTTTTTTATTTTATTAGGGGGCTTTAGATTAGGTGTAATTAGATTAAACTTCTTGTATTTTTTTTTATTTTTTGTAATTTAGTGTTTGTTTGTTTTTGTAATATAGTTTAGTTTATTTAATTGTATTTTATTTTAGATAATTGTAGTTAATTTATTTAATTAATTTATTGATAGTGTAGTGTTAGGTCGGTGTATTTGTAACTTAGGTTAGTATTTATTTTACAGGTAAATTTTGTAATTATTTTAACTAGGTAGCTATTAAATAGTTATTAACTATTTAATAGCTATTTTACCTAGTTAAAATAAATACCAAAGTTGCCTGTAAAATAAATATAAATCCTAAAATAGCTACAATGTAACTATTAGTTATATTGTAGCTATCTTAGGGTTTATTTTACAGGTAAGTATTTAGTTTTAAATAGGAATAATTTATTTAATTATAGTAATTTTATTAAGATTTATTAAAAATAGATTTAAGTTAGGGGGGGGTGTTAGGGTTAGACTTAGGTTTAGGGGTTAATACATTTATTAAAGTTGCGGCGATGTCCGGTTGGCAAGATTAGGGGTTAATAAGTGTAGTTAGGGGGCGGCGACGGTGGGGGCGGCAGATTAGGGTTTAATAATATAATGTAGGTGTCGGCAATGTTAGGGGCAGCAGATTAGGGGTTCATAGGTATAATGTGGGTGGCAGCGATGTCCGGTCGGCAGATTAGGGGTTAAATAAGTTTATTATAGTGTTTGCGATATGGGGGGGGCCTCGGTTTAGGAGTTAATAGGTAGTTTATTGGTGTTAGTGTACTTTTTAGCACTGTAGTTAAGAGCTTTATCTTCCGGCGTTAGCCCATAAAACTCTTAACTACTGACTTTTAAATGCGGTAGGAGTCTTGGAGGTAGAGACTGTACCGCTCACTTCTTCCAAGACTTGTAATACCAGCGTTAGGCAAATCCCATTAAAAAGATAGGATACGCAATTGACGTAAGGGGATTTGCGGTATGGAAAAGTAGTGGAAGTAAAGGTGAGCGGTAGACCCTTTCCTGCCTGACTCGTAATACCAGCAGGCGTTAAAAAGCAGAGCTAGGACCCCTTAACGCTGCTTTTTAAAGCTAACGCAGAACTCGTAATCTAGCTGTAAATTACACAAAATAAAAAACACTAAGTTACACAAAATAAAATATAAACTATCAAATATTTAAACTAATTACACCTAATCTAAGAGGCCTATGAAAAAAAAAAAAACCCTAGCCTACAATAAACTACCAATGGCACTTAAAAAGGGCCTTTTGTGTGGCATTGCCCCAAAGAAATCAGCTCTTTTACCTGTAAATAAAAATACAAATACCCCCCAAACAGTAAAACCCAACACCCACACAACCAACCCCCTCAAATAAAAACCTATCTAAAAAACCTAAGCTCCCCATTGTCCTGAAAAGTGCATTTGGATGGACATTGCCCTTAAAAGGGCATTTAACTCTTTTTCAGCCCCAAACCCCTAATCTAAAATTAAAACCCCATCCAATAAACCCTTAAAAAAACCTAACACTAACCACCGAAGATCCACTTACAGTTTTGAAGACCCGACATCCATCCTCAACGAAAGCGGCAAAAGTCCTCAGCGAAGCCAGCAGAAGTCTTCATCCAAGCGGGCTGAAGTCTTCATCCAAGCCCGCAGAAGTCTTCATCCAGTCAGCATCTTCTATCTTCATCCATCCAGCGTGGAGGGGCTCCATCTTCAAGACATCCTGTGAGGAACATCCTCTTCTTCCGACGTCTCTGAACAATGAAGTTACCCTTTAAATGACGTCATCCAAGATGGCGTCCCCTTACATTATATCAGCCAATAGGAATTAAGGTGGAAAAAATCCTATTGGCTGTTGCAATCAGCCAATAGGATTGAGCTTTCATCCTATTGGCTGATCCAATCAGCCAATAGGATTGAGCTCGTATTCTATTGGCTATTCCAATCCGCCAGCTCTTGTTAATTTCCACTAGCAGTATAGTGTTACACATTAGAGGTGTCTAAAGGGTTAAATGATTTTGTACATAGGATTTTGCATAGTAATATGTAATCATTCGCTTGGTATTGTTTGCTACTAGAGAATAATTATACATAATAAGCTAGTTTTTAACATACTATCAGCTAGATTTAGAGTTTTGTCGGTAAAGACCCGCGTAGCTATCGCAGCTTTTTTTCCCCAACGCACCCTTAAGACAACGCTTGGTATTTAGAGTTTGTCCTGAAGGGCTGTGTTAGGCTCCAAAAAGGGTGTGTTGAGCCGAATTTACCGCCACTTCAACCCTCATACCAGCGTTGCTTATGGTAGCGGTAAGCTGGCAAAACGTGCTCGTGCACAATTCCCCCATAGGAAACAATGGGGGCAGTTTGGGATGAAAAAAACCTAACACCTGCAAAAAAGCAGAGTTAAGCTCCCAACGGCAGCCCCATTGTTTCCAAAGGGGGGAAACGCTTTCTAAGTCTGCACCTAACACCCTAACATGTACCCCGAGTCTAAACACCCCTAACCTTACACTTATTAACCCCTAATCTGCCGCCACCGCTATCGCTGACACCTACATTATAATATTAACCCCTAATCTGCCGATCCGGACACCGCCGCAACCCTACATTATCCCTATGTACCCCTAATCTGCTGCCCCTAACACCGCCGACCCCTATATTATATTTATTAAACCCCTAATCTGCCCCCCCCCCCAACGTCGCCGCTACCTTACCTACACTTATTAACCCCTAATCTGCGACTGGACCTCGCCGCTACTCTAATAAAGTTATTAACCCTAAACCGCCGCACTCCCGCCTCGCAAACCCTATAATAAATAATATTAACCCCTACTCCTAAATCCTAAAACCGGTCCGGATGTCCTCTTCTGCCCTGATAGGATGAAGACTTCTGCCGGTCTGGATGTCCTCTTTCTGCCCCATCGGATGAAGACTTCGGCCGGCTGGGTGAAGACAACTCAAGGTAGGGAGATCTTCAGGGGGGTAGTGTTACGTTTATTTAAGGGGGGGTTTGGGTTAGAGTAGGGGTATGTGGGTGGTGGGTTGCAATGTTGGGGGGTGGTATTGTGTTTTTTTTTTACAGGCAAAAGAGCTGATTACTTTGGGGCATGCCCCGCAAAAAGCCCTTTTAAGGGCTGGTAAAAGAGCTGGTTACTTTTTAATTTAGAATAGGGTAGGGACCCTTTATTATTTTGGGGGGCTTTTTTATTTTATTCTATTAGGGGGCTTAGAGTAGGTGTAATTAGCCTAATGTTCTTGTAATCTTTTTTTTATTTTTTGTAATTTAGTGTTTGTTTTTTTTGTAATTTAGTTTAGTTTATTTAATTGTATGTAATTGTAGGTAATTTATTTAATTTATTGATAGTGTAGGTTTAATTGTAACTTAGGTTAGGATTTATTTTACAGGTAATTTTGTAATTATTTTAACTAGGTAGCTATTAAATAGTAAATAACTATTTAATAGCTATTGTACCTAGTTAAAATAAATACAAAGTTGCCTGTAAAATAAATATAAATCTTAAAATTGCAACAATATAATTATTTGTTATATTGTAGCTAGTTTACGGTTTATTTTACAGGTAAGTATTTAGTTTTAAATAGGAATACTTTAGTTAATAAGATTTAATTTATTTCATTAGAGTAAAATTATATTTAATTTAGCGGGGTGTTAGGGTTAGGGTTAGACTTAGCTTTAGGGGTTAATACATTTAGCGGCAAGGACCGGACGGCAGATTAAGGGTTAATACTTGAAGTTAGGTGGCGGCAATGTTAGGGAGGGCAGATTAGGGGTTAATACTATTTATTATAGTGTTTGTGAGGTGGGAGTGCAGCGGTTTAGGGGTCAATACATTTATTATAGTGGCGGCGAGGTCCGGTCGGCAGATTAGGGGTTAATAAGTGTAGTTAGGTAGCGGCGACGTTGGGGGGGGGCAGATTAGGGGTTAATAAATATTATGTAGGTGTCGGCGATGTTAGGGGCAGCAGATTAGGGGTTCATAGGGATAATGTAGGTGGCGGCGGTATGCGGTTGGCAGATTAGGGGTTAAAAATATTTATTATAGTGGCAGTGATGTGGGGGGACCTCGGTTTAAGGGTATATAGGTAGTTTATGGGTGTTAGTGTACTTTAGAGCACTGTAGTTAAGAGCTTTACTACAGCCTTTCCATGGGTGGTAGGAGTCTTGTCGGTAGAGATGTAACGCTCACTTCAGCCAAGACTCTAAATACCGGCGTTAGGAAGATCCCATTGAAAAGATAGGATACGCAATTGGTGTAAGGAGATCTGCGGTATGGAAAAGTCGCGGCTTGAAAGTGAGCATTAGACCCTTTCCTGTCTGACTCTAAATACCAGCGGGCGGCCAAAAGCAGCGTTAGGACCCCTTAACGCTGCTTTTGACGGCTAATGCAGAACTCTAAATCTAGGCGTATGTTTTGCATAATATTATAGTTGTGTAGTGATCTGTATTTAGTTTAAGTTTTTGGACTTGTTATAATACTTTATGTTAATAATGGTTTATAAATATATCCCCTTAGGTTTATTTCACCGCCAAGATGGCGTCCCTTCAATTCCGATTGGCTGATAGAATTCTATAAGCCAATCGGAAATTAAGGTAGAAAAAATCCTATTGGCTGATCCAATCAGCCAATAGGATTGAGCTTGCATTCTATTGGCTGTTCCAATCAGCCAATAGTATGCAAGCTCAATCCTATTGGCTGTTCTAATCAGCCAATAGGATTGAACTTCAATCCTATTGGCTGATTGGATCAGCCAATAGGATTTTTTCTACCTTAATTACGATTGGCTGATAGAATTCTATCAGCCAATCGAAATTGAAGGGACGCCATCTTGGATGACGTCATTTAAACGACCTGTTATTGTTCCAGTCGCCGTCGAACGAAGAGGATGCTCCGCATCGGATGTCTTGAAGATGGACCCGCTCCGCTCCGGATGGATGAAGATATAAAATACTTCTGCCCATCTGGAGGACCTCTTCTGCCCAGATAGGATGAAGACTTCGGACCGTCTGGAGGACCACTTCTGCCCGGTTGGGTGAAGACGTCTCAAGGAAGGGTGATCTTCAAGGGGCAGCAGTTAGGTTTTATTAAGGGGGAATTGGGTGGGTTTTAGAGTAGGGTTGGGTGTGTGGGTGGTGGGTTGTAATGTTAGGGGGGGTATTGTCTTTTTTTTTACAGGTAAAAGAGCTGATTACTTTGGGGCAATGCCCCGCAAAAAAGCCCTTTTAAGGGCTATTTGTAATTTAGTATAGGGTAGGGATTTTTATTATTTTGGGGGGCTTTTTTATTTTATTAGGGGGATTAGATTATGTGTAATTAGTTTAAAAAACTTGTAATTATTTTTTATCTTCCGTAATTTAGTTTATTTAATTTAATTGTAATTAATTGTAGTTAATTTAGGTAATTTATTTAATTATAGTGTAGTGTTAGGTTTGTAACTTAGGTTAGGATTTATTTTACAGGTATATTTGTCTTTATTTTAACTAGGAAGTTATTAAATAGTTAATAACTATTTAATAACTATTCTACCTAGTTAAAATAAAAACAAAGTTGCCTGTAAAATAAAAATAAATCCTAAAATAGCTAAAATGTAACAATTAGTTATATTGTAGCTATCTTAGGGTTTATTTTATAGGTAAGTATTTAGTTTTAAATAGGAATAATTTATTTAATAATAGTAATTTTATTTAGATTTATTTAAATTATATTTAAGTTATGGGGGGTTTCTGTTAGACTTAGGTTTAAGGGTTAATAACTTTATTATAGTGGCGGCGACGTTGGGGGCGGCAGATTAGGGGTTAATAAATGTAGGTAGGTTGCAATGACATTGGGGAAGGCAGAGTAGGTGTCGGCGATGTTGGGGGCGAAAGATTAGGGGTTCATAAGTATAATGTAGGTGGCGGCGGTGTCCGGAGCGGCAGATTAGGGGTTAATAATATAATGTAGGTTGCGGCGATGTCGGGGGCGGCAGATTAGGGGTTAATAAGTGTAAGATTAGGGGTGTTTAGAATCGGGGTTCATGTTAGGGTGTTAGGTGTAGACATAAAAAGTCTTTCCCCATAGGAATCAATGGGGCTGCGTTAGGAGCTGAACGCTGCTTTTTTGCAGGTGTTAGACTTTTTTTCAGCCGAATCAGCCCCATTGATTCCTATGGGGAAATCGTGCACGAGCACATTTTTCCAGCTTACCGCTACCGTAAGCAGCGCTGGTATTGAGGTGAGATGTTGTAAGAAATGTAAGAATATTTATAACATGTAATACATGCAATCTAGATACCACTCAGTCTCACACCTTACCTTAGACTCTTAAGTGAGAAGAGTCAAGATTTAGCTCATTGACATGAGGGGACTTAAGAGAAGTCAGAGGTGGAAGAGATTAAACCAATAGTGTGATAACAAGTCAAGATAGACAATCATAAATAGAAGATAACACAGAAAGTGCCAAGTTGTATAATAACCCAAAAGATAGATCAAAGGCTTTAATAGAGAATAGGAATGTATGTATATATTCCTACAGTGTTAGGTTTGAGTAAATGTAGAGGCTCCTGCACATTCAGGAGTGTTATTCCTGGAACAATACTTAAAGGGACAGTCAAGTCCAAAAAAAACTTTCATTTTTCAAATAGGGCATGTAATTTTAAACAACTTTCCAATTTACTTTTATCAACAATTTTGCTTTGTTCTCTTGGTATTCTAGTTGAAAGCTAACCTAGGGAGGCACATATGATAATTTCTAAGCCCTTGAAGACCGCCTCTATTTTATTTACTTTTCACAGCAGGGGAGAGCAAGCTCATGTAGGCCATATAGATAGCATTGTGATCACACCCGTAGCTAGTGGCAGACACTGCACTAATTGGCTAAAATGCAACTATATGCAAAATAACTAAAAGTCATGTGATTAGGGGCAGTCAGAAGATGCTTAGATACAAGTTAGTCACAGAAGTAAAAAGTGTATTAATATAACTGTGTTGATTTTGCAAAAAACTGGGGAATGGGTAATAAAGGGATTATCTATCTTTTTAAACAACAAAAATTCTGGTGTTGACTGTCCCTTTAAGATGATATAGGTAGGAGGAGCTCTGCTTAGAGTATTTAACCCTATTTGTTTCCTTATGATATGCTTTATATTATAGAGTCCTCTGAGAGTAGAGAGGCTGTTAGGGGATAAACACTAAGAGAGCCGATTGAGAGACTAGCAGCAGCAAAGCTTTGGCAGGCTTAGGTTTCAAGGAATAAAAGCAGCCGATACTTTTAGAGCAGGTGTTAGGATATACTGCTAGTTACTTTCTATTTGTATCAGATAGAGAAAGCGGGTTACTCACTGAAGACCTGTGGCTCCGGAATACTTCCCAGCAAGGCGCTTCTGAGTTGTAACGCTCAGCTCGTAGTTGCGTGCAGCTCCGGTGTTTGTTCCAGTTAGGCATGGGTGTGCTATAACGCTCAGCGTGTCAGCGGCGTGCTGTGAGCGATACAGGTGAGAGTAGAAGGAAGTGTTAGTGCTGACGTGCTGCTGTGTTGCAGCTCCGGGTGTCCGTGCTTGAAAAGAGAGACACAGAGATGCGGATGCAGCGTGGTTGGTATTCACAGGGAATACAAAGTTTAGCAACAGTGTTGCAAGTGAAATAGGAAAAGTTCCCATTCTAACACTAAGACAAGGTTTAGGTTTTTTGGAATTCTCATAAATCAGGCTAAGCAGAAAGCTAGGTTCAGCCTGTCATGCCTTCAAATTCAAATTACTTAGCAGCGAGGCAGGATAGGGAGGGGACTTAAGTAGCCTTGGTTTGTGATTTCCTTAAAGAGACAGTACAGAACGTAACAGATGTGGAGCTAAATTCTGCTCTACGCTCACTTTTTTGCGGCTAGCGCCAGATTTCTAATAACCCGTAATACCAGCGTTACTGTAGGTGAGCGGTAAGGAAAAACTGTGCGTTAGCACCGCACACCGTTACAGACAAAAACTTGTAATCTAGCCGTTAGTTAATAAAAGTGATCATAAGATTTATTGGGTAAAATTATTTCCTAATTTAAGGAACCCTGATATGGTCTTCCATATCTTGAATAATATAAAGTGACAGAGGTAAATTGTGTCTTTGGAATGTGATTACATAAAAATACAATGTACATTTACAGATGTGATATTCAAAACATATAGTGATGTCCTAATATAATGATTGCTTGGAAATATCAGTCAAACAGACAGTCATGTTGTTAGATTATGAATATGGTATTTAAGTTAAAATATAAGATGATTTATTTTTTAATGATATTGTTTAAGTTTTAAATTTTATTGATTGTGTATCTGAGCATTTGCCTCACTCCTAGCCTTGCTTGAGTCAATAGGATGTTGTCATTGATCCTGATGAAACCATATCATACCTCTTTGAATTCCAGAAGGCTCAGAAGTGGAGTCTGGGATTTCCTTGGGCAGGAATTGGTAGTTAGAAACCTAGCAGTCTTGGTGAGGGCTAAGCAGGATGGGCTTTTGCAGCCCATGTTTCTTTAATAGAAGTTAAAATAAGGAAAAAGACAGCAGAACAGAACTCCACATTTGGGCCAATTACATAAATCATGCTATGACTTAAAGGGACATTATACACTAGATTTTTCTTTGCATAAATGTTTTGTAGATGATCCATTTGTATAGACCATCTGGGGGTGTTTTTGTAAAAATGTATAGTTTTGCTTATTTTTAAATAACATTGTGCTAATTTTCTTACTCCTAACCAAGTCCCAAAGTTTTAGATGTATACTGATGTATACAAACTTCAGACTGCTTCTGTTTGTATAATGGGTCTTTTAATATGCAGGGGAGGTTCTGCTATCCACCCCTTTCAGTGGGTGTCCCAGTCTTATCTCATTAACAGTGTTAAAATGGGAGCTTCTAAGTAAGTTTTTAAAAGGTTTTACACTGGATTTTTATATCAGTATCTGTTCATATCTTTCTTTATAGTAGTGTTTTATTAGATGCAGTTAAATGAAAATTGGTGTATACTGTCCCTTTAAAGCTCACTCCCAACAAAGGAAGTCTAAAGCTTAGACCCAGCATAATTGATTCCTGACATTTCTGACTATTTGCTGGATCAATAAAGGACAGAGTTGAGCAATCTGCAGAGTAGCCCTCCTTGTTTTGTAAAGAGGCAGAGGTATGGTACTAATATTAGGCACCAAATAAAATGTACTATAGAACCAATTTTTAGCCTCAGGTCTACACACAAACAAAGGCTTAAAACCTTAGAATCTTTGCTCTTCTCTGTTGGACATAAGATGGATTTACAATTCTCACAGGATGGTAGGAGGAGGAGAAGCAAATAGGTGAGGAACGCAAGGGAAAGGACTGATATTGAGCTACAAAACCTACTTTGTTTCTATACAAGTTTGTTCTCATTTAAATTATACAGTCCACTTAATCTATAGAAGCACAACACATGTATAAGGGCAAGGGTTATGCAAGCTGTGGGACAGAACTAAGAAATAAAAGAATAATAGTTTATTCTTTGAAAGGAGACGCCATTGAAATAGAGCACAGCCTAGTGCATTGTTATAGACCAGCAGGGAATGATTCACAATGCATTTGGTCTCTCTGCAGAAATAGTTAATCATTAAATGGTTTAGTGTCACATTTAAATGATGGACACAGTGAACAGTGGGGGCGGTACAATGCCTTGATATTTATGCTTCAAATCCCAAATGCAACCATTGGCTTTCTGAAATAGGATACATTAGGCATAAGTTCTGCTTAAATATAAGATGTAAACTGTAGTGCACATTGTATTAAAAGCAGAAGCAAAGCCAATAAAAAAAAGTTTTGTCTGATTTTGATTTTCATTCACAAGTCTATGGGGACGATTTATTAACGGCCGAATGCTGCCTAATGCATCTGTTTCTGCGCAAGCCTTTAGGCTCACTGGAAACAGCAGTTAAAAAGAAGCGGTCTTAAGACCGCCACTCCTTAACTCGTACGCTTCCTCTGAGGCGGTGTGCAGCAATCTGCCCGATCGAATATGATCGGGTTGATTGAACCCCCTGCTACCGGTCGATTGGCTGCGAATCTTCAGGGGGCGGAATTGCACAAGCAGTTTACCAGAACTGCTTGTGCAATGTTAAATGCCGACAGCTTATGCTGTTGGCATTCAGCGATGTCGGGTGGACATGATCTGCTACAACGGATTATGTCCGTCCGACACTTAATAATTGTATGAATTTACACAAATCTAAAACACAAAGCAAAAAATCAATAAATACAATAAATAAATACTGATGTAGCAAAAAAAGTAACAAGAAGACAACAATAAAGTAAGGTAGAACAAGACATATTCTAGCTAAACAAACAAAAACAAATTTTATTTTACATATTCTTTGTCCCTTTAAGAAAATGAACGGTGAAGTTGTCAGTCAATGGGAAATGTTAATGTCATTACGCACTCTTAAGAAAAACATTTAATTAGTGAGGCATCCTCTCTAAACAGACATCAACTAGTGAGTAGGAGATTGTCCAGAAACAACAAATATTAACTCAGCCCAGAGGCCTTGTGTTTGCTTAAGGGCAGAGGACACCTATGTTCTCAGAAATGAACCCTGAAATAGATAAGGACTTGAAATGTTGTACATACCAGCTACACACTGATTGAAAGCAGTTTGTGTTTAACAAATGTAAACTGATTGCAATACACTAACAGAAGCACAGTACTGACATCAAATGCTTAGAACACGGGAATGCAGTGACCATTTTTTATGAAATTGGTGTTACAGTAGCAACTTATTATTAATAAAATCCCTGAAAAGCAAATATGTGCCTGACAAAAAAAATAAAGAAATTCAACTTCAATATGGTGCTTGTGCAATGATAAATGCCGACAGTGTATGCTATCTGCATTTATCGATGTACAGCGGACATGATACGCTACATCGTATCATGTCTGCTCACACTTTGATAAATATGCCCTATGGACTGCTTTCGGTATTTCACAAGTTAGGGTTTTTAGAACTTCAGGATTGCAGCATTCGGTCTTGTGTACTTCGGTCTTTTGATATAGTCCCGATTACCCAGCCACTTGTAATGGCTGGTTATGTAACGTGCGCCCGTAAACGGGCAAATTTGCCCCTTTACAGGCACACTTTAAAATAGCGTTTCACTCGAAATCTAGCCGTTTATTCAAAACTTTCTTATCTTTGCCGTTTGCGAAAGTAAGCAGATGCTATAGTGTAAACCATAATAATTCTATTGAAAAAAAAATTGAAAATCTAAATACTGCTACTATGAACACTGGTTAACCATAAACAAATCTTCAACAAGATAAACACCTGTCAATTAATCCTAAAGTTAATTAAAAAGTATATCTAAACCTTATTATTTTAGAAGAAAATATTACATAAATTGCTAGCATGCTGTGTAGGTTAGTTGCCGGATATGCTTTGATAAGGTCTAAAGTTCAAATCCCTGTAAGAGTTGGCATTTTTTGCCATACTTTTCACAGCTGTTAGTAAAATCTCCAAATCCTCACAAAATAAGCACACACAATATCATGTAACTGGTAAAGTACACAGCTTATGTGATGAAGATTATAGGTTTAACTCCCATCAATATTCATTTTAATAAGAGACTGTAAGAGGTTGGTGGGGTCAGAATAAATAGTTTAGATGAATTAAAATATACTCCTTATAGATACAACTACAAGTTTATCTGAGTGGTAAAACTGATATGTAAATAATAAATTAAAAGGGACAGTCAAGTCAAAATTAAAATGTAATGATGCAGATAGGGCATGCAATTTTAAACAACTTTCCAATTTGCTTCCATTAACAAAATGTGCCCAGTCTTTTTATATTTTCACTAAGTATGTTCAAGAATTCACAAACTATACAGGGAGTGCAGAATTATTAGGCAAATTAGTATTTTGACCACATCATCCTCTTTATGCATGTTGTCTTACTCCAAGCTGTATAGGCTCGAAAGCCTACTACCAATTAAGCATATTAGGTGATGTGCATCTCTGTAATGAGAAGGGGTGTGGTCTAATGACATCAACACCCTATATCAGGTGTGCATAATTATTAGGCAACTTCCTTTCCTTTGGCAAAATGGGTCAAAAGAAGGACTTGACAGGCTCAGAAAAGTCAAAAATAGTGAGATATCTTGCAGAGGGATGCAGCACTCTTAAAATTGCAAAGCTTCTGAAGCGTGATCATCGAACAATCAAGCGTTTCATTCAAAATAGTCAACAGGGTCGCAAGAAGCGTGTGGAAAAACCAAGACGCAAAATAACTGCCCATGAACTGAGAAAAGTCAAGCGTGCAGCTGCCAAGATGCCACTTGCCACCAGTTTGGCCATATTTCAGAGCTGCAACATCACTGGAGTGCCCAAAAGCACAAGGTGTGCAATACTTGACATGTCTTGACATGGTCAAGGTAAGAAAGGCTGAAAAACGACCACCACTGAACAAGACACACAAGCTGAAACGTCAAGACTGGGCCAAGAAATATCTCAAGACTGATTTTTCTACGCTTTTATGGACTGATGAAATGAGAGTGAGTCTTGATGGGCCAGATGGATGGGCCCGTGGCTGGATTGGTAAAGGGCAGAGAGCTCCAGTCCGACTCAGACGCCAGCAAGGTGGAGGTGGAGTACTGGTATGGGCTGGTATCATCAAAGATGAGCTTGTGGGGTCTTTTCGGGTTGAGGATGGAGTCAAGCTCAACTCCCAGTCCTACTGCCAGTTTCTGGAAGACACGTTCTTCAAGCAGTGGTACAGGAAGAAGTCTGCATCCTTCAAGAAAAACATGATTTTCATGCAGGACAATGCTCCATCACACGCGTCCAAGTACTCCACAGCGTGGCTGGCAAGAAAGGGTATAAAAGAAGAAAATCTAATGACATGGCCTCCTTGTTCACCTGATCTGAACCCCATTGAGAACCTGTGGTCCATCATCAAATGTGAGATTTACAAGGAGGGAAAACAGTACACCTCTCTGAACAGTGTCTGGGAGGCTGTGGTTGCTGCTGCACGCAATGTTGATGGTGAACAGATCAAAACACTGACAGAATCCATGGATGGCAGGCTTTTGAGTGTCCTTGCAAAGAAAGGTGGCTATATTGGTCACTGATTTGTTTTTGTTTTGTTTTTGAATGTCAGAAATGTATATTTGTGAATGTTGAGATGTTATATTGGTTTCACTGGTAAAAATAAATAATTGAAATGGGTATATATTTGTTTTTTGTTAAGTTGCCTAATAATTATGCACAGTAATAGTCACCTGCACACACAGATATCCCCCTAAAATAGCTATAACTAAAAACAAACTAAAAACTACTTCCAAAACTATTCAGCTTTGATATTAATGAGTTTTTTTGGGTTCATTGAGAACATGGTTGTTGTTCAATAATAAAATTAATCCTCAAAAATACAACTTGCCTAATAATTCTGCACTCCCTGTACGTATATGCTTTTGTGGATAATGACAGTAAGGTTGATCACAGTCCTTTAGAAAAAATATTTTTAAAAGATTGTGACTGTTACAGACACATCATGTATTCATGTTTATAATGCAGTTTAGCAATTAGGGAGTTTATCAATAAAGGGGGTTATTCCAAATGAAGGAAAATGCTTTACTGAAGTTCTTAATGAATGCACTTATTTCAATGTAGTGTTTATTATGATATATATTAATAAATATAATAGTTTTAAATAAAATAATTGAGAAATAATGTAAAATGATATGCTATTGTGAAATGAACTTGTATTCCTCCAAGGTTATAATATTGTTTATGTCTCATGACCAGTGACGCCAATATTCTACTTGTGCTTTAGCTCAAGAATATAGGATTGTTTGTTGTTGTTTTGTTTGCTAATTACTCATGATGTAATGCCAAAGGATTGTTTAAAAGGGTATAAATCAGGGGTAAAGTCCTACAAAAAAAGTGTGTGAACTCACCAAGACTTCCACCCCCTCACAATTAATATTGTTTTATACACACACAAGGGTCGAATTATCAAGGGCCGAATGGACCCTGATCCCCGTTTCCACACGAGCACTCCGCTCCGCTTGAGCCTAGCACAAATCCGTCCTCCACAAAACTTTACAGTAGACACTACTAGTGTCAGCCACACCAAGATTCTTCCATTAGACTGCCAGGGAGTGAAGTGTGATTCATCACTACAAAGAACACATTTGCACTGCTCTAGGTGTGCTTTACACCCCTCTAGCTAATGTTTCACATTGTGTATGTTGATTTGAGTCTTGTGTACAGCTTCTTGGTCAATGAAGCTCCCAATGCACAGTTTCTGTGCTGATTTTGCTGCAAGGTAGTTTGGAACCCTGTAGTGATGGAAGCAACAAAGGATAGATGGAAGTGATTCTAAGTGCTGAAGCACATATGCAGTATTTGGTATAAATATGTCTTACCTCAGCAAGGACTCACTCCACATTTTCATGTATAATGTTTTAAAAATAAAGAAAATTCATATCACATAAAGAGGTGGCTGTGTTCAAATGGATACTGGAAGACTGCTCTAAACCCACTGGCACACAAACAGAGAATTTCAGAGTTTGCCACTGCAAGTGTCCAAACACAATTTTGAAATCATTAATGGTAAATCATCATGCATAGGAGGAGGGACTTAGAGTATCTATTTGGACACTGCCCCCTCTTTTATGTAATATGCATTCACTTTCATTTTCAAAATCTGTTTTATTGTTGCTACTTTTAATAAATTGTTGTACGTAGCTGGGAACTATAATGTTTCTTTTTTTAAAAAAATTGAAACGATTATCATCAGTTGATATCCAAGAGGGAGTGACTTAAGAGCTTTCTGGGTCAAATCTTTATAATATATACTTTTATTAACATATTCAAGTTGTACGCTGATTATATATTTTGTTTGCAATATTGTTTATAATAGTATACACTAAATTTACCCTTTAATTATTATATATCTTTTTTTTTATTTAAGATACCACATCACGCAAGTCTTATTCTAGGTATGCTTAATCCTTAATTCTAATGTTGAATTACTTTACCTTGGCATAATCATACTCGCAAAGGTATGAAGGTTCCAGATCAAAGTGAATAAAGTACAGTCTGATCCTAAATCCCTCTGGGACTGAGATGTTCCAGGTCACCTCTGTGTCACTAGGATAGGAGTCTGGAAAATTGGGGGTTCGAATTTCACCAAACATTCCAGTCAGCGTTATGATTTCGGCTCCACAGAATAGCCAGAGAAATGTAGTCAAGAGCAGTTGGTCCCTAAGAAAGAAAATTCACTTGTGTCAAAATAGTGAAATCCTTACTGAACAAATTAATATAGAATAAAGGTCCCACGGGTTAAAAGGGGCATTTAGATTTAAAATGTTTAATTATATTTATTTATATATACAGTATATAAAAAACTTTGCAATGTACTGTAATTATTTATTTTGTCCCTTTCTCCTACAATTTAATTCTGAAAATTGTAGGTTTTTTAATTGCTGTAAAAAGTAGAAGTTAATCAATACATACCTTAATCACATATTATACTGTTTTAGACAATGGCAAAATACGCCCTAGGCCTGACAATAAATTTTAACATACAACAATTTGACCATTGGTACAAATATCAACAATTAAGTCACCTTATTTCTTCTCACCCAGAAAAACCTAAAATCAATAAAAACCTGACACCAATTGAGAATCTATGTTACAGACCCACTATCTCAAAAGGATACTTATCCATAACTTATAAGTGAATCCTACACAACCATTCACGTACTTTACCTACATACACGCAGAAGTGGGAAGAGGAATTAGACACTAAACTTACTGAAAACGAATGGCTCACCATCATCTCGCAGATGAACTCCTCGTCTTCATCTATGATTTTTAGAGAAACCAATATGAAATTACTCAGCAGATGGTATTACACACCTCAAAGACTAGCACAGATATACGCGAAAAACTTAAGCCATCTGCTGGAGAAATTGTGAGCAAATAGGATTGGCACTCCATATATGGTTGAAATGCCAAAAAATTTAAAAATATTGGTCTCTGATAACTAGTGAAATGACTAAAGTACTCCAATTTGATGTTCCTACTGACCCTTTGATATGCCTCTTTTACAAACCCACTAAACTGAAGTGTAAACTCAGATCTAAATTACTATATCTCATGTTGAATTGTGCTAAGCAATTAATACCTAGAATGTGGAAAAAAGAGGTTACCCCCTCAATGGAAGATTGGATTACACATGTTTCCCTGACATTATCACTAGAAAAACATCACTGTTTTCAGATGCATAAACTAGAGGACTATTACTCTATTAAATTTATATGGGAGGAATATATCCATACTAATAATTGTTGATATTACCATGTCATATATGTGTATCGCCAAATACTCTTTAAATATTGTATAACCATCCTGTATTCGCTATAAATAGACTACAATGTTGTTACACTATTTTGTATCAATGAAACTGTTTAATAAAAATCTTTAAAAAATAAAATAAAAATAAAAAGTAGAAGTTAAGATAGAAAAGAAAAATTAAAACTGCTATATTCCACACAGTGGTGACCTATTTATAACTCTCCCTAATTGGTCTCAGCAGAGAAGGAAACCTAGGTTACAACATGGTGGCATCCACTTTATGGACATTATAACTATACACTTATTTTTTTTCAATATTAATGGGATACTAAACCCATTTTTTCATGATTCAGATAGACCATGCAATTTTAAGCAACTTTCTAATTTTCTACAATGATCACATTTTCTTCTGTCTCGTGCTATCTTTATTTGAAAAAGCAGGAATCTAAGGTTAGGAGCCAGACCATTTTTTGTTCAGCACCCTGGGTAGCGCTTGCTGATTAGTGGCTACATTTAGCCACCAATCAGCAAGCCCTACCCAGGTGATGAACCAAAAATAGGCTGGATCATAAGCTTACATTCTTGCTTAGATACCAAGAGAACAAAGAAAAAATGATAATAGGAGTAAATAAGAAAGTTGTTTAAATTGCTCTATCTGAATCATGAAAGAAAAAAATTGGGTTTAGTATCCCTTTAAACTACTAGTGTAATTAAACAAATGTATGAATATTATTCTCAGAATAATCTTTGCTATGAATATATCATAATTATATCATTTATTTAAGCATAAATTACAAGTGGAGCTCAAAAATATTATCGCTTTTGAGCGATAGCACTGCACATGTTAAATCAATAGCGCTATTATTCTTATGCTCAGATTACAAGTTAAAAGTAAAACGCTAGAGCTTGAGATAAAGCCTCAGGCATACTAATGCCTGGAAGTCAGATAGAGCGGCTTCATTAAATTCCTCACCTAAAAGATTTCTATGGGGGCGCTACAAAACTCAGGTTATACCTTTTGCTCAAAGGCTATCCCCAAGGTGCACTAAAAAAGAGAAGAAATAGCTTTGTTCTTCACACAGTATAAAATAATATTTTTATTTATAGATAGGCAGATAGATATTTGTAATAATAAAAATGTGTTAAAAGTATTTTAAAGGTTGTATATGAAAAGTTGTTGGATTGGGAGGGCTTTACAGGTGTAAACATATGTGTGTGGATTTGTATGTGCATATGTACAGTATCTCACAAAAGTGAGTACACCCCTCACATTTTTATAAATATTGTATTATATCTTTTCATGTGACAACACTGAAGAAATGACACTTTGCTACAATGTAAAGTAGTGAGCCTAAAGCCTGTATATCAGTGTAAATTTGCTGCCCCCTCAAAATAACTCAACACACAACCATTAATGTCTAAACCATTGGCAACAAAAGTGAGTACACCCCTAAGTGGAAATGTCCAAAGAGTCAATATTTTGTGTGGCCACCATTATTTTTCCAGCACTGCCTTAACCCTCTTGAGCATGGAGTTCACCAGAGCTTCACAGGTTGCTACTGGAGTCCTCTTCCACTCCTCCATGACGATATCACAGAGCTGGTGGATGTTAGAGACCTTGCACTCCGTCACTTTCCGTTTGAGGATGTCCTACAGATGCTCAATAGGGTTTAGGTCTGGAGACATGCTTGGCCAGTCCATCACCTTTACCCTCCGCTTCTTTAGCAAGGCAGTGGTGGTCTTGGAGGTGTGTTTGGGGTCTTTATCATGTTGCAATACTGCCCTGCGGCCCAGTCTCCAAAGGGAGGGGCTCATGCTCAGCTTTATTATGTCACAGTACATGTTGGCATTCATGGTTCCCTCAATGAACTGTAGCTCCCCAGTGCCGGCAGCACTCATGCAGGCCCAGACCATGACATTCCCACCACCATGCTTGACTGTAGGCAAGACACACTTGTCTTTTTACTCCTCACCTGGTTGCCCCCACACTCGATTGACACCATCTGAACCAAATAAGTTTATCTTGGTCTCATCGGACCACAGGACATGGTTCCAGTAATCCATGTTCTTAGCCTTCTTGTCTTCGGCAAACTGTTTGCGGGCTTTCTTGTGCATCATCTTTAAAAGAGGCTTCCTTCTGGGATGACAGCCATGCAGACCAATTTGATGCAGTGTGCGGCGTATGGTCTGAGCACTGACAGGCTGATCCCCCACCCCTTCAACTTCTGCAGCAATACTGGCAGCACTCATACATCTATTTCCCAAAGACAACCTCTGGATATGACGCAAAGCATGTGCACTAAACTTCTTTGGTCAACCATGGCCTGTAATAAGTGGAATCTGTCCTGTGAAACTGCTGTATGGTCTTGCCCACCGTGCTGCAGCTCAGTTTCAGGGTCTTGGAAATATTCGTATAGCCTAGGCCATCTTTATGTAGAGCAACAATTCTTTTTTTCAGACTCTCAAAGAGCTCTTTGCCATGAGGTGCCATGTTGAACTTCCAGTGACCAGTATGAGAGAGTGTGAGAGCGATAACACCAAATTTAACACACCTGCTCCCCATTCACACCTGAGACCTTGTAACATTAACGAGTCACATGACACCGGGGAGGGAAAATGGCTAATTGGGCCCAATTTGGACATTTCCACTTAGGGCTGTACTCACTTTTGTTGCCAACGTTTTAGACATTAATGGCTGTGTGTTGAGTTATTTTGAAGGGACAGCAAATTTACACTGTTATACAGGCTGTACACTAACTACTTCACATTGTAGCAAAGTGTCATTTCTTCAGTGTTGTCACATGAAAAGATATAATAAAATATTTACAAAAATGTGAGGGGTGTACTCACTTTTGTGAGATACTGTATATATGTGTATGTGTGTATACACTTACATTCATGCATATACATACATATAAACATACACTTAACTATACATACACATATATGCATACACACACACAAATCCACAAACAGACACATACACCTTTGAGACCTTCCCAGTCCAGCACCTTGTCATATGCCATGTCCACTTTTTAAACATTTATTTTAATGAAAAACATATTTTTTACTTTTAATATGTATACATATTGTATATATGTATTTAATTATATTATACATTTGTTTTTATATATTTTTAGTGTAGGCCAAACACTTTACTTCAGGGGGCCGAATTATCAAGCTCCGAATGGAGCTTGATGCCCCTGTTTCCGCATGAGCCTTCAGGCTCGCCGGAAACAGAAGTTAAGAAGCAGCGGTCTAAAGACCGCTTCTCCATAACTTGTCCTCCTGCTCTGAGGTCGCGGACAAAAATCAACCCGATCGAATACGATCGGGTTGATTGACATTCTGCAGGGAGCGGCATTGCACAAGCAGTTCACCAGAACTGCTTGTGCAATGATAAATGCAGACAGCGTATGCTGTCGGCATTTATCGATGTGCGGCGGACATGATACGCTACATTGTATCCAAAGTCTCTAGTCACGCTAGCTTTTTAGCACTGCTGTGTGTGGAACTCAAACTCAGCACATACCTCACCACTTACATTTGAGAGATGTTTATCGCAGCCGAGCCATCTATTGAAAGTATAGGGTGCACTAACAAAATGTCTGCTGCACTAGCATTCTCTGATAATTTTTTTTTTAATATCATGGACTTGTATTATCAGATTGTGCATGGGCCTTCCATATTGACAGTCTTCCACTTGTAATCTTGACCTTAGTGTCCCTTTAAGACAGCCCTATAAGCATGTCATGCAGCATAACCACACCCCCATAAATAAGGGTAGATTCTTTTTCAATGAATTATTTTCCAGATGTATAATACAGTTTAAAGTACATGGTAAAAAAGCTAAACACAAACAGCTGATTTGACCTTAAAGGGACATTAAACACTTTGAGATAGTAATATAAAATGATAAATTGTATATATAAAACAGCTCTGCAATATACTTTCATTATTTATTTTGTTCTCTTTGCCTGTAATTCCATTCTGAAATTGTGAGCTTTTCAGTTCCTGTTAGAAATGGAAGTACATGTTACTCATGGACTAATCTTTTCTTTGAATGTATCATTCTATCTAGCATTTATTTAGTGTTTAATGTCCCTTTAAAGTCTTAGTGTAGCCTTGCCCATAAGCACTTTTGGTCTAAATCAGTGTTTCTCAACAACGGTCCTCAAATACCCCTAACAAGCCATATATACATTATAGCTGAACTAGAGCACAGGTGAAATAATCAGCTGATGGATGAGAGCAGGTTAGTTACCATAGTTACTGATCAGCTGATTATTTCTCCTGCGCTCTAGTTCTGCTATAATGAAAACCTGGCCTGTTGTGGGTACTTGAGGACTGTGGTTGGTAAAATCTAGGTTTTAAACTGCATACAAGCCTTTCTTGCTGTATAAATTGGCACAGTATGTCAAAATCAATTGTCTCTGTATTTTATAATGTTGCCAGGCTAATAACACATTAATGAAGTGCGTTATCACTTTCAGCATAAACCCATAGCAACAAAACTATATTTATAACATTAAAATAAAATACATTTTTTAGAATCAACTGAAATAGACTGTGGAATGCTTGATGTGACAAGAGAAAAGTAACACACAAAACAGAGAGATTGCAGGCCTCACATTTGTGTTACGTCAGATAAGGTAAGCTAGCAAAGGCTGCATAGTTGTCTAAACTGCTCTCTCTTTAAATATTCGTCTGTCTGAAAGTTATGTAAAACAGCTCACAATTACATCCGCAGCAAACAGAATACACAAAGGAACAAACGAAGTCTGGCGGACGGTCAGTCCTAGAGGTTTGATGTTTAGTGAAGAAACTTTGACAGGAAAGAACAAGTTAAGAAATTGAATAGGAGGCCGCATGAAACAATGTGCTCAGGCTTCAAGCTATTGTCTTTCAGAAGATTTACAATGAAAGTGAAGTTAACTCTTTGTTGACCAGAAGCAACTAAGTTGTTGCTTTGTGGCCCAGAAATGGTTCTAGTAGCTATGAATGAAGAACAAATAACGGCTAGATTACAAGTGGCGTGCTATCTTTTGCGCAAGCGATAAGGGGTATATCACTATACTTTGCATGCGTCAGAAATAGCGCGTAAACTGAAAGCAAACGCATTTGCTTGAGCGCAATTTAATTTATAGCTTGTCAGGTTAGCGCAACTTCAGAGCTCTGGTTAACTATTACGCTTGACTAAAAAGGTGCACAAAACACATCAAAAATACATTTAAAAGTACAGTTACACTCATAATAACACTGTCTAATAAAAATTATTAAAAAAAATATTGCATTAAAAAGTTATAAGGGCTCAAATATATGAGGTCTTAGATGTCAGAAAAAAGGGCTTTAACATACATACATATATGTCTAAATATGTATATGTGTGTGTGTGTATATATATATATATGTGTGTGTTTGTACATATGTATTTATGTATTTATATGTGTATATATGTATTTATATGTGTATATATGTATTTACAGACATATACATATGTATATATATGGGTATAGATATATATTTTACAAAAAAAAACATCAGATATACATAGAAATATTATTTTTAAAAATAAATAGAACATATTCTGATATGTGAAGACAATTGGAATTTGAAATATGTATGTTTCATGTCGGGTTAGCGAACTTGGCTAAATGCGATTGGGTTTGCACGCGAGTAAGGGTGTTAGTGTTTTTCCCCACTTTTGGCGCTCCATGGAAGTGTATGGGTGAATATGTTAGCACGGTCTCAATATTCTAAATTCCACTTTTTGCGCTATTGGTCATGCGCATTTTACTTTCAATTCATAATACATGCACAACCCGATGCACATAAAAAGTCTTGGTCTAGAGAAATTAGCGTGTGAATGTGAGCGCTAATTTGCACTCCACTCACAATTTAGCCCTACATAAGTAAATGTTTTGATTTTTCTTTTAGTTTATGCTCATAGTTTTAGTGATTAATCTATATACTGTATATAAGGAAACCACACTGAAATTAAAGGGCCACTAAACCCAAAATCTTTCTTTCATGATTCAGATAGAACATACAAATTTAAACAACATTACAATTTACTTCTATTTATTTTGCTTCATTTTTTAGATATCCTTATTTGAAGAAAAAGCAATGCACATGGGTGAGCCAATCACATGAGGCTTCTATGTGCAGCAACCAATCAGCAGCTACTGAGCATATCTAGATATGCTTTTCAGCCAAGAATATCAAGAGAATAAAACAAATTACATAATAGAAGTAAATTAGAAAGACGTTTAAAATTGCATTCTCTTTCTAAATCATGAAAGAAAAAATGTGGGTTTCATGTCCCTTTAAAACTCAGAACCTAATGAATATTCAAACCTTCATCTTTTTACTATTTTTATTTAGGAGAGCCTCAAATTAATATCTATTATTCTATTTCTATTCTACTAGAGCATGGGTTTCAGCATTCGACACTACCTGCTTATTAACTGACTAACAAAACTTTTACATTTAAGAAATGGCCATAGAACTAATATTGTAAACATAATTTCACTCACTGAAAAAAAAAATATGTCAATAAGTTATTGCATTTTTTCTTTTATAGTGGCATGATTGGGCACAACTGGGTGTTCTATGTTACTTACAATTTTCAAATGCTTAGAACTCTTGAACCCCTAAATTTGTCAGACTTAAGCAAATGTCGTCATAGTGTGTCAGCATTTATCGATGTATGGCGGACATGATCGCTACAGCGGATCATGACTGCCAGACGCTTGATAAATCGGCCCCCTTGTAATTACAAGGCATTTCTGCTGCCTGCCTATAGAATGACATGTCAGCCAGGTTTAAACATTTTTTAAACAATTTAATATTTTGTTTGCCTCAATTATTTTTCAATAGACAAACTCTACCCTTTTTTGGAGGGTAGAGTTTGTCTACAAAGTTAGCCATAGTCATTATTTTAGTATGCATCGGTTAGCAGTTATCTGCTGAAGACAATTAGGGATAGATATGTAGCAGATATACAGCATTGTGCTTTTTCAATTCTAAATGTAGCCACTAATCAGCAAACACTACCCAGAATGCTGAACCAAAAATGAGCCGGGTCCTAAGCTTTCATACTGCTTTTTCAAATAAGGATACTAAGAGAACGAAGTAAAATAGATAATAGGCGTAAACTAGAAAATTACTTAAAATTGCATACTCTATCCAAATCATAAAACAAAACATTTGGGTTTAGTATCCCTTTAAATAAAGAAAGTGTGTTGTATAACTGTCTATTATGCATAAGTAAACATAAATATATATATATAATTAAAGGTGTTTACTCTCCCTTTAATGGCAAGATCTATGCCTTTTACACATTTCCAGATGCAATCACAAAAAGGACTTCAGAGCATGCTCAGTTGTTACTATCAATCAAAAACATGTTGCACACACGCCAGTCAGCAGATGTGTGTTGTTTGAAATTACCATCAGTGGTGTGTAAAAAGTGCTGATCTCTGAGTTAAAAAGGGTAAAATAAAAATCTAGCTAGAATGTCAGTTTAAAAGTTTTTACCTTTTAACGCCTTGGATGCGTATGCTGAGCTGTGGTTATCATTCACATCCACTTAGTGCAGATGACAACCATGTGTCATCATCTTGGGGAGTCCCCAGCCTGAGGCTGGGGGAAGAGCTTTGCAAGCCTGTATCTCATTTGAAAGAGGGGTCACATGCCCCTGCAAGTTGCAAATTATCTCTGTAGAAAATGGTGATTTCTTTTAGCAGAATTAAAAGTGCCTTTTAACCGTAGGGAGGGGACTTTAATGGAGCCAATATCTCTCCCTCCAACACTGTTTGTGGTAGAGTAAGAAGAGACCCCTCATTCAAAAAAGGGGAGATTGCAATTTAAATGGGGGGGGGGGGGTTAATTGTCCCTCTATAACAAATGGGAGGGGATATGGGCTCTGTTATAGCCCATCTCCTTCAAGTAAACTGCACTTTTCAGGTTACTACCATTTTTTCAGTGATCATCTAAATTATACAGACTCAAGAGACCCCTCACTTGAAACAGTGGAGTCTGCTTTCTCAAATGAGGGGTTGCATGTTCCTTTAAGGATGCAGATAGTCACTGTTAAAGCAGTAATAAACCACAATTCATTAAGTGCCATTTAATCTGAGGGGGAGGAGGGAACAAGCGACCCCTCATTTAAAAGAGGGGAGTCTGCTCTTTCATATGAGCGCCACATGTTCCTCTAGAACAAACAAGGGGAAGATAGGGGCTTTGTTAGAGATGATGCCCCCCCCCCCCCCAGGGAAACAGCACCATTAAGTGCATGCACATCTGCAGGTTATTGCCACTTTAAGGACAGTAACCTGCATATTACAGGGGCATATGACCCCAACAAGTAATAGAGGGAATTGCCTTCTTTTAAATGAAGGGTCACACCCCCCTCTAAATTTCAGGTAAATACCATGGTAATGCTACAAGGACACACACAGTGTTTGATGAAAAGAAAGAGGCACTTTTAGATCCCCTCCTCTTTCTAATGTGCAATATTATACAACTGTCATTAAACTCAATAAAATGGCAACCACCTACCTAATGTATTTACTTGAGCAAAACAAGTATGACCTGCTAAAAAAGACGTATAGCACTCCTCACCATATGAACCACTAATAATAAAAGATCTATATTTTTATTTATTACACTATATGTAACAGTGTACTAATTATGGTTTACACTTATGAAAGACATGAATGTTCCAAATTATGGGAACACATAAAGGTTAAAAGGTAAATTTTATTAGTCAATGCTAAAAAAAATGGGGGAAAAGCACACAATTAAAAGGTAAATTTTATTACTCAATATTATAAAGCACCGAAAAGGTACTAGTGAGGTAACTGAGGATATTATATTGCATAAATATTAATAACTCAAATGGTGGCTAAGTATTGTTACTGTGGAATGTGAGTCACGCTTGACTTAATAGTATAGTACTCCAAATAGGATCTGAGGAAACTGGTGATTTGTTCAGTTCCTAAAAAGTATGTCTCACCATATAAGCATATAAATGTTAATGAGAAAGTGTTGAAAGTGGCGGCTCTGTGTCACTTCCAGGGAACCATGCTGCCCACGTCCTCTAAGTCAACCTTTTTGCTTTCACGAGATTGCAGTAAAAATAAGCCTTTTATTAAAATCATCACAAAGGTGTTTTTAAGTGCAGCTTCATTTGTTTCAGAAATTGTTTTAACTTTATGCTCTTGATAAAGGCTTCTTTTAGCCGAAACGCATTGAGCTGTATTTCAAATAAAACCTGAAGCTGTACCTAAAGACACCTTTGTGATGATTTTAATAAAAGGCTGATTTTAACTGCAATCTTGTGAAAGAAACAAGGTTGACTCAGAGGACATGGGCAGCTTGGTTCCCTGGAGGTGACACAGAGCTGCCACTTTCAACACTTTCTGCTTCTATAAACGGTTTGGGAGAACCGGGGCTGGCAGCGAGCACCTGAAGGGAAGTGCTAGCATTGCTTCATACTGTACCCTTTCTAATATAAATGTCCAACTTGTCAGTAGCTACTAATAAGAAGAGTTATTTGGGCAAAATGCAATACGATGGTAACTCCACATATGCGTATAAGGAAAAATATATATTTGGGCTTAATAGCTAGATTAACACATTATAAGGCAAAGAAATGGAGTTCACGATTACATGTGATGTGTTTCACATTTATATTTAAAGTAGTAATACTCCTGTCAGTAACTGCAAGTTCTGATTATCAGTGTCAAATATATTGCAACTAATGCAAAGAAACATAGAAATGTCGCTAAGTATATAGCAGTGTTAAAAATGCATTATTCCGCATGTTTAACACTGCTATATACTTAGCAACATTTCTATGTTTCTTTGCTACTTGAGGACAAAATATTATTACCACTTTAGTACCTCTAGACAAATTTACACCCTTGACACAACTATATCAATCTACTAGCATTTGGGATCGATATACTACTTAAATAAGTTTCTGGGAAACGCAAATGTAGCAATTTACCTAAAGATAAAATTGAATATCCTATATGCTAGATCAGGGTTCTTCAAACTTTTTTCCCCAAGACCCAGTATGATAATACCACATATATTTGCGACCCAATTTTTATACTTTGAAAATATTAGTAACTAATATTCAACAAGATAGCTGCAATTTTTGCAAAGTGACTAAATGTGTGAGTACTTTACTCCTAATTGTAGTCAAACTTCAAAGTGTTGTAAAACGTAATAACACACGCTCTCATACAACACAGACACCAGACACACTCTCATGCAACAGACACACCTCACACACTCTCATGCAACAGACATACCACACACACTCTAATGCAACAGACACACCTCACATACTCTCATGCAACAGACACACCACACACACTATAATGCAACAGACACACCTCACATACTCTCATGCAACAGACACACCACAAACACTCTAATGCAACAGACACAGCTCACACACTCTCATGCAACAGACACACCACACACACTCTAATGCAACAGACACAGCTCACACACTCTCATGCAACAGACACACCACACACACTATAATGCAACAGACACACCTCACATACTCTCATGCAACAGACACACCACACACACTCTAATGCAACAGACACAGCTCACACACTCTCATGCAACAGACACACCACACACACACTATAATGCAACAGACACACCTCACACACTCTCATGCAACAGACACACCACACACACACTATAATGCAACAGACACACCTCACACACTCTCATGCAACAGACACACCACACACACTCTAATGCAACAGACACAGCTCACACACTCTCATGCAACAGACACACCACTCACACTCTAATGCAACAGACACACCACACACACTCTAATGCAACAGACACACCTCACACACTCTCATGCAACAGACACATCACACACACGCTAATGCAACAGACACACCTCACACACTCTCATGCAACAGACACACCACACACACTCTAATGCAACAGACACACTACACACACTCTCATGCAACAGACACACTACACACACTCTTATTCAACAGACTCAAACACCCTATACATTTTCATACTACACACACAACACACACACTCTCATATAACACACACACAAGCCGCGACCCAGTAAACATGGTGTTGCGACCCAGTAATGGGTTCCGACCCGTAGTTTGAAGAACCCTGTGCTAGATAGTTTGTGTGTTATGTATGGTTCTCTTACCGGACTAGGATCTATAACTTTAAGCTCCCTATATATTAGAAATCTTTATCAATCTCACACCATTTGCATTAGTTGCAATATATTTGACACTAATATCCAGAACTTGCAGTTACTGACAGGCTTTAAAGGGACAGTCTACACCTGAATTGTTATTGTTTAAAAAGATAGATAATCCCTTTATTACCCATTCCCCAGTTTTGCATAACCAACACAGTTATATTAATATATGTTTTACATCTGTGATTACCTTGTATCTAAGCCTCTGCAGACTGCCTCCTTATCTCAGTGCTTTTGACAGACATGCGGTTTAGCCTATCAGTGCAGACTCCTAAATAACTCCACGGGAGTGAGCACAATGTTATCTATATTACACACATGAACTAGTACTGTTTAACTGTGAAAAACTTTCAAAATGCTCTGAGCTAAGAGGCGGGTTTTAACGGTTTAGAAATCAGTTCGAGCCTAGCAAGGTTTAGCTTTTAAAAAATACCACCAAGGGAACAAAGCAAATATAATGATAAAAGTCAATTGGAAAGTTGTTTAAAATGAAATGCCCTATCTGAATCATGAAAGTTTAATTTTGACTAGACTGTCCCTTTAAATATAACACATCACTTTTAATCGTGAACTCCATTTCTTTACCTTATAATGTGTTAATCCAGCTATTAAGACAAAATATATATATTTTCCTAATACGCATATATGGAGTTACCATCGTACAGCATTTTGCCCTAATAACTCTTTTTATTAGTCACTACTGACGAGTTGAACATTTCATATAAAAAAGTTGAATACCTTTAAAGTGGTCATTTTTTTAAAATATATATCATCTAATGAACATTCTACTTCAGAATCATTAACATTTAAATGCTTATATGGTGAGACATAATTTTTGGGAACTTAAAGGGATAGTAAACTCCAAAAATGTTATTGTTTAAAAAGATAGATAATCCCTTTATTTAGCATTCCCCGGTTTTGCATAACCAACACTATTATAGAAATATACCTTTTACCTCTGTTATTACTTTGTATCTAAGATTCTGCTGACTGCCTCCTTATCGCAGATCTTTTGACAGACTTGCATTTCAGGCAATTAGTGCTGACTCTTAAATAACTTCACTAGCATGAGCACAGTGTTATCTATATGAAACACATGAACTAACACCCTCTAGTGGTGAAAAACTGTCAAATGCAGAGGCGGCCTTCAAATGCTTAGAAATTAGCATATGAGCCTACCTATGTTTAGCTTTCAACTAAGAATAACAAGAGAACAAAGCAAATTTGACGATAAAAGTAAATTAGAAAGTTGGTTAAAATTACATGTCCTATCTGAATCATGAAAGTTTAATTTGGACTTTACTATCACCAGTTTCCTCAGATCCTATTTGGAGTACTATACTATTAATATTACAGTCAAGTGTGACTCACATTCCACAGTAACAATACTGAGTCAATATTTGAGTTATTAATATTTATGCAGTATAATATCCTCATTTACCCCACTAGTACCTTTTCAGTGTTTTATTACTGTGTTTCCACTATTTGCTTTTAATTGTGTGTTTTTTAATATTGACTAATAAAATTTACATTTTAACTTTTATGTGTTCCCATAATTTGGAACATTCATGTCTTTCATAAGTGTAAACCATAATTAATACACTGTACATATAGTGTATAAATAAAAATATAGATCTTTTATTATTGGCAGTTCATATGGTGAGGAGTGCTGTCTAGTATACATCTTTTGTAGCTGGTCATACCAGTACTTGTTTTGCTCAATGTTATCAGTATACAGCACCCAGTCCCTTAACAAATTCTATTTTATTCCAATTGGGTCACCATCAAGTAATGCCATTCTCTATTCCCCTCTTTCCCTTTCCCATTTCCAATGTGTTTACTGTATGGGGGCAGCGCTTCCTTAAAGACAGCATACAGCACATTAGCGAACAAAACCCCTTACATGAAAGAGAAGATTACCTATTTTCAAAGAGGAGTCTCATAGAAATGGCAATCACCTGTTCTCTATGTGCCATTTATAATGCTCTGGGCTATAAAAGAGACCCTAACACCACAAAAAAAGGTACTATAATGGGACAAGTGACCTCTGTTTTGAAAAAAATAACTAGAGGCACCTCTTTCAAAGAAGGGGTTACATGCCCAGGTGGCTATCGGTTAATGACCATGGCACTAGTGATCACCTGATAGAAAAATTAGTCATATGGAATTACATCAAGAGGGGACATGCCTTAATGTTCATCTGAGAGAACCATAGGCATATTAAACTACATCAAAAGGTGACATGCCTTAGTGATCACCTGAGAGAACCATAGGCATATGGAACTACATCAAGAGGGAACATGCCTTAGTGATCATCTGAGACAAACATAGGCATATGGAACTACATCAAGAGGAGACATGCCTTAGTGATCATCTGAGACAACCATAGGCATATGAAACTACATAAAAAGGGGACATGCCTTAGTGATCATCTGAGAGAACCATAGGCATATAGAACTACATCAAGAGGGGACATGCCTTAGTGATCACCCGAGAGAACCATAGGCATATGGAACTACATCAAGAGGGGACATGCCTTAGTGATCATCTGAGACAACCATAGGCATATGGAACTACATCAAGAGAGGACATGCCTTAGTGATCATCTGAGACAACCATAGGCATATGGAACTACATCAAGAGGGGACATGCCTTAGTAATCACCTGAGAGAACCATAAGCATATGGAACTACATCAAGAGGGGGACATGCCTTAGTGATCACCTGAGAGAACCATAGGCAGATGGAACTACATCAAGAGGGGACATGCCTTAGTGATCACCTGAGAGAACCATAGGCATATGGAACTACATCAAGAGGGAGTAAATATCAAAAAGTATCTAAACAGTTTTAAATAAATCCCAAACACTTCTGACCATAAAGGTAATTTCTTATTTTATATATAAAGAATATATTCAAGTTTAAAAACAGTTTTTTCAATTATTTATCAAAATTGAATATTTTCTTTATATATAAAATAAGAAATTACCTTTACGGTCAGAAGTGTTTGGGATTTATTTAAAACTGTTTAGATACTTATTGATATTTACTCCTTGTCAGCTGTGTAAGCACCCTTTTCATTTTTTATAACTTGTGTGGAATCTATATGTTAAGCTTGTGGGGAGCTTATTAGAAAAGTGGCAAAGACACCCTCTGCTCCTTCTCAGATTTTTTAATTGACTACATCAAGAAGGGACATGCCTTAGTGATCACCTGAGAGAACCATAGGCATATGGAATTACACCAAGAGGGGACATGCCTTAGTGATCACCTAAAAGAACCATAGGCATATGGAACAACATCAAGAGGGGACATGCCTTAGTGATCACATGAGAGAACTATAGGCATATGGAACTACATCAAGAAGGGACATGCCTTAGTGATCACCTGAGAGAACCACAGGCATATGGAATTACACCAAGAGGGGACATGCCTTAGTGATCACCTGAGAGAACCATAGGCATATGGAATTACACCAAGAGGGGACATGCCTTAGTGATCACCTGAGAGAACCATAGGCATATGGAACTACATCAAGAGGGGACATGCCTTAAGTTGTCCACCACAATACATAGACAAATGTGAGACCCCTTTTTTGAAAACAACAATCCTGCTCTTTCAAATGAGTGGTCCTGTATTTGTCACGCTGCTAGACGATTGTTATAACAATTACAAACACCTCCCAGCCCTGGTTCTATTTGAGGTGTTCTGGTATTTATAAGAGGTTCTTATAACCCTTTCTCCATAGAAATATACCATAGGACACATCATTTAAAAGAGTAAAGTACCATAATTCAAATATCAGTTTTCATATCCGTATAGCTATAAAATGATTGTCATAGTGATAATAATCACTTGTCAGTAGCCGCTAGCCTCATTTTGTTGGGAGAACTGGGTGGGAGAATGTAAAAATATGTGATATTTTGTAAAATTCTATGTAGGATTACTTTTGGTACAACTTTTATATTTTGTTTTTGTTTTTTTAAGACAGAATATTGTGTCATTTTAAATGTATCTAATATTTGTATGTTTAGATACTCTATACTTTTTTTTTTTCATAAATTGCAAGATGGTTCATAGTGCCAAAAATAATAAATTTCTTCTTCTGATTTTCTATAATTAATTGTTATTGAAACATACAGATATAAAATACTAAATTATGGTGATTTGAAAAGTTAAAGGGACAGTCTACTCCAAATTTGTTATTGTTTAAAAATATAGTTAATCCCTTTATTATCCATTCCCCAGTTTGCACAGCCAACATGGTTATATTAATACAATTTTTACCTCTATGATTACCTTGTATCTGTCTCTTCTGACAGCCCCCTTACACACATGGCTATTTATAATCTATTGACTTGCATTTTAGTCAATTAGTGATGTGTCCTACATAACTCCACAGGAGTGAGCACAATGTTATCTACATGACACACATGACCTAGCAGTCTCCTGTTGTGAAAAACGGGAAAAAAGCATGTGATAAGAGGCTGTCTATAGTGGCTTAGAAACAGGCAGAAATGTATAGGTTTAAATGCTATAAAGTATATTAATATAACAATGTTGGTTGTGCAAAGCTGAGGAATGGGAAGTGAATATGTTATTTATCTTTTTAAACAATTACAATGTTGGTGTAGACTGTCCCTTAAACAGTTGTGAAATGTGGGACAACAAGGTTTGGGTTTGAAATAATTAGGGGATAATGAGTTCCGTGCTGCTATTTACTATGTACTCCATAGAAAATGGCACAAAATGTAATTTCTTATGGTGTTGTGCTCCTATATTATGATATTTACCCAACTTTAGTTATTTTCTGCAGAAAAAAAAAAAGAAATATAATGTGTGTGGGTTCTCTACATAACAGAAAAAAAATATATATGTGTGAGGGCCAAACAACTTAAAACATTTCAAGCACAGGGGTGTAAAAAAGGCTCAGCAGCAAAAGGGTAAACAACTTTCTTACTTGAAGTGTTTTGCAAACCACTTTTAATTAAATATTAAACACAAGACGTACTCATTTTCAGTCACTTTAATTTCCCAATAACCTCACAGTCTAACACCTCCTATTGCTTCATATAAAATCAACTCATTTCTATTTTCTCAGTATATCTTATCCTAATATCCTACCCGATTTCTCCATATACCAATTGAAAGGACCATTATAGTGGGGGGAGCTCAAATTTGTTATTACATGTTTTTGTTTTTTGCATTAGTGTTCCTTCTCTAGTGTGTTCGCCCCCCACAAAGACAAACATATAAAGCCCCGTTCCCACCCAGTAAGCAGCAACACAATAAAGTTTCTGAGCTTTAAAAAGCTGGTGAGCCAATAAGAATCAGCATACACATGTAGACAACAATCACGGCTGTATTGTGCTCCTGAATGGGATTATAGCTTTATGTTTAATGCATTTTCTGGGCTTAAAGGGACATGAAACCCAATTTTTTTTTAATGATTCAGATAGAGAATACAATTTAAAAATCTTTCTAATTTACTTCTATTATCTAATCTGTTTCATTCTCTTTAGTATCATTTGTTGAAAGAGCAGCAATGCACTAATGTTTTCTAACTGAAAACATGGGTGAGCCAATCACAATCTATATATATGCAGCCACCAATCAACAGCTAGAACCTAGGTTCTCTGCTGCCCCTGAGCTTACCTAGATAAACCTTTCAGCAGAGGATAACAAGAGAAGGAAGCAAATGAAATAATAAAAGTAAATTGGAAAGTTGTTTAAATTGTATTCTTTATCTGAATCATGAAATAAAAATTTTGGGTTTCATGTCCCTTTAAATTCTAATGCAAAACTGACATGTTGCAAATTACAGCATTTAATTTTGCATTTGAAATGTCCCTTTAACTCACTTGCAATGCTTCATATTATCATCACCATTACCAAAATAAAAATAAACCTAATTAAATTTATATAACAAATACTTCTGTTTTGTTTCATGCAACAATGATAATTAATATTAACAGCAAAGCACAGCAAATGTGGAGCTATACTGACTGACCACAAACAGAATTGAATACTTCTAACATATTTATTGCTAGAAACAAATAACAATGTAGGGAATCTCTCAATGTCAGGACACCCTGGAGCTACTGGTCTAAACGCAATGAAAATAGGGTTGGTTGGGAAAGATCCCAATTTACTCCTAGTAGCCTAATTTAAATAATATAAGCAAATGCATTTTGAAAAGGCTTAAGTGTCCATTACCATTGCCTGAATAAACTTGTAACAAAAACGCAGAATGTTCACAACAGTCACACTAATGAAGCCTTTGGGAGGTATATAACAAATGAATTTTGACATTTATTTAAAGTTTATGACCAAGCCAAGGGTGTCAGAAGAAAATAAAGACTAATAATAAAGGGTTAAGCTCCCAGCAGTTGTTATAATTCCAGGATCGATTCAGTTCCTTAAAAACACTGATCCATATAAATGGTCTTTTTCTACATCTTCCTTTGAGAGCAGCCTGATAGCTGGAATCATCTTAAAGCGCTCTCTGATCCTGGGGGAATAAAGTTTCAAAGCTCTTTGTGCTGACATTACTAACCTCATGCTGGCAGTCTGTGCTGGTTTCTGTCCCGTGTATCCTTTGTTGGGTTTTCCCAAAAACTGCTCTGTTTGGCTTTATCTTTGTTCTGGGCTCGATCTGCTGTGTGTCTAGGAGTTAGTGCTGCTGGTACTCTGTACTCCGGTCACGCCTCCCAGTCTAACTGTTCCTCACAATAAAAAAACAAAACCTGACGGGACTCTAAAATGAGTTCTTAGCTGCAATCAGGAGGTTGCATTTGTTAGCAAACAGGACGACAAGGAAGTTTGTTTCTTATTCAAGCTGTTTCTTATTCCTGAAATTCTGTTTCTTATTCATGGAAGTTGGTTTCTTATTCATTTTTTTTGTCAGACTGCTTTAAATTGACTTTAAAATAAAAATATAGGTTTTATTTAAATAATAATATGATTCATATAATGTAGTTACACAGAGGTGGAATCCCTTTATACAATTGGATATACAAACTGGAAAAAGGGCATACGTTGGCACCAATACCAATATTACTATTTTGAATAAGTAACAGATATTTTCAAAGGGTTAATAACCATTGGGCCACTGATTTCACTAGGAATATATACAAGTAGGTCCCCCTCCATGACATGCACAAGTTTTTAGCCTGGCCCAATGGCGTTTTGGGCACAGAAATTGATGCCAACCCTGACATAGGTGCTCTAATGATCACTTTTGAATAAGTAACTGCTATTTTCAAAGGGTTAATAACCATTGAGCCACTGATTTCACTATGAACATATACAGGGTAGATCCCCCTCCATGACATGCAATTGTTTTTAGCCTGGCCAAATGGTGTTTTGGGCACAGAAATTGATGCCAACACTGGCATAGGTGCTGTAATTACCATTTTATAATAAGTAATAGATATTTTCAAAGGGTTAATAACCATTGGGCCACTGATTTTACTATGAACATATACAGGGTAGATCCCCCTCCATGACATGCAATTGTTTTTAGCCTGACCCAATGGTGTTTTGGACACAGAAATTGATGCCAACACTGGCATTGGTGCTGTAATTACCATTTTTTAATAAGTAACATATATTTTGTAAAGGGTTAATAACCATTGGACCACTGATTTCACTATTAATATATACAGGGTATATCCCCTACCATGACATGCAATTGTTTTTAGCCTGGCCCAATGGTGCTTTGGGTACAGAGATTGATGTCAACACTGGCATTGGTGCTGTAATTACCATTTTTGAATAAGTAACAGATAATTTCAAAGGGTTAATAACCATTGGGCCACTGATTTTACTATGAACATATACAGGGTAGATCCCCCTCCATGACATGGAATTGTTTTTAGCCTGGCCAAATAGACTTTTGGGCACAGAAATTGATGCCAACCCTGGCATAGGTGCTGTACTTCTAATTTTTTAATAAGTAACTGATATTTTCAAAAGGTTAATGACCATTGGGCCACTGATTTCACTATAAATATATACAGGGCAGGTCCCCCTCCATGACATGCACATGTTTTTAGCCTGGCCCAATGGCGTTTTGGCTACAAAAATTGATGCCAACCCTGGCATAGGTGCTCTAATGCTCATTTTTTAATAAGTAAATTAAATTTTCAAATGGTTAAACACCATTGGGCCACTGATTTGATTATGAATATATACAGGGTAGACCCCCCTCCATGACATGCAATTGTTTTTAGCCTGGCCCAATTGTGTTTTGGGCACAGAAATTGATGCCAACACTGGAATTGGTGCTGTAATTACCATTTTTGAATAAGTAACAGATATTTTCAAAGGGTTAATAACCATTGGGCCACTGATTTTACTATGAATATATACAGGGTAGACCCCCCTCCATGACATGCAATTGTTTTTAGCCTGGCCCAATTGTGTTTTGGGCACATAAATTGATGCCAACACTGGCATATGTGCTCTAATGCTCACTTTTTAATAAGTAACTGCTATTTTCAAAAGGTTACTAACCATTGGGCCACTGATTTCACTATGAATATATACAGGGTAGATCCCCCTCCATGACATGCAATTGTTTTTAGCCTAGCCCAATGATGTTTTGGGCACAAAAATTGATGCCATCACTGGCATATGTGCTGTAATTACCATTTTATAATAAGTAACATATATTTTCAAAGGGTTAATAACCATTGGGCCACTGATTTCACTATGAATATATACAGGGTAGATCCCCCTCCATGACATGCAATTGTTTTTAGCCTGGCCAAATGGTGTTTGGGCACAGAAATTGATGCCAACACTGGCATTGGTGCTGTAATTACCATTTTTTAATAAGTAACATATATTTTGTAAAGGGTTAATAACCATTGGACCACTGATTCACTATTAATATATACAGGGTATATCCCCTACCATGACATGCAATTGTTTTTAGCCTGGCCCAATTGTGTTTTGGGCACAGAGATTGATGCCAACACTGGCATTGGTGCTGTAATTACCATTTTTGAATAAGTAACATATATTTTCAAAGGGTTAATAACCATTGGGCCACTGATTTTACTATGAACATATACAGGGTAGATCCCCCTCCATGACATGGAATTGTTTTTAGCCTGGCCAAATAGACTTTTGGGCACAGAAATTGATGCCAACCCTGGCATAGGTGCTGTAATTACCATTTTTGAATAAGTAACATATATTTTCAAAGGATTAATAACCATTGGGCCACTGATTTTACTATGAATATATACAGGGTAGACCCCCCTCCATGACATGCAATTGTTTTTAGCCTGGCCCAATTGTGTTTTGGGCACAGAAATTGATGCCAACACTGGAATTGGTGCTGTAATTACCATTTTTGAATAAGTAACAGATATTTTCAAAGGGTTAATAACCATTGGGCCACTGATTTTACTATGAATATATACAGGGTAGACCCCCCTCCATGACATGCAATTGTTTTTAGCCTGGCCCAATTGTGTTTTGGGCACATAAATTGATGCCAACCCTGGCATTGGTGCTGTAATTATCATTTTTTAATACGTAACAGATATTTTCAAAGGGTTAATAACCATTGGGCCACTGATTTCACTATGAATATACACAGGGTAGATCCTCCTCCATGACATGCAATTGTTTTTAGCCTGGTGTTTAGGGCACATAAATTGATGCCAACACTGGCATTGGTGCTGTAATTACCATTTTTGAATAAGTAACAAATATTTTCAAAGGGTTAATAACCATTGGGCCACTGATTTCACTATGAATATTTACAGGGTAGATCCCCCTCCATGACATGCAATTGTTTTTAGCCTGGCGCAATTGTGTTTTGGGCACAGAAATTTATGCCAACACTGGCATTGGTGCTGTAATTACCATTTTTGAATAAGTAACATATATTTTTAAAGGTTTAATAACCATTGGGCCACTGATTTCACTATGAACATATACAGGGTAGATCCCCCTCCATGACATCATGCAATTGTTTTTAGCCTGGCCAAATGGTGTTTTGGGCACAGAAATTGATGCCAACACTGGCATAGGTGCTCTAATGCTCACTTTTGAATAAGTAACTGCTATTTTCAAAAGGTTAATAACCATTGGGCCACTGATTTCACTATGAATATATACAGGGTAGATCCCCCTCCATGACATGCAATTGTTTTTAGCCTAGCCCAATGATGTTTTGGGCACAAAAATTGATGCCATCACTGGCATATGTGCTGTAATTACCATTTTATAATAAGTAACATATTTTCAAAGGGTTAATAACCATTGGGCCACTGATTTCACTATGAATATATACAGGGTAGATCCCCCTCCATGACATGCAATTGTTTTTAGCCTGGCCAAATGGTGTTTTGGGCACAGAAATTGATGCCAACACTGGCATTGGTGCTGTAATTACGATTTTTTAATAAGTAACATATATTTTGTAAAGGGTTAATAACCATTGGACCACTGATTCACTATTAATATATACAGGGTATATCCCCTACCATGACATGCAATTGTTTTTAGCCTGGCCCAATTGTGCTTTGGGCACAGAGATTGATGCCAACACTGGCATTGGTGCTGTAATTAACATTTTTGAATAAGTAACAGATATTTTCAAAGGGTTAATAACCATTGGGCCACTGATTTTACTATGAACATATACAAGGTAGATCCCCCTCCATGACATGGAATTGTTTTTAGCCTGGCCAAATAGGCTTTTGGGCACAGAAATTGATGCCAACCCTGGCATAGGTGCTGTAATTACCATTTTTGAATAAGTAACAGATATTTTCAAAGGGTTAATAACCATTGGGCCACTGATTTTACTATGAATAGATACAGGGTAGATCCCCCTCCATGACATGCAATTGTTTTTAGCCTGGCCTAATGGTGTTTTGGGCACATAAATTGATGCCAACCCTGGTATTGGTGCTGTAATTATCATTTTTTAATACGTAACAGATATTTTCAAAGGTTTAATAACCATTGGGCCACTGATTTCACTATGAATATACACAGGGTAGATCCCCCTCCATGACATGCAATTGTTTTTAGCCTGGTGTTTAGGGCACAGAAATTGATGCCAACACTGACATTGGTGCTGTAATTACCATTTTTGAATAAGTAACAAATATTTTCAAAGGGTTAATAACCATTGGGCCACTGATTTCACTATGAATATTTACAGGGTAGATCCCCCTCCATGACATGCAATTGTTTTTAGCCTGGCCCAATGGTGTTTTGGGCACGGAAATTGATGCCAACACTGGCATTGGTGCTGTAATTACCATTTTTGAATAAGTAACATATATTTTCAAAGGGTTAATAACCATTGGGCCACTGATTTCAATATGAACATATACAGGGTAGATCCCCCTCCATGACATGCAATTGTTTTTAGCCTAGCCTAATGGTGTTTTAGGCACAACAATTAATGCCAGCACTGGCATTAGTGCTGTAATTACCATTTTTCAATAAGTAACTGATATTTTCAAAGGGTTAATAACCATTGGGCCACTGATTTCACTATGAATATATACAGAGTAGATCCCCCTCCATGACATGCAAATGGTTTTAGCCTGGCCCAATGGAGTTTTGGGCACATAAATTGATGCCAACCCTGGCATAGGTGCTCTAATGCTCATTTTTTAATAAGTAACTGATATTTTCAAAGCATTAGTAACCATTGGGCCACTGATTTCACTATGAATATATACAGGGTAGATCCCCCTCCATGAGATGCAATTGTTTTTAGCCTGGTCCAATGGTGTTTTGGGCACAGAAATTGATGCCATCACTGGCATTGGCACTGCAATTACCATTTTTCATTATTTAACATATATTTTGTAAAGGTTTAATAACCATTAGGCCACTGATTTCACTATGAATATATACAGGGTAGATCCCCCTCCATGACTTGCAATTGTTTTTAGCCTGGCCCAATGGTGTTTTGAGCACAAAAATTGATGCCAACACTGGCATTAGTGCAGTAATGACCATTTTTGAATAAGTAACAGATATTTTCAAAGGGTTAATAACCATTGGGCCACTGATTTAACTATGAATATTTACAGGGTAGATCCCCCTCCATGACATGCAATTGTTTTTAGCCTGGCCCAATGGTGTTTTGAGCACAGAAATTGATGCCAACCCTGGCATTGGTGCTGTAATTACCATTTTTTAATAAGTAACAGATATTTTCAAAGGTTTAATAACCATTGGGCCACTGATTTCACTATGAATATACACAGGGTAGATCCCCCTCCATGACATGCAATTGTTTTTAGCCTGGTGTTTAGGGCACAGAAATTAATGCCAACACTGACATTGGTGCTGTAATTACCATTTTTGAATAAGTAACAAATATTTTCAAAGGGTTAATAACCATTGGGCCACTGATTTCACTATGAATATTTACAGGGTAGATCCCC